>NC_143514.1:9811143-10142893 GCF_031878675.1 Megascapheus bottae
GAATCTGAAACCATACTGGGCTCAAAATCAGTATATTCCAAAGATCTCCAAAGATTTAAAATAAGTGAAATCCACTAACATGTCAAAGAGTTGGTTCTTTTGCGATAAAATAATGGTCTGGTTTTTCTAATTTATATTTTCAAAAACTACTTTTGAAAGCACTTAGTAGCATATAATTGCTATTTCAAAAGCACACTTAGCTTTAGTTCTTATAACAGATTTTACCTACCTACTGAGTTATCTTATTACGTGTAATAAAATGAGTAGAAATAATTTTAGTACCAAGACCAGTGGATCTGCTATAGCAGCAAATTTGAAGAATTTTGTCATTTAAAAGATTATCATTTAAAAGATTATTCTCTGTTATACATGTAGTGTTCTACTCACATAAAAGAGACATGGAACATTGAAAGTATTTTGTAATTAAGTTGGTTTGGATAATTTGGAGTTGGTTTCTTTTATAAGTATATGTTAGGTACAAAAAGAGAGACAGCGTGTGCCCAAGAATTTTTTTTTTTTTTGCAAGCAGAGGTCTTTTATTTCTCTCTCCTGTCTTCTCTCTTTGCCCTATGCCCAAGAATTTTTGTGATTGATTTTTTTTTGCTATCGTCTATTTAAAATTTAAAAGAAAATGTTAAATTTATAACTATATAGACTTTTTAAGAGTTTTTGTAGTGCAGTAGTAAATAAGGAAAGGTTACTTCTATTTCTTTCTGAATGGTGACTAATACTTTTTTTAAAAAATTTTTTTTATTGTAATTAGTAAAAGGGTTACATGATATTTGCCAGATAGAAGGTGCATTAATTCACATACATTGATACCCTTTCACATGTCTTGGTACCCATTTCCCTCCCTCTCCCCGTGACTAATACTTTTAACAGCATTTTTCTTTTTAAATAAGTTTGATACTGAAGTGGTTTATTTTATACAAGTAATAGCAGATTTCTCTTAGATTTTTGCTATCTTCTGTGTTAGAATGTCTGTGTAGCTCACACGTCTAATTTTATTAGAAACTTTTTGAGAATAAAGATATTATGTTCTTAGTTTTTCTGTCTTCTTCATTGGCTTTCCTAGTTTGATCTGGTTTTATGTTCATTTCTGTGACTTGAATAAAAAAGAAAATGTGCAGCTTCTCTTATTTAGTCAGATTAGTTCATGTAAAAGCAATCCAGTGGCTACCTTCATAAAATAGACATGTAATGTGTGGTGTTCATACACTTGACTGGTATGTCTAAGTTTGAGATTGATTTCTGTCTCCAGTTTCTTACAGTCTGCAAGGGGGAAATACAAGTACTTGATAACTTAAAAACATATACTATGGAGTACTCTGTTGATACTCTGTTTCATATCTATTTAAGTATGAACTTTTGCAGAGGATAAAAGAAAGGACTTTGGGAACAGTAGCTTTAAAGAATGAGTAGCTAAAAAGCAATACACAAGGAAAACCATCCATTTCTGTTAGAATGTGTGTTTCCTACACCCAAAGCATATATATGACAAAGAGTACAACACCAAGGTGTACCCTTAAGTTCTGTCATGACTGAATAGTAACTTATAATTTTATTCCCAGCATTAAGAGTCAGACTTGGAAAGACACATGCTTTGTTAAATAATGGATTGTACTTTGTCCCTATGTATTTTAGGGAGGTAATGGTATGATTATTAGGTTTTAGGTTTATCATTTCTGAAGATCATTTTGCTGTGTGTGTGTGAAATGAATGTGTTAGAACCATCTTAACAGGAAAGCAAGTGAAATCAACTTGAATTATCCAGATTACTTTTGAAAGTGGTAGTGAGAAAAGTTAGGAGTGACTACTAAATTTATGGGTAGCTATTGTTCAAGAAGATAGATACTTATAATCCGAATTTTTTTATTCTATGGAAGAAGTGGTTTTTGTTTTTTGTTTTTTGCCACAATGCCTTTTGTGGTGGAAATGAAAATGAGATTCATGTCTTAATCACCAGTACCTATGGCAAAAACTTCATGACTGTTTTACTAATAACAGTGTTGTTCAAGGGAGTTTCACTGTGGTGTTTTCATACATGCAAGGAATATATCTTGATCAAGTTCATTTCCTCTGTCATTCATCCCTTTAAAGTATGTTCAGCAGGTTTCATTGTTTAGTGTTCATCCATTCATATAAAGTAATTTGATGGTGTTCACGACCCTTCGCTCTGAGTCGCCGCTTGTCCTTGTGGCTGGCTCCCAGTGGTCACCATCCCCTAAGAGAACCTACTTTCTCTTCTTGTCCTTTTAAAGACTGGATTCCACATGTGTGTGAGTGAGCATGTGACATTTATGTTTCTCAGTTCACCCGATTTGCTAAACATGATCCTTAGATTCATCCAATACAGCATATCCTTTCTTTAGTATTTCTTTCCTTTAGTTTTAATAAATTGTATTTATCTGTACCACAAACAAAGGAAGCTATAGAGAAAACAGTCCAAAAACATCACAAAAGGCCCCAAATCCCCAAAGCAGTCCTGAAAAGAAAATGTAGTGTTGGAGTATAACAATAACAAACCTTACAGTCTACTACAGACCTATAGTAATCAAAACTGCTTGGTACTGGCACACTAAAACAGGCCAAGAACCAATGGAGAAGATTAGAAGACCCAGAAATGCCCACAGAGACCTACAGCTATCTAATAATACTGGATAAGTAAGCCAAAAACAGGCTGAACAACAGCCTCTTCAAGAAAGAGAACTGATCCATATGGAGAAAACTGCAACTTTCTGCAATTTCTCTGAGGTTCAGAGACCTCATTGTAAGACCTAAAACCATGAAACTTTCAGGAAGACGTAGGAGAAACACTGTAGGACTCCTTGACACAGGCAGGAATTGTACAGCATGTCAAAGACTTGATAAATGAGGTTGCATCAAACTAAAGTTACTGTATGGCAAAGAACATAGCCAATAAGCTAAAATGACAGCTTATTACATGGGAGAAATATTTTTGCCAGACAGTAGCCTAATCTGAATATCATGACTAATGTTTATAATTAATTTAAAATTTAATAACTTTAGAGTTGTAAGAAATTCTAATTTGATAGAGACATTACTTGTTTTTATAGCCATGAATCATCTTAATGGACAGAAAATGTATGGGAAAATCATTCGTGTCACCCTCTCTAAACATCAGACCGTACAGCTACCTCGAGAGGGACTTGATGACCAAGGGCTGACAAAAGATTTTGGTAATTCTCCATTGCATCGTTTTAAGAAGCCTGGATCCAAAAATTTTCAAAACATTTTTCCTCCTTCTGCAACCCTTCACCTATCTAATATCCCGTAAGTGTTTCAGCTTGAGTTTATGATGGATACGTGTTATATTTTAATATAAAATGTATTACTAATTTTTTTTTTTTCCCATCTGATTTTCTTAGTCCTTCAGTAGCAGAAGAGGATCTCAGAACACTGTTTGCTAACACTGGGGGCACTGTGAAAGCATTTAAGTTTTTTCAGTAAGCAAGCTTCCTTGTTTTTAAATTAGTGATTTGATAGAAATAAATTTTTTTCCTCAAGTAATGTTTAGTATTTTCATTTTTAGTAAATTTAGTTCTTCAGTGAGAAAAATTCAAGTATTGACTTATATAGTATCTAATTTCATAATTTTGTTTCAGAAGAGATCACAAAATGGCTCTTCTTCAGATGGCAACAGTGGAAGAAGCTATTCAGGCCTTGATTGATCTTCATAATTACAACCTTGGTGAAAACCACCATCTGAGAGTGTCTTTCTCCAAGTCCACAATATAAAGAAGGAAAGGAAGAGGAAGACTGGGGTGAATCACATTGTTTGGTGTCATCACCTGTTGACTGTTCAGAAAAGTGGGGACCAGAGTTTGATTTTTTTTCATGCTGTTATCATTCCTCAGTTACAAAACAAATTGGCTTGTGTAAAGGCAGAGTCATTAACTGCTCTTTCATCTGTTGTGTAGGGAAGCCATTTTTATTGTCTGTTTAAAATTTCAGTTAATTTTTTTTTCTTTTCCAACTTAGTTGACATACGTGCCTTACAAAGGAAAACTAGTGTTGCTGTTGTGCATTTACTAGAGAAAAAAGAATTGGTTGTCTAGGGCACATTGTTACATGGGAATTAAAATATGTTTAGGCAGGGGTGTGTAAAAAGGTTAAGTTTTTGTTTCTCCTGCTTGGAACTTCTTTTGGATTATTGGCTTATCACATTTCTTTCTACTTAATCAAGTAAGATACTTGATATTGAAAGAATAAAGAGGCATTTTTAGTTTTTACTACCTTAGGCTTTATTGCTTTAAAAAAAAAACATTGGCCTTTTGTATCTCACAATTCTGGTCTAGATTCAGTTCTGAATGTAGGCATTAGTTAAAATTAACACGATGCAGAGTATTAATTTCTTAAGAGAGGAAGTGATTTCTGTAAGTTTGAACCCTCGTGGACAGCATTGTGGAATCTTAACCTTTTTGTACACTCTTGTGGGACGTATCACATAAATGTCAGCACTAAGTAATGTCTTGTTTGTGGCTGAATATTTTTCGTAGATGTTTTTGAAGTTGACATGACTTATGTGCATTTAAATATATATTGCCATCCTTAGTTTGTAATTAAGATTTGGAATATGGTTGTGGATTTCTGAGCATGTGCAGACTGGTCTAGCTAGTTCAGGAACTGGTGCATGTATTTTTCAAAGACAAAGAAAGTGTACTGCGAAAATTTGCAGGAAGATTAATTTTGTGGCAGTTTTCTAAAACTGACAACCAGGTGGGACCAAAGTTTATGTGCCTTTAGTCTTAATTTACCTTGCATTGTAATATTCAGTTTTAATAAATCTTCAAAATATTTTGTATTTAGGAATAGATCTGACTTTAATAAAAACATGGCTCAGAATCTACAGGTCAAATTTATTTGAACAGTTCTTGTCAATCTGAATTGTTGATTCTGTTAAATGACCAATACTTTTTGAAATTGATGTACTTAGTTTCAAGATTCATAGATTCTGTTACCTATGTAGACAGAATGGTCATGTATATTTTCTATTAGTTGAGTTTTTACATCTTTAGAAATGTAAAATTCAGTATAGTTTGAAAGCGGCACAATTAAAAATTAATTTTCTAACAAAGTTGGGAGGTTTGATGGTTGTTTAATTTCATCTGTGTGTACTCTGCTTACCTCTGTAGCATGCTCAATAAACACTTCTGTAGCTCTGTATTCACCTTTTCTGTCTTTCTCTGCTGCCTTTTCTCTCTCTTCTTTGTTTCACTCCACTGTGCTTCTGAATTCATGTTTATTCTCTGCCAGGGTGGGAAAGGAATAATAATAGTACAATTCTATGGCTTTATACCACAAATAAATCTAGATGCTGTGAAAATACACCAGCTGTTCTTTTTTGTAATGTAAAAGATGGTAACTGCTTTTTAGGAGGACACATATTAAACATTTCCCACCCTGTTTATAATCTACTGCTTTAAAGACATGACTTCTATTGTAGCTTGTTAATTCTCTCTCTCTCTCTCTTTTGTTGTTGTTGTTGTTTTTCAGTAGATTTTTGCACTAATAGATCTTTTGGATTTGCCATGCTCTCTTGCTGCAGTTTCATCTTTCATCTTTTGTGTCTGCTAAAGATTTCCTACTAATCTAAACTATCTTGTGAGTTTTATCAAAGAGCATTTGGTGCTATTGGAAAGAAAACATTTTATCATATTCTTTGACAAATCTGGGTGGGAAAGTACACAATAAGTTGTTTTTTTTAAGTAATGTACATTGCACAGGTGAAAGTTTTTCTTCACAACAGTGATTAGTTCTTCAATAATTCAGAATATTTTGTTCACAACAGTGATTAGTGCTTCAATAATTCAGAATATTTTGTTCACTGGCATATGATAGTCAAGTAATTTTGACATTCCTTAGGCTCTTACAAAATACTTCAAAATCACGTACAGTTTTACACATTTAGGAGATACATGACTGAGCATGAGATATCTAAACATTTTAATACAAGTAACTTCCAAAAAAGAGCATTCTCGGTACCACATACATAGAAAAAGCCAGAAGTGGTGCTGAGGATCAAGTGGTAGAGCTCTAGCCTTGAGAAAGTCCAAGGACAGTGCTCAGGCCCTGAGCTCAAGCCTAAGACTGGCAAAAAAAAAAAAAAACCCAAAACACTAAAATAATTTACATTTGTGTCAACAATTAGAGGGTAATTTGGGAGTGAGGTGATTGCATGATTTTTCTTTTTTCACATAGTACAGGGGCAGTTCTGCAACAATATATTCTTAAAATCGATGCCATGCATGGCTGAGGACAAGGAACGGAACAAAGCTTGTGTAAGCAGTCCCTGGTAAGTCATCCCACTTGAAAGTTAGGTTTTTTCCCTCCTTTTCCATAGTTCCTTCGGGTGAGTTTGCTTAGAGGGAGAAACAGAGTCCAGAACTGTGTTTGAACTCTGGTTTTTGCAGTTGCTGATACAGAAAGTTCCTGAAATTTCTTTGGGAAGATGACCAGAAATCAGAATTCTTAACCCTGTCAAGGATGTAGCAGATTATATTTTCTTTTATAGTATGTACCAAGACAGCGGGGGTTTTGACATTCTAGATTCTTTTCTTGGGAGTAAGGTTTGAACTCAGGACTTTGTGCTTTCTAGGTAAGCGCTAGGTGAGCAACATCCCTCATTCTTTTTCCTTGTTACTTAGGTTGTCACTTTTTCTCAGGCTGGTCTCAGACTGTATTCTTCCCTTCGCTTTCCACACAGCTAAGTGTAGAGATGTAGACCAATATGCCTAGCTTCTTATTTGCCTGCCCTCAAACTTTGATTCTTTCATCTCTTCTCCTGAGTAGCAGGGGGTAAAGCACTTACCACCATACCCCATCTCTTAAGTTCAATACATAAATTACTCATTGATACGTAGTAAGTTGGGTAGTAAATGTTTGTAAAAATTTTGTCAGGTTTTAATATTACAGGTTGCTCTTACATAGAACTAGCTAATGCTGAAATAGTGTAATTTCAGCTGCCATACAACCTGTACCTTGATTATTTGGGAAGAAATAATGAATTTTCTGTAAGATTATTATTAGAGAAGCATTATGCCACTTGGTCTACATATGCACAGTCCAAAAACCTCATTTTGACAAAAAGACTCATTTGTTGTTTTAGAGATGAGATGGATTTCCAAGCCCCTGCTTCTGATAGTCATGTAGTTTAATGTTGGATATATGCTCTTACATTTGAAAGCTAAGAAAATTGGTAAACCAAGAAAGGTAACAAACAAATGTAAGCCCCTGAGTTCAGATCCCAGAGCCACCAACAGAATAGAAATGATTGAGCTTGACAGAATAGTTTGTTCAGATAGTTGGAATAGTTTCCAAAAGGGGCAAGTGCGCATTTCTAACCTTTTGTGTCTGTAGAGTGAAGACCATAGATTGTGTAGTTGTCAGGGTCGAGATAGGTAAGTACAGGAATGCTGTGCAGTCAGCCAGCCACATAGACGAGGGTTCTAGAGCTGGAAGCAATTGCCCAGGCCAGATTGCTTCATACTAGCTTCTCTGGGCTGGGTTGTCAGAGGTGTACCAGTGTGTTCAGCTTTTTCTTGAGTTGGCATCAAACTTTATGTGTTGCTTCATCTCTGCCTCTCAAGTAGCTAGAATTCCAGTCATGAGCCAACCCAGGTAATTTTACTTTTTACTTTGAGAGACCTCAAGCATACACATGAAGTTAGACTATGATATCACTCTGTTTCAGCTACCAAGTACCAATATTTGTATTCTTTTGACTTAGGGGCAAATGTTCCTTATGGTAGTATATTTCTGCTCATGGTCTGTATTTGATAGTATTGATAACTTGCTTTGTCACCATTCAATTTCCTCAAATCCTTGAAGTTTGCTGCCCAAAACGAAGTCATCAGACTAAGATGCGTTTAGTATCATTTGGGCTCTCACTAGAAGGGAAGTGATGGGAATTGGTCCCATCACTGACCTGCTGAATCTTACCTGTGTTTTGATCAGATGGGCTGGTTACAGGCCAGAGCACTCTACAACAAGGTCCTCTCCAATACACAGGAATTACAAGTCACTGAAGGATTCTGTGTTGAAAATAGGAGTATTTGTAAAACCAGAAAAGTTCCAGTTACTAGTTTTCACCTCCTGATTTAAAGGGAAACAGTTCTAGTGAGGTAAATGAAATTAATTGTAATTTTAATAGGTTCTCAAGTTTCCAGGCCACCCTTCAGTTCATTAGTTGAAGGAAATACAGGCCTCTTACTAGTATTAATGATCTATTCTAATATAACAGTTGATAGGTAAACCACCTATTAAAGTATTTCTTATTTAGTACTAAACATCAAATTTTCCATGTGAGTTGACTTTTCTAAGTAACTACAAATTAACACTCTTTAAAATCTGTCTCATTTATTGCCTTGTGTGACATAATGAAATGATACCCTTGGGTCGTTTTAGTGAATAGTTTTCACATATCACTGCTTCGATGCTTTTCCTTACTGTATTCAGCACAGCTTTAGAGTTGAGATGACAGAAATGCCAGAGCATTTCTGAAGGATAGCTGATCCTCTCCAGAACTTAGCCATAAACACAGATTTAGCTGTTCCACAGTAGGCTTTCAGGGTCCATTCCCGCCTTTAGCCCTGATCTTACTAGTGTGATTAGTGGTTGTGTTGCAGTCTTGCCACCGTCAGTTCTGCCTCTGTCTTGCTACTTAGAGCTGCTCATTGATGGCATTGTCTATGTCTCCACTTGATACATCATTCTCTTTGAAATTATATTCCTTATCTCTTGGAAGTGTATTTTTGTGACCACAGTCAGCCAGTTAGACTATTCCCTTCATGTTTTTGGTTCATAAGTTGGCAAGTGAATATATCATGATGTCTTCATTTTTTTTTACTGCTTTTATGGTTGCTACTTAGATAATATATATACATTATGTATTATATACATATTATATACATCAACTGAAGTTGTAACTTCATAAGTCTCCAGAAACCACACCTCCTGTATCTTCTCACTAGTGTCTTCAACTTAAGTGGAAGAAGACTGTTAGAATACTTATAGTACTTAGGTACTATAGGCTCTCACCTGCACTCCTAGCTACTCAGAATGCTGAAATCTGAGGATCACAGTTCAAAGTCAGCAGGATCTGGAAAATGAGAGACCACTCCAAAATAACAGCAAAGACCAGGGCTGGAGGTGTAAGAGTGGTAAGTACCAACTATGCAGGTGTAAGGTCCTGAGTTCAAACCCCAGTATAGCAAAAGAAAAAGAAAAACAGAAAGGATGGTTAAAGATAACTTTGAAAACTCAACTCTAAAAGATGATTACAAAACTTACCTTGTCTTGGTTTCTGGAAACTTACTCCGGGGGAAAATGTCACTGTTGTGTAGTTTGTACATCGATGATTTTGGTTGTTATGCCCCTAACATTTTACCCATAAGTCCTCTATTTTTATTTCATAGTGCACAATGTGATAATTTTCTGGAAATGCTTGTGACATGTAGTAAAATTTATTTTCTCCATTCAGGCTACCAGGGTAATTCACATGAAAGGATAGAGTAAAATAATGTACCATGAGCATCAGAACACCAAGGTTTGCTTGAGCGTTGTCCTGGGCTTTCTCAAAGCTAGAGCCCTACCACTTGAGCCACAGCACCACTTCTGGCTTTTTTCTATGTATGTAGTACCAAGGAATCAAACCCAGGTCTTCATACATGCTAAGCAAGCACTCTTAACACTAGGCCAAACTCCTGGCCGCAGAACACCAAGTTTTAATGTGATGTGGTTTATGTTTTTTTCTTGAGTAAACAAGTACTTTTGAATACATAACCTGTATCTTTTCTTCTCTGTATCCCATGCCATAGTGTATATGATATGACTATTACATCTGCTTTCCATTTCCATTTTGCTTGGTTACATAATTGGATTGATTTGTATCTGTCTATAAAATTAACTGCTGTTGAGTACATCAGTATCAGAAGAGGCATATTTTAGTTTTCAAGATTGCGAGTCATGGTAAAAGACTTAAGTTTTCACATTAAATGGCCTCTACATCCTTAGAAATCTAAGAATTTCTACCTGGAAGAACCCCAACTCATAGTCTGAAAAATGGATTTTTAGATTTCAGATTCACATCTACTTTTCATCTCTTGGGACTCTTTCCTTCCTTAACAGGTACACTAGTTATATTTTAGCCCAACTATGGAGAGGGAAACAGCCACCCCAAAAGAATTTCTTCCTGTCATAAAGCTTCCTGCTTAGTGTAATATAAATAAGATATACTATGATACTTTATATGGAAAAACCACCACATGGCTCTTGTGGTGTGATGTTTATTCAACCTTTAGCAGTGAATTCCTGGAACAGATGTTGGTGTACAGTAGTTACTGACATAAATGTTGTAGACAAGTAATTTGTTTATAAAAAAGACCAGACTTTAAGATTATGGCATTCTGGACTAGTTAAGTTTAGCTTGGTTAAGTCACATTATTTTGTCTCTGGAAGAATGAATGAATGAATAGGTGCAAACAGGAAGAAGTCAGGCGATAGACCATACTGATGTGTTCAGTTTGTCCTGAGACAAGTGTGTACACCATAAGGATTTAAACCCAGTTCCTGGCAGAATGGATTTAGGAAAATGGAGCAGGGTTTAAAGACTAGAAAGAACATTAATGTTCATTGTGGTATTCCTTTGAATTTGATAGGATTTTGTATGTTGTTTTTAACCCTAGAAGATTTTTAAGAGTAGTATTAAACTTTCCTATCCAAGAAGTGAAAACAAAACTAGATCTTAAAATTATTTTCAAAACACAACAGAATTAAGGTTCACAAAATAAACTTGAATAATGCCAGTAAAGTGAAGATCCACACTTAGTTAAGGCTGCATTATTCCAGTATTTTAAACCCTAGGATCAGAGACCACACCATGAATGCACAAAAGTGAGTGTTTTAGTAGTGTCTTTCTATGCTAATTTTAAATGTAAAATTCACTGAGGCGAATGTAAATTAAAAACTCCTTTATAAAATGAGCTGAACATTTAAAATTTTTGAAACCTTACAGTAGGATTAAATATTACATGTAAAATTGTAGTAGAATGATACATGCAATATATTTCTGAGTTCACAATCATAAAACCAGTTTGATGATGAAAAATACAGCATACTTTACCATCTGTGCTCAGTTCTATCTACCTCAAACATTTTGCATATAAAATCTAGAGGTGATTGAGTTTAAGACTTTAAAATCAAGTAAACATGTCTATAGGAATTCTGAATTTTACAAAAGATAAGTAATTTTTAAAAATATCTGTTAACTTTTTTTCCTTCAAATCAAATCTAGAACTTTAGAAATTCCTTATCAGAATTATATTCTCTAAAGTATTTTTCATTTGTGCCTCTTCTATTAACCATTCATAACTTGAGTGACATATGGAATTGATAGCTGTATCAAGTCAATTTTGAAGCTTGAAAACATCAAATTTGCACATGTACATTAAACAAAATGTTATTGAGTAGATGTAATTTAGTTGTTGTTTGTGTTTGAGATACCTTAGAAAACCAGAGAGCCAGGTGTGGTGGCTCATGCCTGTAATCCTACTCAGGGGGCTGAGATCTGAGGCCTGAGATTCAGTCAGCCCTGGCACCAAAGACTGTGAGACTCTTATTTCCATTTAACCACTAGAAAACCGGAAGTGGGCTGTGGCTCACAGGGTACTGAGGTAGCCTTGAAAAGGTCAGGAACAGTTCCCAGGCCCAGAGTTCAAGCCCCACCACTGAAAAAAAAGAAAGCCAGAGAATTTCCATTTTACTCATTCCATATTTAATTCATCTATTGAATAAATATGCTATCTTCTTCCACATATGTCCTTAAAGTCAAAATATGTGTCAAAGTTAGTGTCATTTTTTCTCACTTTGCCCATCTCATTTCACTAAATTCCGAATACAATACGCGTGTAACATACTAATACACAGGATCCTGTTTCAGCCTTTTTTCAAAAATAGCTAGGATGTTGTATTCTATTGGGTTAGATACCTAAATTATGTAGTTGCATGTAGATTATCTGAAGCAAATGACCCTACACATTTCAGATGATAGGAACAAGACAATAATAACATGACAGAAGAAATAAAATGTGTAAATAGATTTCTGGGAGAACACAATCAGATTTTCCTCTTGTGTTTGCATTATATCCACTAACTAATTCATCATGCAGTAGCCTTTAGAGTCAGGGTGACCGCTTTGCCATCCCTGTCCTTTTCAAATAGTTTTATTTTTTGTGCCTTTTCTAAGGCTTGAAATGGGAGCCTGGGTGCTGTCCCTGAGCTTTTGTGCTCAAGACTAGAACACCACTTGAGCCACAGCTTCACTTTCAGCGTTTTGGGTTTTTTTTTTTTTTTTTTTGAGGTGGGGGCAGGGGAATAAGGGTATTAATTGGGGATAAAAGCACCAACAGGTCACCAGTGGCTCATGCCTAAAATCATGGCTACTCAGGAGACTGATAACAGGATCACGGTTCAAAGCCATCCCCGGCAGAAAGTCCATGTTCTCCAGTTAACCACCAGAAAACCAAGAGTCATACTGTGACTCAAAGTGACAGAGCAAAAAGCACAGGGCCCCAAGATTGGCAAAACAACAAGCAACAGCATAAACAGTCTCACTGACATTTCTACCAAGGCTGGCTTTGAACCATAATCTTCAGATCTCAGTCTCCTGTGTAGCTAGGATTACATACATGAGCCACTGGCATTCCGCTTCACATTTATTATTATTTATCATGTCTCATTGTCTTGCCTACATCAGGCTTGGGTTCAGAGTCAAGTGAGGAGAATAAACACAGAGCTAGTGGTATGGGTTAGATTCTCTTATTGAATCTGGATATTCTGTTTGAGTGCTTCAGGGTTGTGTATATGCAGGAAATAATTTGACTCTTCTACTTAAGCAAAACTAGCAGAATTCTAAGAATATGAGCCCCACCCACCACCTCCACACACCTGTTTCTTTTTTTGTTGTTGTTGTTAGGCTTTTCTTTGTGTTTTTCTCTAAGGCATCTTTCTTCTTCTAGATACCGATATTTTCATCTGCCTTGTGTTCTAGCAGTCCTCTTGGACGTAGACTACGTGCTTCTTGATGTGTGTGCTTCTAGACTGTGTGCTCTCTGATGAGAACACTGTGTGCTTCTTGAGAGCTAGGACAATGTCCTATTTTCTGTGTTTCAAAAAGCCCAGCAATCGCCGGGCACTGGTGGCTCATACTTGTAATCCTAGCTGCTCAGGAGGCTGACATCTGAGGATCATGGTTTGAAACCATTAAACTGTCAAGAAAGCCAGTAGTGGAGATGTGGTTCAAGTGGTTGATAAATAGTGCTCAGGGACAATGCCCAGGCCCTGAATTTAAGCTCCAGGACTGGCACAATGGATGAATAAATAAATAAATAAATAGAATAAATAGAATAAATTTTAAGCCCAGCAAGCAGCAGAAGGTACTTTCAACATGTATGGGTAATTGCTTAAGAACTTTTCTCCTTTGCTCTTTTATCTTTAAAGCACTTTTCTTCCTTTGCTTGTGCACTTCACGTTCAATTCAGCACAGAGTAATTTAGAAAGTAATTTCTGGCAAGGTGCATAATATAATGAAATTCCACCACAGGGAGAAATTTGAATGCTCCATGGAACTACTATATAACTCTAGGCACAGTTTCTTTTCACCTTAGAGACTTTTCAAGAACATAGAAAAGTCTTTTTCTTTTCTTTTTTTCTTTTCAAAATGATGTAGATGATGCATCATAACATTTTTGTGCTTTGAAGTTTAAAATATATGCTAATCAGAGAGACTACAACAAATAGGTCTGGGTAGCATATAGTTTTCACATGTATATGAGAAAATGCTTAGTGTATCAGTGCTTATTCCATAATGATCAAGATGAGAGATATAATATCAGGGAAATGACACAATTCTACACCTATACATACACTTGTTGTTGATGGGTGGGATATATTTGTACATATATCTTAATGTTTTTATCCCTTTATATTGGAACTTTCTTTTATCTGGTAAATATACGTGTACACACACACACACACACACACACACACACACGTATATGGCAAAGTTCTCTTTCTTGCTCCCTCTCTGTTGTATTCTCTCATTCTTACTCTTTCACACAAGCATGCCTCTCTTTTATTTTTCCCCCATGCTCTCTTTGTTCCATTAAAATCTCTGAGTTAAATAAGCAATTTTCTAAGATGTCCTTGTCGAGAGACATTATGGAAATTATTTGAATATCATTGCTAAGCCAGGTGAGCCATTTACAAATGTAAATAATTTGCAATACCATGAATTTAGCTGATGAGGAGCAACCTTAATGCTGATTGATTTATTAGAATCTTTTCCTGATTAGTAATTGCTTCAAAATCTCTTCTATGGTTCAGTTTATCATTTTAGTGCCAGCTCCTAATACATAGCTATAACACTATCACATCTGTAATAAGCATTCCCATTATTAGTTACCCTATATTTTTCCAGCCAGTAATAGAGAGCCAGACACTGTAGATTTCTTAACAGCTATTGACTATTCCTACTTCATACCAGGCTGATAGCATTAATGATCTGAATTATAAATATGTAAAAGCTTTGCACTGGTCCCATTTAGTGCTATGTTTTCCCAGGCCATTCTATTTTTTAAGTACATAACCTGGCAACAAAACAACAGCCTGGTCATGAACTTTCAGGTTTCCACTCAGTCTTTAAAATTACTTTAAAAGATATAATCATGACCTTGAGGCATTGCAAACTTGAACTTGATTTGAAATTCACAAGCGTGATTATCATTGCAAGACGCAGTGTCTTAAAGTTGTGTTATCACTGTAATGAAGCTGCTAGAAGTTTCATTTATTCTCAAGTTAAATTCTCAAGAAATCTATTTTATCATAGGAAATCAGTCAGTGCTAAAATACAATGTTGACTCGAATTCAAATTTATTCATATAACTCCTGAGAAATACCTACCAGTCAATCACAAAAATTTTATTGCCTATCTTATTTATTTTTTAATATAAATTTCAATTTAGTGTTCTCTAAGGGTAAGCACTCCATGTACTGCTACTTTTATCATGTGTGTATCTTCATATTTAGCTATGAGATACATTGGAAAGTTTGCCATATTCTCCGTGTGATAGTAGGATTTAAGTGCGACATACAGTAACTCTAACCCCTATGGTCATGGCTTATTTTCAGTCTTCTGTTTAGGAGAGTGAAGAGATAAAGTATAAAGCCAGAATAACCTATAATCCAGTATGTGAGATGTTGAAGCAAAATGTTCATGAGTTGAAGGCCAGCTGATGCTGCCCAGTGAGTTCAAAATGAGAGAAAGAAGAAGAGAAAAAGCCCCAGTGGCTCAAAATCTTATATGTCAATTTTATATGGTTCCAAAAATGTCCTTGTGCCAAAACAGAAATTCATGAGTTTTTTTTCATTTCTCAAAAAATATATTTTCTGGAACAAAGTGAGGGGCAACATAATTGTATGAGCCATTTCTGTACAGTGTCCATTAGTTTACAGCAATTATTTTATTTTATTTTTTTTTTTGCCAGTCCTGGCCTTGAGCTCAGGGCCTGAGCACTGTCCTTGGACTTTCTCAAGGCTAGAGCTCTACCACTTGAGCCTCAGCACCACTTCTGGCTTTTTTCTATGAATGTGTTACCGAGGAATCGTACTGGGGTCTTCGTGCATGCTAGGCAAGCACTCTACCACTAGGCCAAACTCCCGGCCCCCATATCAATTATTCTTATGTCAAGGAATCCAACATGGTTCCAAATTCAGAAAATGAGCCAAGTCCCAGTGGCTCAGCCCTATAATCCTAGCTACTCATGAGGTTGAGATCTGAAGATCATAGTTTGAAGCCTGAGAGCTCAAGAAGGAAAAGTTCCTGAGACCAAAAATTCTACAAGTACGTCAAGTGCTAGTCTTGAGCACGAAACACACGGACAGTGCCCAGGCCCTTCGTTCAATCTCCAGGACTAGAAAAAAATATACATCATGGTATTGCAGATCAAATATGATTTCTTTCTGTGTATCAGTATTGCAGGAGTTCTGGGCTACAGGCCCAAGTACAGGGAACCCAATGTCGAGGCCCCACTATACCAAATAGAGAAGTGGCAAAGGGCAGAGAATGGGTTTATGAGACAGCAGGTACAGGCCATGGAATGAGGCAAAGTCAACATACCAGCCCATCTTAGAAAGAGACCAGGACATTTAGTTTAGATTTAAATAGAGGAAGAATTGAGGCCAGGGAATGTGGTGTGCATAATTAATCCTGGTCCTAATAATGGCCTAATTGATCTTTGCTCAGTTCTATTTGTTACAGGTCCCAGGGAAGTTGTGAGAGCTTTCACTATCTTCTCTCAGGTGATGTGGCAGAACAGTATTTGGTGAGTGAGGCTCTGCTGCTCCTTCCCTTGGGGGTAGTTTCTCATCCCTGGTCATAAAAATGTTATGAATCTACGTCGTTCTTTCTAGAACTGGGTGATTCCAGGAAGAAGGGGAGACTCGAGTAAAAGAGCAGATATGAAATGAAAGAAGGGACACCAAGGTGTTTTGTTTCATTTGTTTTAGTACTGGAATTGAACTCTTCCACTTCCTCCTATTAGAGTCTTTTTGTGTGACTGATGATGACAGGCAGTCTTTGTACTCTGTCACATACCAGCAGATTCCATGTCAATCTTCCAGATATCAATCGGTTTTACAAGCCATTATTCTAATGTTCTTTAATAGAAACAAACATATGCTGCTTTGATTGGACTATACATTCCCACACATTTCCCTCAAGCATCTTTCATTATACATTAAAAACTAGGATTTCATGAAAATTCCTACTTTGGACAACTTTTTAAAAATTGTTTTGGTGAAGGTGATGTACAGGTGGGGTTATAGTTACATAAATCAGGTACTGAGTATGTTTCCTTTTGAACAGTGTTTTCTCCCAGTTTTTCCCTCCCAAACTACCTACCCCCCATGTTGGATGGTTTGTTTACAACATAGTGTCTGCTACATTTGTTCACTCTTTTGTCCCACCATTTCTGTGCTATTTCTTACTCTCCCCCAAACAAATAAACTTACATATAAGACAAAATACAGAAATCAGAAACAATGACAAAGGAGAAAACAAAACAAAAAGCTTTGTTTCCATTTCTTGGGTACATTTTGATAAACAACATTTTATGATCACATGGACATAGCTATTGAGCCTTTGAGATCCTCTCTTAAGAATATACTCCTTTAATTTCACTGTGTAATTATTTAGAGTCTTGTGTAATTTATCATGTCTGAGTGTGATTTTTTTTGTCCTACCATCCAGGGTGTTTACTTGTAAATTTATAGGCTCATTTAGTTACAAATATGAGTGAAACTATACAGCCTCTGCTCATTTGGATCTGGCTTACTTCACTTAATATATTTTCCAAGTATTTCCATTTGCTAATGAGTGGAGCAATATCATGCTTACTGATAGAAGCATAGAATTCTATTGTGTATATATACCACATTTTCTTGATTTATTCATCCAATGAGGTACATCTGGGTGACTTCCATATCTTTCATGTAGTGTAATAAAATATCATGCAATCCTTATCAGAAAAAACAGTGTTGGGGAAATACCAATATCAAACTTGAAACATTATTACAAAGCCATAGTAACACAAGTAGCTTGACTTAAGAATAGGCCTGAGGACCAATGGATTAGAGGACACACAAATGAACTCACAGACCTATGGCCACCTAATCTTTGACAAAGGAGCCAAAACACAAGATGGAGTCTCTTCAACAAATGGTGCTGGCAGAATTGTCTATACACATGCAGAAAACTGAGGCTAGATCCTTATGCATCACCTTGTATCAGAAAATCAATTCCAAATGTATCAACAACCTCCATAAGGCCACCTGTCATGAAAATATAGGAAGGGTTAGAAAAAATATCAGACACTAGCAGGCTCCTAGGTACAAGTGAAAACTTCCTATATAACTATCCAGAATCACAACAAATCAAAGAAAGATTGTGTAAATGGAATTGCACCAAACTGAAAAGTTTATGTATGTGAAGGACATCACTAGTAAGATAAATGGAAAGCTCACAGAATGGAAGATTTTTACAAGCTCTGCATCAGACAAGGGCCTCATATCTAAGATACACTTAGAGCTCAAAAATTAAATCCTTCCTGGGCCGGGAGTTTGGCCTAACATACACGAAGACCCGGGTTTGATTCCTCAGTACCACATACATAGAAAAAAAAGCCAGAAATAGTGCTGAGGCTCAAGTGGTAGAGCTCTAGGCTTGAGAAAGCTAGGACACTGCCCAGGCCCTGAGTTCAAGGCCCAGGACTGGCAAAAAAATTAAAATCCCTCCTGACTTTGTTACCTGTTATATTGTATATATGTTTATTTATTTGAAATAGGGAAGGGAATGGGGGAAAACAAGATAATTGTGAGGGGGTTGGGGGAAGAAATGGGCACAAAAACATGAGAAGGGGTAACAATGAGAAGTAATGCACCTACTACCTGATGAATGTAACTGTAACCCCTGCGTACATTATCCTGACAATAAAAGAGAATGTAATATATATATTATGTAATAAGGTAATATTTAATATATATTATATTTTTTCATTATATATATATAATATGTCTACATACATATTTTGGTGATTCATATAGCATGACTCAGTACCTGTAAAAAAAATTAAATCCTTCCAAAATAAACTCTAAAAGAAACAACTCAGTAAATTGGCCAAAAACTTAAAGCGAGACTTCTCAGAAAAAGGAAAATGGCCAAGACACATGAAATGTTCAACATCTCTCTACATAAAAGAAATGCAAATGAAAACAACATTGAGATTCCACTTACCTCAGAATGTCCATAATCAAGAACACTAACAATAACAGATTCTGGCAGGGATGTGGTCAAAATGAACAGTACTAGGCTGTTTGTGGAAATGAAACTTGTTTAACCGCTCTGGAAAGCAAGTACGTAGAGTCTTCAAAAGATTAAACATAGAGCTCCCCTATGAACCAGCAATTCCATTCGCGGGCATTTATCCAATTGACTACAAGCCAGAACACACTAGAGCTACCAGCACAACCATGTTCATTGCAACATTGTTTACACTAGCAACATTTGATTAACAGGAATTCCCACATGTGTAAAAGTATGACTTTAAATGGATATTGTACTTTCATGAACCATATGTAATTAATTAAAACCATTCCAGGATGGCTTAGGTGAGTGCTTATATGGTCAAAATTTATAGCCAGCAGGATTGAAGGACATAGGACTGTTGAGCTCCAGTATGTGCTGTGGATATTTCCAGAAAATGAGGAATGAGGTTTTAGTACATAGTGTTTACTTATTTTTATCTTATTTTTCTTGTTTCAAAAAGCCTTAATATGTAGGATATGTAGCATACACATATCAAAAGGAAAATTAAAAATGGAGAAGGAAAAGCATAACCAGAAAAAAAGGCTGTGTCATTCATTTACCTGTCTCTACCTCTAGCTCTTCTGGGATGTGAAGTTTCTTCCTAATTTAACATTATTTCAATTTTCTTCTCAAAATGTCTCAATTGTTTCAATTTAGTTGTTTCCTTGTTTTTTGTTTGGCATCCTCAAATCTCCAATCTCTGAATTTCCCTTTCTTTTTCCTTTTTGGCCAATCCTAGGCTTGAGCTCAGAGCCTGAGCACTGCCCTTGGACTTTCTCAAGGATAGAGCTCTACCACTTGAGACTCAGCACCACTTCCAGCTTTTTTTTTTTTTTCTATATATGTGGTACTGAGGACTAGAGCCTGGGTCTTTGTGGATGCTAGGCAAGCACTCTATCATTAGGCCAAACTCCTGGCCTGAATTTCCCTTTCTTAACATTCTCTTCTTTTAGCTTCACCTTCCTGAGTGACATTGGTATTATTCACTTGGGAACATATGAGCCATTTAACGCTTAGTTTCTTTGTTGCTTTTTTTAAACGACGGTCCGTGTGTGTGTGTGTGTGTGTGTGTGTGTGTGTAAAAGAAAAAATTATTTGCATGTGTGTCTCTCCTATTATGAGCTACTTTGTGCAGGGGACATAGATAATAAGGAGCAGCATTAGATACCATAAAGCATTCTATTAATGCAAGGAAAGTTATTGACCCCAGTCAGTTATAGAGCGCATTTGTACGTGGAAAGCACTCTCTGTATTGCATAATATTAAATGTAAATGATAGATTTAGCATGTCTAACATCCTTTATGTCAGATATGGTTGAGAATTCATGTCCAATAAAAATATGTTACACATAATAAAGATATCCAGGAGAAACCACACCTCACTGGTTTTATTGAATCATTAGCTTATCATGATCCAGTTTCCAAGGTGGAATAATATGAATGGAGTGTCTTAAATGATGCCATGGTAGTATACCTACCAGCCTCCTTTCTCTACTGACATCACCCATACAGCCTGAGCTCGTATATCCTTTGGTTTGAATTTGCAGGAAATCTGTTATCTCCCAACCTTGTTGAATTACTGAAAGGCCTACTCCATCATGGTTCATGTGAGCTTTTGTGAAAGTAATGTAGAAGCTAGATAGTGAGTTAGGACACCTGCTGATGCCTGATGACTTAGATGTTGGTAAGGTATCATACTGAACAGCTAACATTAATGGAATTACTTAGGATCCAATGGCCAAGAATGATTGGTGACAGAGCAGATATCAATCAAGACTTATTCAGAGTTTCTTATTCAGAGTCTAACATTTCTGCCAAGATTATTTTTTTCACTTTTTCTCTTTTCTTGCCTTTCCTGCTTTAGCCACTACTATCTTAGGTCGATTTTTGTTCTTTGTTAGGAATAGATCATAGCACCTCCAAATCAGCTATAGGAAAAGCAACCTGGGGCTTGCAGAGTTCTCAGATTTTCTTCCAGGGTACATCAGGCTTCATCTTTCTCTATCCCTTTATGACCTTGCCACAGGGGTTATTGAGTTGAAATCACTTCTCTTTCTCATGCTAAGTAGCAGCTCAGCCTGGTACTTGGAGACCCCAGCCAGTTCACACCACTAGGGAAAACTGGAGGAGCTCAGGGAACTCTTGAAAGAAGAGTTCTTGAAGAATTAAAATGAGCTTAAATGAAAATGGAAGCACAGATTAGGAAAGACTGTCCCTCATAGACATTATTGGATCTGTAAGGCAGTTGAGATTTTTGGGAGCTAGTGTGGATCTGCCATGCAAGGAAGCCTTTCTTTCCTGGGCCCTGTATGCAATGTGCTGTCTTATTCTGAAAGTTTCACATACATTGCCTGGCATATTTCAGTCTCTTAGATCTGGATTCTTTTTATTTAATATAAAGTATACATTTCAACATTTATTTGCCTCTTACATGAAATTGTTCCTATTCTGAACAATGAGGATAGTGGTGATGTTGATGACAATGAATTTAATGGCTCACCAACTGAGAAACCCAGCCAGTTCTAGAAGACTGGCATATTCTATCATTTCATCTTCATGCATTTATTGATAGTCACCATTCCTGGCTTTACTGATTAGGAAACTGAGGTAGGTCATTCCACCACAATGACGTTAGCTCAACATAACTGAGGATGAGCTGATCTGGAGCCTGCAGATGTATAGCTTCCTTTGTCTGCAGTGAGTCCCCAGTGTGTCCTCATTTTACAGAATTGCAGAGGGATTTGTTTGCTTGCTTGCTTGTTTGTTTGTTTGTTTATGGCAATCCTGGGCTGGAACTCAGGGCCTGGGGGCCCTATCTCAGATCTCTTCTTATTGAGGGCTAACCCTCTACCCAGCTCTACTCCCAGCATTTTTTTGGATGATTAATTGGAGAGAAGAGTCTCAGACTTTCCTGCCCAGGCAGGCTTTGACCTGTGATCCTTTGATCTTTTCAAGTAGCTACGATTATAGACATGGGCAACATGGGCAACCAGCACTTAGGTGCAAACAGAGATTTTGACATTGCTAATCAATGGAGTTGGAGATAAAATCCAGTTTCTTTCTACTGTGTATATATTTTCCACTTTATTAGAAAAAACATATATCTTTCTAGTATGTAATACTTCTCTTTTAAAATTTAACTTTTATTTTTAAGCTAAACTCAAAACAGAAGCCATCAGAAGCTTTTTTTTTTAACTTGCAGGAAGAGATTTTTGATACTAAGCTTAGTCAATGGAGGTCCAGATTTCACAAAGTGTGTACCCATTTGTCCTACTGCCCACAGAAAAAAATTCAATAGCTCAATGAAAGGTCAGCATCTCCTGAAAGTACATCAATATAGATGTGGTTGTGTCAGTATATTGAAAACCTTTATTCTTGGGAGCTGGGAGTTTATCCTAGTGGCAGAATGCTTGCCTAGCATGCACAAAGACCCAGGTTCAATTCCTCAGTACCACATACATAGAAAAAAGCCGGAAGTGGTGCTGAGGCTCAAGTGATAGAGCTCTAGCCTTGAGAAAGTCCAAGAACAGTGCTCAGGCCCTGAGTTCAAGCCAGGACTGGCAAACACACACACACACACACACACCCAAAAAAGGAAAAACTTTATTCTCATACTTGGACATGAACTGCCATGTCTACACTTGGGGATGGCTTACTCTTATGATACCGATCTTCGTCTTTCCTGCCCTTTCTCTTGTCCTGGCCAATTTGTACCTACAAGTTAAAGCAGAACATCCAGGGTTTATCTGGATGCATTTATCTGAACCTTAGTTGTGGCTTGGAACAAACTGCTGTTCAGTGAACTACTTTATTTTTAGCATATTCTAATTCATTCGTTTAAATATTCTATTTTTTTTCACGATGGTGAGCAATATGCAGTATCCTGAGCAATGAAAACAGAATGAATACAAGATATGTAGAATAATTTCACTACCCGATTCCATGTGTCTTCCTCTTCTCTCTCTGCTGAGTCCTTTAGCTCCTGAGTAGAGGGATCATATTTACCTGTCATCTTCACTATGATTTGGGTATAGAAGTTCTGTTAGCTTTCTAACATTCTGAAAAAAACATGAAAGGATTAGCTTCTAGGGAGGAAAGTTTTTGCCTCATAGTATTGGTTCATGACTTCAAAATGTTCATGTTGGTGGGGCCAATTTTTGCCTGTGTTGAGGGTGTATGTGTTGAAGCAGAACTGCTTGCCTTATGGAGGCTGGGAAGTAAAGTGAGAAACAAAGAGCTTGGGGTTTCATTATCTGCATGGAGGACATGCCACCATCTATCCAACTTCCATGAGATCCTACCTTTTGAAGATTGGACCCCTAACCATCCATAGCACACCTGGACTAGCGGCAATTAGGACATACTCCCATTTGGTGAGCACTTCCAAATCATGGAAGTTCACTTTTATAGCCCTGTTTGAAACTTTGTAGATGAAGCCACTGAGATAAAAAAAAGTCAGGAAATTAAGAGGCTAAGAGAAAGATGCTTGATGAGAGCCGAGATTAAGAAGAGGCCAATCTCTGCCTGAGGTTCTGTACTCACCATTCTCCTGCCCCATAAAAAATACATGCCGCTTAAATATTTACATTCTGCTAATAGTAGCAGAAATAATGCCAACAAATGTTAATTAAGCAGCCACAAGATGATTAAAACACTAATGGCCGGCCTTCCCTAGCAAGTATAATTCTATTAACATTTTCTTATTGGCTCAGATGTCTCACTATGGTTTGCCTCCATGGAATAAAACATTTTTTTTTCTGATCAAAGGCATTTATCTCAGGAGGCATCAACTTGGCCAGTAGACAGTCCCACTTGGCTGATAGGGAGTAGATACTCACCTAAGGCAGCTGGAAATGGTATCAGGACTCTGAGAAAGGATTTGTTATTAAAAATAATACCTTGCTGGGGATCATGGGTGAATCAGGCCATTCGTGCTCCAGCCTGCTTCAGCCTGCTCCTCCTTTCCTCTTGCTCCCAGAAACAAGATTTAGCTACGGTGACAGTTAATTTCCTTTACCCAGTCCTGGAGTGTGATGATGTAGGTGGAAGGTGAGTTTATGCATCTCTGTGTCTCTTTCTTTCTGTCAACAAGCCACTTAGACACTAGCTTCATCCCTTCCGCTGGCACAGAGACAGGTTCAGGACACCGTTTCCTGCCAGGAATTGTTTCCCCAGACCTTTTCTTTGTGTGTCAACAGGTCAATGCAATCCTCTTTGTGGTCCTGTATGCCTTCCCTGGCAGAGGAACCATGGATGGAATATTTCCTTTGTCCATTAAAACAAATCTTGTAAATATTCCTGGATGAGTCATTTTATTGATCAGTTTTTTCAACATTCATTCTGTGGTTTTTAAAATGTTTGTCTCTCTCTCTCCCTCCATCCCTCCTTCCATCTCTCTCTTTCTTTCTTTCTTTCTTTCTTTCTTTCTTTCTTTCTTTCTTTCTCTCTCTCTCTCTCTCTCTCTCTTTCTTTCTCCTTCCTTCCTTCCTTCCTTCCTTCCTTCCTTCCTTCCTTCCTTCCTTCCTCCCTTCCTCCCTCCCTCCCTTCCTTCCTCCCTTCCTTCCTTATCTCTTTCTTTCTCTTTTGCTTTTTCTCTGTCTCTATCATTCTTTGTTCTCTCTCTCAGCCCAAAGCTAGCAGTTGATCTAAAGCTAGTATTTCCTGAAGCCACAGACACTTGTCTTTAAAGGAAGTGGAACTTTTCTGCCAGAAGATTGAATTTACTAATAAAAAGCTGCTGTTATAAGAATGATAAATGGAATTACTATATTTATTCATGGAAATGTTTTCATGAGCGCTAGCACTCTAAAGCCACAATGCCTGCCTTACACGAACTCATGAAGTAATGTAGGGCAGGGACGGTCAGCAGTGGTCAACACAGTGAGACAAGTAGCCTGCAGGAGCATTTGTATGCCGCCATGCAAGAAACATAGAAATTAGACAAGTTAGATCTACTGAAGGAAGTGCTGCTAAAGTCTGGTTGTTCAGGATGAAAGACAACTTAGGTAGATTGTGTTTACAAATCCGTTACAGTGTAAGGCAGTATTCTAAGGAACAGATTGTGGCAATGAAGTAAAAGGAAGATACATAACCTGGTAGACTACTGGCTTAGCAGAGAAGTGAGTTATGGATCTACTTTATCTCATGCTATCTATCATCTCTCTCAACTCTAAAACCTTGGTAGAAAGAAAGATGGAGAGCTGTCAGTGCCTTTCTACACATAGGTATCTGGCACTGAGAATTGTTTGTTTTACCACTGAACTAAACCATCAGCCTCAGTTCCTCCTTTGAGCATCGTAAGATGGTTGTTTCAGGCACTGAGGCAGAAAAGCAGGAAGTGGTTGGTGTTTTTGTTTTGGACATGCTGTCTTTGAAGTGCTCGTAGACTTCAGTCACCACTGGCAAATTCTAGCATGGTCATGTTCCCAGGTCCTAGCAGAGCAATGTCAAACTAAGAGGAGACTCAGCATCTTCTAAGCTTTTCAGGGATGTATAGGCTTTTAGAACTGGAAGGACACTTGGAGAACAATGACTGGCTTCACATTGAAGCTCTATGTTTAGCAGCAATTTTGCACACCGTTAGAAGATGAGGGCTATAGTTGGCCTGTACTAGAAAGTGAA
The DNA here is from genome assembly GCF_031878675.1 of Megascapheus bottae. Classification (NCBI taxonomy): domain Eukaryota; kingdom Metazoa; phylum Chordata; class Mammalia; order Rodentia; family Geomyidae; genus Megascapheus; species Megascapheus bottae. Next base: position 9,836,705 of record NC_143514.1, read on the forward strand.
AATGGCCAAAGGAGATTTCTGTTGCCCAGTACAGATTGCTAAGGATTATGAAACCCTTCTTTACATTAATTCTAAACCTATTCTATCATGAAAATCCAGAAGACACTTATTTACTGGATCATGTTGCAAATAGACAACTTCATCTGAGATAAAAGAAATTCTTTTTATCAGAGCTGCTTAGCAGCCAAGGTTATCAATATTTACTTATCTCTGGGACAAGGTCTGAGAACAGGAATTAGAATCTGAATGACATCTACAATCTCCCTTGACAGTTCTTCACATCCAATGCTAAAATAGAAAGATTCCACATTTGCCACATTTTCTGCACCACACAGTGCTAAGTACATAAATCAGAAACAGGAAAGGAGACGAAAAGGTGGACGAAACCCTCAGATGGTTCATAGTGTAACAAAAGCAACACAACACCCAAATAAAGCGTGCAAAACACACACATTCTTGACATTTTCTCTGACAGGTTTCATTTCTCAAAGAATTCATAAGAAAGCAACAGGAGGAACCATGTTTAAGGTCTATCAGATAGAGATGGGAGTCATGTTTCATTTTCCACTCAAAGAAAATAAACTTAGGAGAAGTATTAGATTTCAGACAGGGAGAAATCAGAGAGTCTTGATGTGAACAAATTCCTGCCATTCATGATTACACTCACAGGTGCCCAACTGAAGACAATAGTTGTTTTATTTTTGTTTTGTTTTGTTTTGTTTTGTTTTAAAGAGAAACCAAACTACAAGCAAGTGACCTCAATGAGAACTTAGACCAATGTTCTAAGCTTAATTTGATTAAAATAAATAAATAAATGGACAATTACTTAGGAAAGGAAGCACAATTAATATGTAACAACCTTCAACCTTATGAAGAGTAAATCATGCCAGGATACAGCTCTATTTCTCTACACTGTAGTATCACAAAAACAGCAGTTGACGTTGGGGATCTAATTTATCTGGACACACCAACTGTGATATTTTAGGGCCACAATTCCAACAATATTGCAAGAACATTCAAAATTCTCAGAACATAGCCTTTCAATCCTGGCTTTCAATGTAATTAAATTCCTGTGTACTTGCAATATCCTGGGGCCCAATCAACAGAAAGCCATTCCACTGCCCAGGAGGCTCTTAGAGAGAGTCCAGCAGCCACATCTGAGTTATTTATTCACTTTATCTCATGCTCTCCTCTTTCTCTCTCTCAGCTCTCCCACCCTTTCCATTAATCTGTTAGCTTGTCTTTATACTCAGGCTGTTTTAAGTCGCTTTTCTCTGGCCCTGGGACTTGATTAAGGGAAACATCTATGCAATTCATCAAAGCCAGAGGAAAACCTAACCAGTCTTTTGGGTTTCAGGTGTAATGTAACCTTTTGCTTTGGTCTTATACTGATTAGCCAGGTCAAGTAGCAGACAAGGGCCCCTCAGGGTCTCTTCTAGACTTCTATCTGGGCTTGGCTGCCTTGAGAACACAACATGGACTTAGCGTATAGATTGTTTCTAACTTTCCTGACATGAGATCAATGGATTTCTAATTTTTCTCTGCCATGACTCCTATTGCAGGTGGTCTTTATGTGTCTCATATTTTTGTGGTTGCACCTAATTATAGAGTATGGCCAGGATCCAATTGGTTATCATTTATTGCTATTCTTGGCATTTTACTTCTAAATCCACACTTCCCTTTTTTTCCTCTAGAGAATTTATTGAGCTGTAAGGGAAATTTAGTTCATTCTAGTGAAATAATCTTGTTTCTGACCTAATAATATTCTTTGGAATTTGTTACAGGTGACAAATTCTTTATAGCATATTGTAACTGATGGTACAGCACCAGTGAATTATCACCCTAGCACTGGATGTAGCTAATGGTGTAAGTGTACAAAACAAATTATTCACTGCACTGAGGGAAATCCAGTGAAAATTTTTCTGTTTCGAATAACCACATATTTCAGATAGGGCAGTTGTTTTCCATGCTTTAACTGTTTTATGTATTAAAACATACGTATACACAACACACACACACACACACACACACACACACACACACAAACATAAAAAATATACAAGCTTTTCTAAGTATCCCATCCCTTGGTCCCTTTACTTTCCCCCTTTCGATAAAAATCTGCACTCATCCAAATATCTGAAGTCATTCTTTAGCATCAAATTTAATTCAATGCACTTGTTATTGTCATTATGGTAGCAATCCTGGTAGCCCTGGAGCCTTTTGTGCATATGGCTGGTGCTCTACTACTTGAGCCATACTTCTACTTTTAGCTAAGATTACAGGTGTGAGCCACTGGATCCTGGCTTGCACTTTCTGTTTTTATCAAAAGTATACTTCTTCATTTTCTTTTTCTTTTTTTGGTCTTTATTTCTACTTTGGAATTCCAAGCATTTCTAGTCATAGGTGTACTTTTTAAAACCTACTCCCAAACCAGACTATTTGACACTGAAATCTAGTATTATGATGAGTTTCCCCTTTTTGAAATTCATAGAAATAAGGCTGTTGAGAGGAGAAGGAAATGAAGGAATCAATCCCTGCATCCTTTGTTGGGAGCTGGCTTATTTTTGCAGTTGGACAGCAGTTATTCCTCTCCAAATTCTGACCTACAGTATGTTTATCTTTCTTTCTTTCTTTCTTTCTTTCTTTCTTTCTTTCTTTCTTTCTTTTTTCATATATTTTTATTGTAATTAATAGACGGGTTACATGATATTTCTCAGATAGAAAGTACATTAATTCACATATATTGATACCCTTTCTCATGTCTTGGTCCCCATTTCCCTCCCCCCACCCCCACCCCTCATCTTGTTTTCCCCCCTTCCCTATCTAATTTCAAATAACCAAATACAAATATATACAATATATCAGATAACAAAGTAAGATACTGTAAACATATGAGATAATCAAGGATAGCAAAAGAGATGAGAGATAACATAGTACATTAAGGACAACAATCACTCATTATATGGCTTTTGTTTCTATATCCTAGAGGTCCTTTCATTTAGCGTCATACTATATGGCCTTATGTATCTAGGTTTTGCTCTATTGCAAATCTCTGCTAGGAGAGTCCAAGGTTTCTACTGATTATGACAAATGAGTGAAACCATTGAGCCTATCTTCCTTTGAGTCTGGCTTACTTCACTTAATATTATTTTTTCTAAGTCTTTCCATTTCCTAACAAATGGGACGAAGTCATTCTTTCTGACAGCAGCATAGAATTCCATTATGTACAAATACCACATCTTATTGATCCACTCATCAACTGAGGGACATCTGGGTTGGTTCCATATCTTTGTTATGGTAAATAGTGCCGCAATGAACATTGTTGTGCTAGTGGATTTAATATGTGCTTGTTTCTGGACAATTGGGTAAATGCCTAGTAGTGGAATTGCTGGGTCATAGGGGAGCTCTATGTTTAGTCTTTTGAGGAACTGCCATACTGCTTTCCATAGTGGTTGAACAAGTTTGCACTCCCACCAGCAGTGTAGTAGTGATCCCTCCTGGCCACATCCCCTCCAGCATCTGTTATTATTCATTTTCCTGATCCTGGCCATTCTAACTGGAGTGAGGTGGAATCTTAGAGTTGTTTTGATTTGCATTTCTTTTATGACCAGAGATGTTGAGCATTTCTTCATGTGTCTATAGGCCATTCTTATTTCTTCTTCAGAGAAGACTCTCTAAGTCTTTGGCCTGTCTTTTAATGGGATGGTTGTTTCTTTGGAGATTAGTTTTGGGGTGATTCAATTTTTTGAGCTGTTGATATATTTTAGATATGAGGCCTTTATCCATTGTGTGGTTGGTGAAGATCTTCTCCCATTCTGTGGGCTTCCTAATTAATTTACTAGCTATGTCCTTTGCCATACAAATTCTTTCTTTCTTTCTTTCTTTCTTTCTTTCTTTCTTTCTTTCTTCCTTCCTTCCTTCCTTCCTTCCTTCCTTCCTTTCTTTCTTTCTTTCTTTCTTTCTTTCTTTCTTTCTTTTTTAAAGAAATGAACTTAATTTTGCTCTTATGTGTCCATTCTTCCACTATTAAAGAAGTCACTCCATGAGGGGCCCGTTCACTAGTAACTTAAAAATTGCCTTTCTACTTGCGTCTGGCTAGCAGCTCCCCACTGCCGGCCCGGGGAAAGCGGAGCAGGTAAACCTGGGAAGACGCACGTTGCGTCAAGAATTGGGAGAAAACAGGAAGGATAGGCCCAGGAAAACGAAGAAATGGAACAGCCCCTGCAGAATGGAGAGGAAGATCTCCCCCTGGGAGGAGGTGATGGCCACCAGCTTGCAGGAGATAACAGAAGACAGGCTCGCCGACTTGCCCCTAATTTTCCATGGGCCATACCCAATAGGCAGATCAATGATGGGATGGGTGGGGATGGAGATGACATGGAAGTGTTCATGGAGGAGATGAGAGAAATCAGGAGAAAACCAGGAGTTGCAGTTGAGGAATTCTCTGCGCAATCTTATGGGCGAGCTGTCTAATCACCATGAATATCATGATAAATTTTGCCTTATGCCTTGACTTCTGCCATTTTCTATGAGATTAATACTTGCTTCCTGCTGTTTTCCTTCTCCTGCATCTTCCTGACATGACTTCACTGATCCATGTGCTGTGAACCTGGTGTTGTTTCCATGTGTAGGGTAGGTCTTGTGTTGCCAGCTTCTAATTGGAGATTGCCTTTGTGCCCAGTGTTTTTGTCAATATAGAGTTTTGTCCATTTGCATGGAAGAAATGTAAAGTCAATAAAGCAATTAAAAAGCAAAAAAAATTGCCTTTTAAAAAAAGACCAAATATGTATAAGTATCTATCATGTATCTATACATATACACATATGGTCTTGTATATATGTATATATGGCTTTATCTACATACATATTATATATATATGCATAATGGAATTTTATTCATCCATTAGAAAGAAGACTCTGTCATTTGCAGTGCAATCAATGAACCTAGAACAAATCATGTTAAATGTTGGAAGCCAAGCTCAGAGACAAAAATGGCACATGTTTTCTTTTTCTTTTTTTTTTTTAAGGAAGTTGCTATTTTTTATTTATTTATTTATTTATTTATTTATTTTTGCCAGTCCTGGGCTTGAGCTCAGGGCCTGCCACTGTCCTTGGACTTTCTCAAGGGTAGAGCTCTACCACTTGAGCCTCAGCACCACTTCTGGCTTTTTTCTATGTATGTGGTACTGAGGAATCGAACCCGGGTCTTCACTCATGCTAGGCAAGCACTTTAACCACTGGGCCAAACTCCTGGCCCCACATGTTTTCTTTTATATGTTAGAGCTGAATTTAAAAGACAGCTGGGCATGAAAACTTATATATGACTCCAGGCATTCACATACAGACTAAAGGAGGATACCCTTAGAAGAGGAACCCAAAGGTATAACTTCTCTGAACATTTACAGTATTATTTATTAAAACAAACTCCAGGAAATGGAAACATGGTTCATTTCTATTATTGTTGGTGTTAAATTTGGTCTTTTTTTTTCTTCTGGGGGCCATAAAATGGGGTATAGACAGGGAAGGAGGAGGGGTGAGCAAATGCGATCATGCTACTCAGTAACACTATGTGGAAAATGACCTTCAGAACTTGTGAGCAGGGATGCGAAGGATCATGGGAGAAAGTAAAGGAAGGGGTGACATTGTCCCCCAAAAAAGTACTCATTACCTCACCTATGAAATAGTAGCCTCTACAGCACATTAATAGTAACAATAAAATTATGCACATATAAAAACAGGCTGGTCCCTCATGACTCATACTCATAATCCTAGCTACACAGAGACCGAGATCTGAAGACCATGATTCAATGTCAACCCAGGCAGAAAAGTCCACAAGACTCTTTAACCTCCAGTTAACCAGCAAAATGCCCAAAGTGTAGAGTGCAAGTCTTGAGCACAAAAGCCAAGTGAGAGCTAGAACATAAGACCTTGAATTCAAGCCCCAATGTACACAAACACACACACACACACACACACACACACACACACACACACGCACACGCACACCAATTTCCAAGACTAACTTTTTCAGGTAAGAGTTCTTATAAATGAGATAATAAACTATACATAGTCACAATAACCCTCTGCAGAAATTCTTTGATAATTCTGTCTACACTCTTTCTGAGTTAGTTAAGTACACATGGTAGGCAAACTAATCAGGGTTTTGTTTTTTAATTAAAAATTAGGGCTCGATAGTGAGGGGGAAAAATCCCATTGACTAATCTAACTGCTTAGGCATTTAAATTTAGTTTAAAACAAACCATACCCCTGATTAGGTATTTGCTACATTTCAATTTCTTTAATTTGAAAAGTCAAACTGAGGATAATCACTGTCATTTAGAATAAAAGGGTCTAAAAATTACCACACACACTGGTAGAGAAGAAAGACACTCATGGAATACGAAGCAGTTCAGTACCCACGTTTCTCTGTGGGTGTTATTCAGGCTGCAGACCCGTGTTACCATACAGAAACAAGGTACAGCCCACAAAACATGGTGTGTGGCAGGGGTCCAGATACGTCCTCAGTGCAGTGATGGACAGCTTCATTCGACCTCACTGTCGAGGCCATGAGGATCCCAAAGACATGAAGGAATGAGTTCTGTTTTTACTGCACCAAAGAGTCTCCCAAGGTTCAAACTCACTTGCTGCCTCTGTCCTCATCAGTTTGAGCTGCCTCGAAAAACAAAACAAAAATAATAAAAAGCACAGGTCAAGTGACTTTAGCTGCAACCCATTTATTATAATTTGTGGTGCTGGAGGGCTGACATCAGGGGGTTCTGGTCAGGGTTGTTTTCCTGGCTTGCAGAAAGATGGCTTGCTTTCTTGACGTATTTTCACTTGGCCGATAGAGGGTGCTCTGGTGTATTCACCTCTCCTTATAAGGGCACTGAGCCCATCATGAAGGCCTCACCCTGAGATCTCTTATTATCCTAATCACCTCCACAGAGCCTCTCTCCTGTCACCAGAGATACCCCAGGTAAATCTGGACTAGATACGAACAGTCAACACACAGCAGTCACTTAAAAAGCTTTCAGATTATTCCCACCTTGAGTTAGAAATCTGCATGTCTACATACCTATTTCCAGTCTCACTCTGATAGACAGAATGTAAGTTATTTCAATGTGCTCTGTGTTTTCTGATGAATTTTAATACATCACCTCCTGGAATCTCCTCCTTTAGTTTTCTTCCTCAGAGTAATGCTTCCTCTTTTCACATGGCCACTGAGGCTCTTTTCCTCTGTCTCTTCCATCCACCTGGTGGCTTTCCTTCGTTCAATCAGCGAGGGCTTTTGTGCTTTGTTTATTGACTCAGAAAGAGCAGAAAGCAAAAGACAAGTAGTCCATCCTTCGCTTCTGATTTTTTAAAAGCCTTAGGCTCCTAGGGTAAGACAGCCCTTGAATTTGTGAAAATAATGAAGCATGAAAGTAGCTTTTGCCTTACCACAGATGAAAGTAGCAGAGTTGAGTTTTATATTTCTTCAGGAAGAAGGAATTGGAAGAAAGTTGAAGAATGGGTACCTAGTATGTGGACTGAGAGCTGGGAGGAAAAGGCCCTAGAGAGGTATGCAGGATTATGGAGCACAGGAGATTCAGTCTCCAGCTGACCGGGATGTTAGCTGGGCTGTCCAACTAAGCAGAGCTACCTGCAGTCTCCAGCATAGGGCACTCTAGCATCTCAGAAGGATCTCATGAAAAAAACAAAGTGCCATAGAATTTTAGCGCCAGGAGCTGGGAGTTTGTCCTAGTGGTAGAGTGCTTGCCTAGCATGCATGAAGACTGGGGTTTGGTTCCTCAGTACCAGATACGTTGAAAAGCCGGAAGTGATGCTGTGACTCAAGTGGTAGAGTGCTAGCCTTGAGAAAGCCCAAGGACAGTGCTCTGGCCCTGAGTTCAAGCCCCGGGACTGGCAAATAAATAAAATAAATAAATAGAACTTTAGCACCATGGTTTCCCCACGCAGCCTGGAGCGGTGGCTCATGCCTGCAATCCTAGCTACTCAGGAGGCTGAGATCTGATAATCACAGGTCAAAACCAGCCCGGGCACTAAAGTCCATGAGACTCTTATCTCCAGTTAACCACCAGAAAACCAGAAGTGGGGCTGTGGCTTAAGGGGTAGGTCTGTAGCCTTGAGCTGAAGAGCTCAGGGACAGTGCCCAGGCCCAGAGTTCAAGCCCCAGGACTGAGAAATAAAATAAAATAAAATAAAAGATGGCTCAGCATGGCACTTGATTTGTAGCAAACTTTCAGTATTCCGTGAATTTCATTCCTATTCCAATCTCTCTCCTCTGTGTGTACTCTGCTCTGTACAAAGCCTACACGTGAATGGATTCTTTGAGTTAAATGCTGTTTGCCCATCCAGTGAAAAGGAAAGAATGTCACCTGCAAGGTGGGACTACTTGTAAAAGATCTATATTTGTAGAATGATACAAAATCTATCACAACAGTCCCTGTACAGAAAAAGGAAGACATTGTTTATGTTAATAGGCTGACTTCCCAAAACCTGAACTGTAGGCAACAAGAAAGTTTGTTTGACAAAGCTATCAGATGCCCGCAGATGGAATTTTGAGATCAGTCCTCTCCCATCTGGACCATCAAAATCTTTGGCTCTCATTCCAGCTTAGCTAATGTGCAATGTTTCACATGTATCTAAACCCTGGAATCCAAACACCTATCAAAATTCGTGGTGGCATTTGGTTTCCATTTGAAAGCAATGCTTTGAGAAGCATTATTTGAGAAGGCACTGAGAAATGCAGGGCTGCACTGTAGTAGGTCATTCCAGAGGCTGTGACAAGATGACAGGAAGTGAGAGTTGTCTCTCAGTAAGAGGAAGGAAAGAAGACAGCAGGAAGTGATACCCCCAACTCCCTCCCCTTCCTGGCTCAGAGGCTCAGGCCACCTCCCCTTCTCAGCCACCACAGGATAGTGAACTCCTTGAAGAGCTCTCTGGCTATGGTTTGGCAGCCATGAGGCAGAAGATGCCAGCATCACTAATCAGATACCAGGTACTGTCTTTATCTGCATGAAGTAGAAAATTAATTGGAGAACAGACCTACCATGAAGATGTGAAACAACCGGGAGACAGTGACTTAGTGTATGCCACAGAAAAGACCTTCTGTAACTTAATTGTGAGATAAGAGTGAAAAGAAATGTTCTGTGGGATCCGATAGTCCTTCTCTTCCTTTTGTCCCCAACTCTGCTTTCCTATCCTCCCTCTGTATTCTCCACCCACCCTGTCCTACCCTCAGTACACATCAGCAGGGGAGCAGCTCTGTGAGGAAGCCACAAGTGAGAGGACATTTTCCCAAGGCCATCACTAAAAACCCCAAACCTTCCTACCTATGGAAGCAGCAGTGAGGAAAGGGAGGAAAGTAATTCTTGTGAGAAGTTCTAAGTTGGAAAGGTTAGCAATACAAGGTCTCTTTTTGATGCTTTGGGGTTAGGGGAAGGCCACAAAATATGTAGGGAGGTGGTGGTATGCTTTCTCCCATTGAAGAGAGCCCTGTAATTAAGACTGTGGTTACAGGAAAGATGGCAGAGAAGTCTGTTTGCTTGTTTGGAGGGGAGGTTGCTGTGTTATAAGAGGTATTGAGACTTGAAGAGCCGAAATCTATAGATTCATATCCATTGACCTAATAGGTTCTGTGAGTGTGTTATTGTAAAGACATCAGGGTTTCTCACCCATGGCATTATGGACAGCAAGTGGACAATTCAGTATTCTCCTTCCTCACCCTGTGTGATGACTGAAGTGTTTGCAAACATCCCAGATGTTCTGTTGGAGCACAACTGATTCTGCCTGAGACGCTGTACTACAGAGTAGAAAAAAACTGACACGTATTTGTTTTTCTTTTAAAAAATTATCTTTAAGTAGTTGTACAAAGGAGTCGTTATTTAACGAAGCGGTTTATGAATATATCTTGATCCCTGTCACTCTTTTCAACATTCTCACCTATTCCTCCCTGACCCACTTCTCCCCTCACTCTTCTTAATTTTGTAGGGTAGACATCATTGGATTCTTTTTTTTCTTATAGTCTGAATTTTTATTTTGAAGTTTGAAGACATATGAAGAGTGTATTTTACACATTTCCATTCATTGAAATACCTAAATACAGTTCAGCTACTATTTATGATTATTTAATCAAGTTACAATGCATTTCCATTATTCTTCCTGCATATAATCTGATGAGCAGCCATAATTATTACAGCAAAGGGTTTTTTTTTCTGTTTAATCCTTTGTAATCTAACATTTCAAAAATGCTACTAACATACATTGACATACGAATTTTTGTTTGATGTGTACTTAACTTTAATTGTCACACGTTCAGCATAAGGAATTAGTTCTAATAGTCCCCTAGGTAGACATATGCAGAATTCCTGATGCCACTTTATCTCTGTATCATAGATAACCTGTGGTCTGATGAATGAAACTGGGAACTGCGCATGTCAAACACATGAGAAGCTGCTACAAAGACCACTTCAGGACACAGCAAGCACATGTCCTTTACCTCCCTTTTTCTGTATTATACTCTTCGAGATGAGAAAAAAGGCCAGACTTGAAGGCAACTTCAAGCTTTATGTGTGCCAAGCTGTTTGCCACTCATCCCCCTGGTTAAGATCACATCTTCACTGCAGAGACCAAAGGCTCTGACCCAAGGGTCAACAGAGGGCACAGGGGTGGGGGGAGGAAGGGAGGGAGAGAAAGAGGCCTATAAAAACACCTTTGTCTCTTTGTGGGTTTTGTTTTGCTAGTCTTGGGGCTTGAACTCAGGGCCTGGACACTGTCCTTGGGCTTTCTCAAGGTTGGCACTCTACCACTTGAACCACAGCACCTCATCCAGCCTTTTCTGTGTATATGGTTCTAAGGAATCAAACCCAGGGCTTTGTGCTCGCTAGGGGAGCATACTGCCACTAGGCTACATTCCCAGTCATTCATATATATATATATATATATATATATATATATATATATATATAGTTGTTGTTGTTGTTCTGCCAGTTCTGGGCTTGGGCTCAGGGCCTGAGCTCTGTCCTTGGGTTTTCTCAAAGCTAGAGCTCTACCACTTGAGCCACGGCACCACTTCCAGCTTTTTTTTATGTACGTGGTACCGAGGAATCGAACCTGGGTCTTCGTGCATGCTAGGCAAGCACTCTACCACTAGGCCAAACTCTCGGCCCCTCCATATATTTTTTATTGTAATTAATAGAAAGGTTACATTCTATTCACCAGATAGAAGGTGCATTACTTCACAAACATTGATACTCTTTCTCAGGTCTTGGTCCCTATTTCCCTTCCCCCACCCCCATCATTGGATTCTTGATTGCATTCTCTACCTCTTCTTCTCTCCATTTATTGATCCCTTTCCCTTTGACCTCACTCCACTTCTTTTGTGTACCTGCTTCCTGATGCTTTTATTTTGCTAAACTTCGATTCTAAGTTTTTAAGGGATTATGCTATTTGAGATCTCCCTTGAATCTATTGCATTTTACTTAATAGATATGTATACACTTGTATGTCATCCAACATATTTACTTATAAGTTTATAAGCAAAATCTAGTTTCCACATATAAGAGAAAAATATGTATCCTTTGTCTCTGTGGGCCTAATTTACTTCACTTAATATGATTTTTTTTCAGATCTTTTCATTTCTTTACAAATGGTACGATACCATTCTTTCTAATAGATGAGTGAAATTCCACTGTAAAATTCCACACCAAATTTTCTTGATTCATTCTTCCATTGAGGAGTATTTGGGCTGGCTGATTCCATACCTTGTCTATGGTGATTTACATAGCAATAAACATGGTTGGGCTGGTGGCTTTTCTATGTTCTGGTTTGTAATCTGTTTGGTAAATTCCCCAGGAGTGGAATTGCTGGATCATTAGGTAGTTCAGTGTTTACATTTTTCCTCTCATGCATTTTTTTATCGTTATTGTAAAAATGATATACAGAGAGGTTATGGTTACGTAAGTCCGATAGAGTACATTTCTTTTTGAACAATGCCACCCCTTTTCTCACTGTCTCACAGTGGTCACCTCCTGTCCCCATCCACAAGTTGTAGAGTTCATTTTCAACATAGTGTCAAGTGAGTACCAATGTTACAGTTATTCACTTTTTGTCTCATGCATTTCTATAACACCATTACTCTCCCAAAGACAGATAAATGAACATTTTGAGGACCCTCTGTATTATTTTCCAAAGTGGTTGAACAAGTTTACTTTTTTTTTTTACCAAAAGTATATTAAGGCCAAAAGGAATCTGTAAGTTGCCTATATGTTTAGCCCTATACATTTTTTTTAACTAGTGGTAAATTGGTACTATCTTTTTTTAATCAAAAGATTTTATTAACACTGATTTTTTTACATCATATTTCAAATGTCAAGTTTAACAAATAAATATTCAAGAATGAAATCTCTATATGCAATCATTGACACATAAATTTAAGAACAAAATTAAAATCAGCTGAGAGTTTGTCATAGACACATATCAATCTATATATCCATATGTCTCTAGAATACCATCATAGGCCCTATGCATTTTGGACTCTAGAGTAGAGAAAAACACTTTGAAAGTATACTGACAAAGGTTCTAGCTTGATCCAGTTCCATAGCATGATCTGATTTTTATAAATTCCTGAGTTTTCTCAGTTCAAGAGGGCACATGGCTAGCACTCACTGGGATACTTGGGTGCATTTATGTCTAGAATAATTGCTTTAAAAACCTTTTAAGGGACTGGGAGTTTGGCCTAGTGGTAGAGTGCTTGCCTAGCATGCACGAAGACCCGGGTTTGATTACTTGGTACCATATATACAGAAAAAAGCTAGAAGTGGTGCTGTGGCTCAAGTGGTAGAGCTCTAGCTTTGAGAAAGCCCAAGGACAATGCTCAGGCCCTGAGCTCAAGACCTTAAAAAAGAGCCTTTTAATTAAAAAAAAAGGTATTTTAGACATGCCAGATAGGTGGATTTTGAAACAGGAATAGCTAAGGAAATTTGTAGATTTGAAAATAATACAGACTCCACCTGAATGGCGATAGTAAATGACGCCATGGCAGAGTTGGGGACAAATGAAGATGATAGAATGAAATGAGGTCACGATAATATATAGTTATAGCCCCATTTTCTTTATTCATCTAAGCTGCTCATCCAGGATCAGGATGAAAGAAGTAACACATAATTTATTACTACCTTTGAAGTCCAAACACACAGAGGAACAGCATTTAAACTACATTTGAAAATCTACTAAGGTGTTGATCTCAGAGAGGGGAACATATCTGGGAAATGGCAGGCTTCAGTTACAAGCAAATCCCATATTGGGCAGTGAGAGGGAGAGAGAAAGACAAGAGAGGTGGGGAGTGATACAGATATTGGGTTATAAGTGCAGAAAAACAGGGTTATAACACCCCACCAATGCATCAATGGATAAAGCAGCCATCAGCTGTTAACTAATGGCCTCTGTTCTTACAACACCTGTATTTGAGAGGTTACAAAGTCTTTGGATGCTGAATTTGACTTAGCCCTTTTCTATTTGGTGCTTACAGTAATCCTGTGCTTTTCTATTTTTTCCACAGGGATCTTCACCCTTGATCACACACACCTTAGTGAGAGATTAGAGAACTAATGTCAGGAGAATAATGAGAGTTGGCGGAGAAAGCTGGGTGGCTTACAAAGAAGACACAAAGAGTGATTATTGTGGGTGTAGGACAGGACAGAGATGTGGATCCTATCCTTTGGCTCCCCCAGCAAATGAGCCTTGAGCCCACCAACAGCACCCAAACCTTTTCACCTTGAAAAGAAGGTAAACATGGTATTGACCAAATATGCAAATAGCACAGAGCTTGACGGTATGGGAGATGAAGCAGCTGACATATTGCGAACACAGCAGGATATAGATAATTTTGGGCTGCAGTTGAACAAAAGCGAGATGATGTTTAATATAAAGACACACAAGATAATATATGCACCCGAGAGAAAATAACTCAGCACAGATTGAAATTATGGAGATATTACTCCAGGAAGTTGTCATGCCCAGTGAGATGTGGGGAGGACAGAGGATAACAAATTGAATAGGAGTTCAGAGTGCTGTGTCTCAGCAGTACCGAAGGGCAGTACTGTTCAGAGACAGATGGACAATAGAAAGCAATCTTTGGAAATATGAGGAGGGGCTGGGGTGTTGCTTTAGTCCATGCCTGTAACTTATCACCTTGAATTCTCTAGTGTCCTGACTTTAACAAAGATACAATAAATTGGAAGATTTAGTCAAGATAGTCATTTGAATGCTGTTTAACATGATGCAGTGGTCTTCCTTGGAGAAGCAAAATTGTCTCTCCTTGCCAGGCAGGCAACATTTATAACACAAAGTTTTCCTGTGATAACGTCTTCCTGCTATTCTATTTCTTTTAATGGCTTTTTGACTTTCAGGAAGGGGAAAATAATTACTTAGACAGGGGAAAAAAATAAAACCACACCAGAAAGAAGGAAACGACTGTATAAATTCTTTCAGGGAGCAGAAAAAAAAGCAAATGTTTCATAGGCTTGTTGATATCTATTGAGTGCAAATTCTCACCTTCTAAAATCTTTGACTCTAATGAGAAAAGAGTTGACAAAATTATCATATGAGGGCAAACACAGCGAGAACAATGCTTGTTTGCAGAGACTATAGGCCATAACATTTCGAAGGAGAGATCTTGTTGGGAGGGCTGGGTAGTAAATTTTACAAAGGGCTCTCCATCCCTTACTTAATATAGAAAACTCAGGAGCAGGGGTAGGTGGATGAGTGAAAGGGTAGCGATGTAAATGAATGGATAGATGGGCGGATAGATAGGTGAGTGAAGGGGTTGAGTTGTAGACACCTGAGCAAAGCGACAGAAGAGCTAGGAGAGTTTAGGTGAAGGGATCAGTAGCACAAAAAAAGAGTAAGGCTTTTGAATGAGGTATGCTATAATTTAATCTGCATTTATAGTAGATAGAGACATGTAATTTAATATTTATTTGTTCGTTTTTGATGTCAGTATAGGAGCTTGAACTCAATGATGTACACTCTCACTTGGCTATTTCCATCCCAAACTGGTACTCTTACCACTTAAACTGCACTTTGACTTCAGACTTTTAGATGGCTAATCTGAGTTATGGTTCCCTTGGAGTTTTCTGCCTAGATTTGACTATGAACCAGGGTCCTTAGATATCAGCCTCCTGAGAATACAGATGTGAGCCACCAGCACCTAGCTTTTTAATTTTAATTTTTTTTCCAGTAGTGGGAATAATTCAGGGCCAGGGCACTGTTGCTGAGCTTTTTGTTCAAGGCTAGAACTCTATCAATTGAACCACAGCACCACTTCTGGCTTTCTGCTAGCTAATTGGAGATAAATTTCATAGACTTTCCTGCCACCTCTCCCTCCGACCCCCTCAGCTTCAAACTGCAATCCTCAAATCCTAACTTCCCGAGTGGCTAGGATTCTAGGCATGAGTCACTAGCACCTGGCAGCACAGCTTTTTAATCTCTTTGTAACTAAATTTATTTGTTTGTTTGTTTATTTGTTTTTGCCAGTCCTGAGGCTTGAAACCAGGGCCCTGAGCACTGTCCCTAAGATTTCTCAAGGCTAGCACTCTTACCACTTGAGCCACAGCACCATTTCTGGCTTTTTCCATGTATGCAGTACCAAGGAATTGAATCCAGGGCTTTGGGCATGCTGGGCAAGCACTCTACCACTTGGCCAAACTTCCGGCCCTGTGTTTATTTATTTTTAATCAGGCGTCGAAACTACTCTTCAAGAGTATTATATAAAAAATAGTATGAACAAAGCACTTAGATTACAAATTTAAATCCATACAAGGTCTATGACAGCTGTTTCTAGATTTAGTCATTGATGTGTTGTTGAAACTACAGGTGAAAAGAATAAAAGACTATGAGGTCTTTTGCAGTGTTTTTAGAAATACAGTGAAAGAGGAGTTATTAGCTTGGCAGCATGCTCAAGTAGTTACCCACATGAGTTTGAAGATAAAAAAACCTGGCTTTAAATTTTTGCCAGAAAGGGCCTCTTCGAATGTCCTGGGTTTCTGAATACGGTGAGAGAAAGAGATGGAGATGCTGTCATAGTGAATTTAAAAAACTCAGTCTAGTTTTCAACACTTAGGGAAAGAACAATAATGTATCAATGGGTTTAAGTTACACTGGAAAAGAACCCAGGGTTAAGAATTCTCAGCTTATGATATCACATGTATTACTTTCTAAAAACATGACTAGCTAAAGTTACTGATGCTATGCTCAATTTCATACAATAATATATCATAATATACAATCATGAGTCTGTACAAATAATTAACAATTTTAAAATGAAAATCAGGAAGCTAGAAGCATGCCCTAGTGGTAGAGTACTTGCTTAATTTGAACAAAGCCCTGAGTTTGATTCCTCGGTTCCACATACACAGAAAAAGCCAGAAATGGTGCTGTGGCACAAGTGGTAGAGCTCTAGCCTTGAGAAAGCCTAAGGACAATGCGCAGACCCTGAGCTCAAGCACCAAGACTGGCAAAAACAAAAAGAAAAGAAAATCATGAGTTTGTGTGGTAGAGAAGTTTCCATACAGGATGCCCAGATAAATGAATAAGCAAAACAGTAAATTGGCAACAATCCACATAATGGATATATGTGGATGGTTGGGTAAATGCCAAGTAGTGGAATTGCTGGGTCATAGGGGAGCTCTATGTTTAGTCTTTTGAGGAACTGCCATACTGCCTTCCATAGTGATTGAACAAGTTTGCACTCCCACCAACAGTGTAGTAGTGATTCCTCCTGGCCACATCCTCTCCAGCATCTGTTATCATTAGATTTCTTGGTCATGGCCATTCTAACTGGAGAGAGGTGGAATCTTAGAGTTGTTTTGATTTGCATTTTTTTTATTTCCAGAGATGTTGAGCAATTCTTTATGTGTCTATAGGCCATTCTTCTTTCTTCTTCAGAGAAGACTCTAAGTCTTTGGCCCATCTTTTAATGGGATGGTTGTTTCTTTGGAGATTAGTTTTGGAGTAATTCAATTTTTTTTTCATTGTTTATTTTTTGCCAGTCCTGGGCTTGAGCTCAGGGCCTGAACACTGTCCTTGGGCTTTCTCAAGGCTAGAGCTCTACCACCTGAGCTTCAGCACTACTTTTGGCTGTTTTTTTCTATGTATGTGGTGCCGAGGAATCGAACCCGGATCTCAATGCATGCTAGGCAAGCACTCTACCACTAGGCCAGACTCCTGGCCCGTGATTCAATTATTTGAGCTGTTGATATATTTTAGATATGAAGCTTTTGTCTATTGTATGGTTAGTCAAGACCGTCTCCCACTCTGTAGGCTTTCTAGTTAATTTGCTAGCTATGTCCTTTGCCATACAGAAGCTCTGCAGTCCCACTTATCCAGACTTTCTCTGATTTTCCAACTCTAAAATTCTTGAGTCAAAGAGTTAGCAAACATTTTGTATAGGGAAGTGGGGAATAATAAGTATTTTGTATTTTGTGTTTTGTGGACCCATAAGCAAAATTCAAAGTTATTATAAAGGTACTATATAAAAGAGAGAAAATAAATGTCAACTAACTTTTATAGTTATAATAATTAATAATACAGCATAATAACAACTGAACAAATGCATATTTTTGTATATTTTTATTAGACTACTAAAAGAATAGCACTGTACCTTAGCTTTTGTGTTCAAGACTAGCCCTTTACCATTTGAGTCTACCATTAAGAGTCTCACAGACTTGCCTGCCTTGAATGGCCTTGAACCGCAATTCTCTAATCTCAGCTTGCTTAGGAGCTGAGATTATAGGCACATGCTCAGTTTAACTGCTATTCTTTTGCTTTTAAAAATGATGTAGTTGAGGCTGGGAGTTTGGCCTAATGGTAAAATGCTTGCCTAGCATGCACAAAGACCCGGGTTCAATTCCTTAGTACATAAAAAAAAAGCCAGAAGTGATGTTGTGGCTCAGGTAGATCTTTAGCCTTGAGAATACCCAAGGACAGTGCTCAGGCCTTGAGCCCAAGGCCAGAATTGGCAAAAAAAATGATGTAGCTAGGTGCTGGTGGTTTATGCCTGTAATCTTAGCTGCTCAATAGTCTAAGATTTGAGGACTAAGATTTGAACAGCTGAGGAGATGCTTATCTCAAATAAACTACTCAGAAAAGCCAGTCCTGGTGTTGTGGGTCAAGTGGTAAAGCATTAGCCTTGAGGAAAAAGAAAAAAGAGCTCAGGTGTAATGCCCAAGGTTTGAATTTAAAACCCATGGAGTGCTGCAACAAATGAAATGATGTTAAAGTATCTTTTAGCTCATCGTTAGCATGTGAAAGAGTCTGTAGGCTGCTTTTGCACTAGGAAGTGTATTTTGGCACAACTTTCTTTTGCTGTTGGAAGTGTGGAAACCTAGCGAGTGCAAAATCCTGAGCTCAAACCCCAGTGCTTAAAAAAGTAAATAATGATTATTAAACCTTAAGAACCATTATGGACCTAAAGCCATTCCTGTCCTGTGACAAATATCTTGCTCATTTTTCTATACAAGAAATGGACACTCAATAGCCAACTAAGTGACTTACCCTTAGGATTCAGTTTTGCAGTGGTAGATTGTATATTAGAATCCAAGTTTGAGGACTCCTACAATGACAATGATAAAATCTCAGCCTCTTCTGGGAAGAAGAGGACAGAAATTCTGACCTGAGTTAGAATGAAGACACAGAAGTCTTGATGAGCTTTGAAAAGAAGGCTCAATGTTCTGGCCATCTGCCTGAGACCCAGAATTCATGAGGACATTGCAAGAATTCTCCATAGTAAGACAAGGCAGGATTAACAGTTGATAAACAACTCTTTCTGGTGCCAGATTCCCACTCTCATGGGATTTATACTTAATTTCTAAGACTGGACAGTACCACAGACTAAGTAGTTTAAATAGCAGAAATTTATTCTCACAATGCTGGAGGAAGGAAGGCCAAAATCAAGGTGACAATGCGATTTATAAATGGTTGTCACTTTGTATTTTCACACAGTCTTCCTCTGTGATTGCCTGTGTTATGCCCACCTAAGTGATTTCACCTTAACTAAATTCTTTAAATACATCCCGGAGCTCTTGAGGTTAAGATTTTAACATATGTGTTTACAGGAGCATAATTCTACTCACCCTAAGATGCTAATTGTGCATACCCGATTCTATAACACCCAAAAAGGAGAGATGGGAAGAAATGGATGGTAAGGAGGTCTGTGTTATCTTCCTCTATTCAGTGTTGGGAGTAAGATGGATTTTCATCATCAAGTCAACCAGACATTCTCTGAATTTTAATGTTCACATCTATGAAAAAAAATCTGACCTGACTGACACAGAGAGGCAAAGATGTGGCTCATTGTAGAATGCATGCCTAGAGTACATGAAGCCTGGGTTCAATAAAAAAGAAGAAAGAAAGAAAGAAAGAAAGAAAGAAAGAAAGAAAGAAAGAAAGAAAGAAAGAAAGAAAAGAAAAAAAGAAAGAAAGAAAGGAAGGAAAGAAAGAAGGGAGAGACAAAGGGAGAGGGAGAGAGACAAAGAGAAAGTTGAATAGATGTCTGTTAACTATCTCAGAATCCTAAAGTAATTCCATCTTTCCAAAGTATTCAGGTTATGTATTGCAATTTCAGAACCATATTTTTAACCAGGCAATATTTCACAGAGATGACATAATCATCAAATGACATTCCATTAAGTACTAATTATAGAGGGTCATTTGCAATATACCAATATGACATGTTTGGTCTGAAATATCTTTTACTTTCCCATCCAATGTAAGTTAGAAAGTGTTGAGTTTTGACATTTCATTCTCTCACTTCTGCCCTTCACAAACATTTGTCCTGCTAGACACATGTTTAAATTTGTATGCAGTATACACACTTTCACTTCCCAGAAGTTTCTGAATATTTCTGAAGACATGGGAAAAGATAACTTTCTAGGAAGAGTGTCAAAAGATAAAATTTATCTACATTACTCTGCACTTCTCCTTTACTGATAATTTCACATTAATAGGTGAGGTTACTAGTGGTAATTACCAAAGGGCAAAGCCATTTACTTTTATTTGACATGGACTGGAGAGATATCTTATAGATGATGAAACTGGAAGAAATGATCAAGTAATTCACCCAAGATCACAGAATTTGTAAGATTGCCATTCCCAGTTGTCAATACTAATACTTTTATTATAACAGTGCCTTCCCTTTCAGAACAGTATTCAGCAAAGGAAAGAACCTAGTTACTTGAAATAAAAAGGGTTCTGGACAATGTATGTGAATATCTGTTAGTCTTCACATGATCTTCTGCCTGTACATGACAATTTTCAAGTAAAAAAGTAAAACGATCTCAAACAGATGTAACCATGCCCCATTATGTCAGTGGAAGCCTTGCTAGTAGGGATGGGACCAAACCAAACCAACCAACCAACCAACCAACCAAACATCCACCACAAAAAATGAAGACTCACGTTTACAGAGAAACAGAGGAGCTTATCATGAGTCCATAAAATCTTTCCTTTCATATTAATTCCACTTCAAAAATGAGTTTTGTGATGGTTGGCTATGATCTTTCAAGAGAAATAAACATCAAGACTATTCTACAGTTACTTCTTTTCACTATGAAAAATTCTAAAGTACAGAACGTACTCCTAGGCCACATGTGTGTTAATCTGTCACCTTTGTCACATGCATTGTACTGATTTATACCTTTCAACAGTGTCACCTGGGATTTCCTATATACCATGTAGATTGCTGAATTGAGTGTCATCTCTATTTCAGAGAATGAGATTTTGCTTTTTTAAGGTCTTCAATGTTAAAAGTATAAACTCAGAGAAAAATAAAGTTAAGTGAGTATAAAAAATCTTTCCTTTCACCTTATTGTTTGTAATTAAATTGCATATCCATGAAACTTGAATCAATCAAGCCCAATTTTTGAGTTTATTTTTTTAATCATCACTGGGGATGTTCCCTGGGGAAAAGCTGTAAAATGAAACTCAGAGAATGAACTAGACTAGAGGACTGAGGACTATGATTTATGTGGAAAAGAACTTGAGCATGAAGCCCTGAGTTCAATTCCCAGCACCATCAAGAAAGAAGGAAAATCATGGCAAAATGAATTGGCTCTACGGTCACAGCAGCTATTAATAACAACAGTTCACAATTTTCTCCTCCTCCTCCCCCTCCTCCCCCTCCACCTCTATCTCTTCCTCTGCCTCCTCTTTTTTCTCCTCCTCCTCCTCCTTCCCTTTATCTGTCATGGGGATTGAACTTAAGGAATGGATGCTATTGAGCCATTTAGTTCAAAGTTAGCACTCTACCACTTTGAGCCACAGCACCATTTCTGGTTTTCTAATGGTTAACCAGAGATAAAAATCTCATGAACTTCATTCTTTAAGGGAATAGAAGAAGCAATCCCAAATTTCATATGTAATAATAAAAGACCCCGTATAGCAAAAGCAATTAGCAGAAAGAACAGCGCTGGAGGAATTTCAATACCAAACTTTAGACTCTACTACAGAGCTATAGTAACCAAAACAGCTTGGTACTGGAACAAGAACAGGCCTGAGGATCAATGTAATAGAACTAAAGACCCAGAAATCAGCCCACATGCCTATGGCACCTAATCTTTGATAAGGGAGTCAAAATGCAAATCAAAACAACTTTGAGATCCCACCTCACTCCAGTTAGAATAGCCATGACCAAGAAATCTAATAACAAAAGATGCTGGCTGGGATGTGGCCAGGAGGGATCTCTACTACACTGTTGGTGGGAATGTAAACTCATTCAGCCACCATGGAAAGTAGTATGGCGATTCCTCAAAAGACTAAACATAGAGCTCCCCTATGACCCAGCAATTCCACTACTTGGCATTTACCCAATCGTCCAGAAACAAGGACATACTAAATCCACTAGCACAACAATGTTCATTGCAGCACTATTTACCATAGCAAAGATATGGAACCAACCCAGATGCTCCTCAGTATATGATGGGATCAACAAGATGTGGTATTTATACACAATGGAATTCTATGCTGCCACCAGAAAGAATGACATTGCCCCATTTGTAAGTGAATGGAAAAACTTGGAAAAAATCATATTAAATGAAGTAAGCCATACCCAATGGAACACAGGCTCAATGGTTTCCCTCATTTGTAATAATTAGTATACACCTCTTAGCAGAGGATTACAATAGCTCAAAACCTAGGTACGTAACGTCATATAAGATGAGACTAAATGAAAGGATCTCTAGGATATCGAAACAAGAGCTTTAACTTGAATGATTGTTGTCCTTAATGTACTATGTTATTTCTCTTCTCTTTTTTTGCCCTTTGGTTAGTCTCATATTGTTATAGTATCTTACCTTGTTATCTGGTATATTATTTGCTTGTATGAAATAGGAAAGGGGAGGGGGGAAAAACAAGATGATTGGGAGGGTTTGGGAGTAGGGAAATAGGACAAAAACATGAGAAGGGGTATCAATGTGTGAGAAGTAATGCGCCCACTATTTGGCCCCTCTATACATTACCTCGATATTAAAAAATAAAATTAAAAGGAAAAAAAAAAGAATCTCTGACCCCTTTGTAAGGAAATGGAAGGACTTGGAAAAAATCATATTAAGTGAAGTAAGCCATAACCAAAGGAACATAGGCTCAATGGCTTCCCTCATGTATAATAATTAGTACAAACCTTGGACTCTCCTAGCAGAGGATTACAATAGCTCAAAACCTAGATACATAAGGCCATATGGGGTGAGGCTAAATGAAAGCACCTCCAGGATATGGAAACAAAAGCTATACAATGAGCGATTGTTGTCCTTAATGTACTATTGTTATCTCTCATTTCTTTTGCTGTCCCTTGGTTATCTCATAGTTACAGTATCTTACCTTGCTATATATTGTATATATGTTTATTTGTTTATTTGAAATAGGAAAGGGAAGGAGGAAACAAGATGATTGCAAGGGGGTTGGGGAGGGAAATGGGGACAAAAACATGAAAAGGGGTATCAATGTATGTGAAGTAACGCACCTTCTATCTGGAGAATATAACTATAACCCTTCTATTAATTACAATAATAATAAAAAATAATCTCATGGGCTTTCCTGCCTGGGCTGACTTCGAACCATGATCCTCGTATCTCAGTCACCTGAGTAGCTAGGATTACAGGCATGAGTCACCAGTGCTGGCCAGTTCACATTCTTCATTTGTTTGTTTGTTTTGAAACATCTTTCTACTTAGGCAGCCTGGTCTCAAACTTACCATCATCTTGCCTTAGCCTCTCCATGATGACATCAGCCATCATGCCTGACTCTTTTAGTACATTTAAATATACTCTTTCTGTATTCCAAATTCTTTAGATTCCTGTGGGGTTTTTTTTGAACACACACACACACACACACACACACACACACACACACATTAATTTTAAGTAATTGTGCAAAGGAGTTGGCATTTCTCAAAGCAGTTCCTGAATGCAATGCATCTTGATCTATGTTATCCCTCTCAACATTCTTACCCATCCTTCTCCTCCCTATCCCCTTTTTACTCTTCTTACTTTTGCAGGCTATACTTTGGATTCATGACTGCATTCTACCCCAGGGACAATAAGTTCCAATCAATTACCTGTTAGATGAATGACTTCTTTTGCTACAGCAACACTTTCTCAGTAAAGAGAATACCTTAGGCATGCTGAAGAAAGGGGCCAAGCACCAGGCCAGCCAGGCCCCAAGGCAGTTCTCACAGAAAGTCCATTTCAAGCCCATCACCTCTGCAGAAAGGTCCCAGTTTTATTTAAAAGAAAAATAATAAGGCTATGATGCCCACATTTCATTGTAATACTTAAAAGGTATAGCTTTGACTTTGTAAAGGCAAATATTTGCTTTCTAAGATTTTTGTTTTTTTTAAGCTTTGTAAGCTGTAAAGCAGAAAAATTTGCACTTCTTTGGAAAGGACTTTTTGTTATAAATAATGTTCTGTATATTTAAAAACATTAGAAATTTTTATCATTGGATCTTTAAGAAACAATAAAAGCACTATAACATGATGAACTACGTTTGTCATAGTGTGATGGTGAATGTGTTTTGCAGCCCAATGCAAAAACAATGTCCCTAAAGAAAGAAAATTGACAATGGAAACAAAGACATTTTAAAAAGTACCTTATGTTTCTCTTAGAAGCACCATTTAACCAAATTATTGTTAGACCATAGTGATAAACTATCAATTTTTAAGTTTCTGAATCCAGAGAAGAATTCTTTAATAGAGCTATGATGAACTAATATCTACAAACTCATAAAAAAGTAATACCCAGTATTTAATTTTTAAGTTGTTATTGTAAAGGTGACGTATAAGAGGTTACAGTTTGCATAAGTCCTGTAATGAGTACATTTCTTTTTGAACAGTGTTACCTTTTCTTTCCTTTTCTCCCAGTTTTCCCATCCAAACCACTTCTTCCACAAGCTGTAGAGTTCCTTTTCAACATAGTGTCTAGTATCACCGCTACATTTCTTCGCCTTATGTCCTACCATTTCTGTGCACCCTTTATGCCTGCCGAGACAGATAAACTTACATCTAGGACAAAAGGAACAGAAATCATAAACAGTGACAAATGAGAAAAAAAACAAAAACAAGAAGCAAAATTTATTAAAAAATAAAACAAAATCACTGTTTCTATTTCCCGGAGTTCATTTCAATAAACATCACTTTATATGCTCATATGCACACATATTGAGCCTTTCTGATCTTCTCCTAAGTATGTCCTCTGTTCATTGTGTGAATATCTAGAGTTTGGCATAATTTATCATGTCCGAGTGTAATTTTTTGGCTTACCATCCATTGTGTTTATTGTAGATTTATAGGCACATTCTGGTTACAACCGGTGTTTCTTTGGGTTTGGCTTACTTTGCTTAACAGAATTTTTCCAAGTTTTCCTATTTCCTTATGAATGGAGCAATATCATTCTTCCTGATGGAAGTATAGAATGTATTCATTGTGCATATATGACACATTTTCTTGATCTATTCTTCCATGGAGGAGCATCTGGGCTGATTTCATATCTTGGCTATGGTAAATACTGTGGCAATGAACGTGGTAGTGCTAATAACTATAGTGTGACCTGGCTTGTGGTCAGTTGGATAAATGCCCAGGAGTGGAACTGCTGACTCATCAAGAAGCTCTATGTTAAGTCTTTTGAGGAATCTCTATACTGTTTTCCAGAGTGTTTTAACAAAGTTATATTTCCACCAACAGTGTGATGGAATTCCCTTTGGGCCACATCTCTGCCAGCATCTGTTGTTCATTTACTTGATAATGGCCATTCTAACTGGGGTGAGGTGGAATCTTCCATGTTATTTTTATTTGCAGCAATGTTGAACTTTTCTTCATGTGTCTAGTGGCCATTCTTACTTCTTCTGAGAAGTCTCTCTGCAAGTCTTTAGCCCATTTGTTAATTGAGTTGTTGTTTCTTTGAGGATTTATTTTTGGGAGGCTTAATTTTTTTGAGCTCTAAGTATATTTTAAATATGAGGCCCATGTCTAATACATAGCTAGTAGAAAATGGTCTCTCATTCTGTGGGTTTTCTATTTATCTTGCTAGCTATGTTCTTTGCCATGCAGAAACTCTTCAGTTTGATGCAATTTATTTACATACTTTCTTTGATTTGTTGTGATTCTGGATCTTAAGAAGTTCCTACATCATGCTTAGGAACCCTAGTGTTTACCCTAGCCCTTCCTGTAATATTTCATGGTATCTGACCTTATAGTGAGGTCATTGATCCATTGATTCTGTTGCAGGGTAATATATAAGAATCTAGTTCCAGTTTTCTGCATGTGTGTAGCTAGTCTGCCAGCACCATTTGTTGAAGAGGCTTTCTTTCTTCGATCTTGTGTTTTTGGTTCCTTTACCAAAGAATAGATAGCTATAGGTCTGTGGGTTCATTTCTGGGTCTTCTATTCTCTTCCATTGGTATGCAGGCCTATTCTTGTGCCATTACCAAGTTATGTTCATTGCTATGGCTTTGTAATAGAGTCTGAAGTTTGGTACTGATATTCCTCCAGCACTGTTCTTTCTGCCAAGGATTGTTTTTGTTATTCAGGGCCTTTTAATATAGCATGTGAATTTTTGGATTGCTTTCTTGACATCACCAAAGAGGGATTTTGATGGGTATTACATTGAATCTGTAGATAGCTTTTGGCAATATTGCCATTTTCATGATGTTCATTCTCCCAGTCCAGAAGCATGAAAGGTTTTTTCACTTCCTTAAATCTACTTTAATTTCCTTTTTCAGGTTTTTAAAGTTTTCATCAATAGAGGTTCTTCACTTCTTTTCAGGCTTTTAAAATTTTCATCACTTCACTTCTTTGGTTAATTTCTAGATATATATTTCTTTAGCCTATTAGGAAATCAGTTGCTTTCTTGATTTCAGACTCATTTTCCTTATTGTTAACATACAGAAAACTACTGATTTTGTGGGTTCGTTTTCTGTCCTGCTACTGTGCCCAAGTATCAGGTCAAGTAACTTGACTAAGGAATCTATAGGTTTGTTAAATACAGGGTCTTGCCTTATTGAATAGCCAGTATTTATTGAGTATTTTAAAATAATGTAACAATATTTTAATATGGCATTTTCAATGTTACATAATATTTTAGTATTATTTTTATTTTAAGCATTTAGTAACATTATATTACTGTGCTATTATTTTAATACTATCATAATATTACATATATTAACTCACTTAGTCCTTCTGACTATAATTTTCGTTATGAATGGGAAAAGCTAGGTTTTAGAAAGTTACATGGTTTTGAACATGATCCAGGCTTGAAACATTTTGCATAAGTCACTCCTCTTTTTTGTCACTCTTCTTATGCATGATTTTGTCCTATTTCTCCAGTCTACAATTTTCATCCCAGTGGTTATTTTTTTTTCTAATTTTATAGCGTCATAGCTCTTCCTTTGCCTCATTATGTGCAAGTCTTATTGGTTAATGGAAGCTAACACTTGACTAGCACTTGTTTATCAGAGGTGCTCACAGAATATTCCAATTATGAAGTGGATTTCATTTATGTTTCCATTTGGCAGAAGAAAAATTGAGGCTATGACAAATGGAGTTGCTTTCCTAATTTCAGTCTCAATCTTCTTATTTTTGGCACACAAAAAATAATCAGAGAAGTAAATATTCTTACCCAAAGTCCTTCAACTCTAAGGAGGGAGAGACAAAAGAATATTACTTGTGTTTTCTTTTTATTTTTTCCTGTTTTTCCCTACATGATAATGCCTTTAGTTCACATCAGAGCATATTCTTCACTAGAGAAGTGAATTGTCCTATGAAAAGCATGCCATGGAAATTTGAAATCAATAGGAGTCATTGCTAGAAAGTGGGTTCATGTTACCCCTTGGTTTTTATGTGCTTTTCATGCAAGCCCTCAGCTGCCTTTGGTCCACCTCAGGAGTAAGGAAGGGAGGATGAGCTGCAGAGCTTTCAAGTTTTCCCATCACAGGGGAAGATATTCTTTCATCTCTTTCCATTCTTTGCAACTTCACTAAATACTCTTTTAGACATCATATTGTTCAGCTTGAAAGTCATTGCTAACAGAACAAACAAGGTAAATAGAATGAGACACTTGTATTCACTTGTAGACTTCAGACATGGTAAATAACTTCTCTCACAAATCACACAGCCCATACTACTATAGACCTCACAAAACCATAACCCTGTTCTCCTCAGTCCCATCCCAAAGCTTTCTACTACCATATGATAAATGCCACCTTTCTAAAGAAAAAAGTCATTTAAAAGCCCATTATAGAAATGACAAACAGGGAACCGAAACAAAATTTTAAGGAAAAAATAGGCCAAGTGCTCTACTGAGGTCTAAGAAAGCCATATGAGTCTACTCAAGTGCTGATTCAATTTTTCATTTTGGCACAATTTGAGCTTTCTTCTTTCTCATGTCCAGGTACATCTCTTTTTCAAGAAACTCACTATGGACAATTATGTACTTGGGGAAATAAATGAGACTCTTTTTTTAATGGTGCTCCTTTGCCCTGCTATAGAGAAGGTTAAATTAAAATTTATTGCTCCAACAACTTTCCAAAGACATAAAAAATATACTTTAACATAGCTGTGAAAAAATAAAATATATACATGCTAAGGAGAGAAAATACATGATAAAAACAAAAACTAATAAAATACATAATTTACCATGAAACAGAATGGGCATAAGAATGTAATTTTTTTACTAAACCAAAACAACCTAAAAAGTGATTACTTCAGCCCTCAGAAATGTTTAAAGGTAATTTTACTCATTTAAAAAATAACTATAATCCCTTCAGTGTAGATTTGATAATTTAGAATATTACAGTGCTTTTGGATGATAACTCTGAATATGAATTCTCCGTAAGTTCTGTAAGGTGAAAGAAAATGGGTTTAATGAAGCTTACTACAGAAGAATTTATTATTTTCCAAATTTCTGGAATTTTCTCTTTAAAATTTTCAATTAATTCTGAGTGTGGCTATGACAGAGGAACTGGTATTTGAATTGTACCCCCATAGCAGGCCCCACAGAGGAATGCTTTGAGAGCCACACAAAATATATTGCACAGATATTGTATGATAGGTGAAGAAAGAATGTGATCCTAAGAAAAAGAAAAGAAATGAAGTCATTCCTATCATTGCCTGAATTTTTTGCCTATGGGTACTTTTTCAAATGGTGGCAAATAGAAATAAACATAGAGCACAAAGCTGACTTCTCTGAGTTACCAAGTCAGATGTTAGAGTGTAAGGAAGCTCAGAGAGTTAGAACTCGGGAGGGAAGAATACTAGTAGGTAAAAAGTTCCAGAAATTTGGGTAGAAATCCATAGAGTCTTTGAATATAAAGTAGAATGGACACATGGTGGCATTATATTAGAATAGGCAATAGACTATAAGAGATCATAGATAAATAATTGTCAGACATCTAACAGTCTCTGACTAGTTCATAGGAGAGCCTTTTTGAATGCTGCAAGCATTAGGAGACAACACAGAAGAATCGGTCCTTACAATACTATGGCTACACTTATCCTAGAATAATTACTGCTGTAGACCTGCCATAGAAGTAGTTAAAAATAAGCTTCAGAGGAATTAATAGTCCATATAACTGGATTGGCTAGGCAGGAAGTAGGATCGTATCACAATTGAAGAGATGGAGTTGTGACTTGTGGTAGAGCAGCTCCTGAGCAATTATGAAACGAAGAGTTCGAATGTCAACACCACCAGAAAAGCAGAAAGGAAAAGGAAAACAAATATAATCAGGTTATTCTCCCATTTTAAATGAAAAGCCTGTTCCCTTAGTATTCTTGTTTGCTTGTGTTTGTTTATTTATTTATATATTTATTTATTTTGTGCCAGTCCTAGGGCTTGAACTCATGGCCTGAGCACTGTCCTTGGACTTTTTCCTCAAAGCTAGTGCTCTGCCACTTGAGCCACAGCACCACTTCTGGCTTTTTCTATGTATGTGGTACTGAGGAATCGAAACCAGGTCTTTGTGCAAGCACTTTACCACTAGTCCAAATTCCCGGCCCCTCTTTTTTTATTTTTTTCTGGTCTTTTGTTTCCCTCTTTTTACCCTCCACCAACAAAAAATAAGTCATTCTGACCTGGTTGTGTGGACATATCTTATTGTCTTTTTTAATGTATGATTTTCTGATTTATATGATAATATTAAATGAAAGAAAGCCAGAAAATAAATTCAATCATTCCATTTTCCTTTCTTTAATGATGCTAATTTTATTCATTCATTCACTCTTTGAATATTTAACTAAGACAGCACAACATGTACTTTTTAATCAGCAGACTTGGGCTCTAATGCTATCCAGTTATTAGGGGACACTGGGCACTTTAATTTTCTATTTTTTTTTAATTCTTTGGTTACATACTGTGCAATCAATAAAGAGGAGAATTAATAAGATCATTCTTTAAAAGGCTCAGGTCTTGCTTCCAAGAACTTCCACGTAAGCAAAGAATCATGGCATACCTTGGTCACTGGCAGGATGAGAGAGACGGCTATGGAAATGAAGGTCAAGTGAAGGACGACGTAGTAGACATTTGGAGAAGGTTTTGCTGATGCCTGTGTAGACTTGGGTTTACAAATAAGTAGGAATTTACACAGGCAACAAAGGCAAAAGACCAGTTTGATAAAGGAAACTCAAGTGCAAGTATAGCAAAGCTTTGTAATGTGATGATAACAAATGGTAATCATGTGCAAGGATAGGATTGTGGGTGTGATCCCAGGACAAGTATGTCAGGTAATAAAAGACATTGCATTTTATTGATTTGTGCAGGGGGTGGGGAGGTATTGTACTAGACTATACACTAATTGTCTTACTCATCTGGATGTAGAGACTACCATACAGAAATCACAGACTCACCAACATACAGGATCTGTGTGTGTGTGTGTGTGTGTGTGTGTGTGTGTGTGTGTGTGTGTAAGAGAGAAATTTAGCAGTGCTAATAGGAACTTACCATGTTAGAGTTCAAAAGTTGTTAATTTTGAATTGTGCAGGTTTTTTTTTTTTTTGCATTTTCTTTCTCATTAGATAAACAGATTCCAATTTTCCCTGAATTGAGAATCAAGTTCTCTACTTGTGAAATGATGGCTGGATGAAATAATGTAATTTCATAAATGAAATAATAATTAATGGAAATAACCGAAACCCCTTTATACAACAACTTAGAGATAACTTTTAAAAAGTGAGAGAAAGGAAAATAAATAAAACCGATACTTAATGAAAGTCAAGTGCACATTTTGCCCCTAAAACGTTATGTTCTTACTCTGCTATCTCAAAAACTAGAAGAGGGCGAGCCTACACTGATTAGAGCTCTATGTTGAAGGAAACAATATTTATCAATAAAAGCGGTGAGAATAACATGGGGATGTATGTTAAGGAGGGAAAGGGCGCAGTGGAGGGGTTTGTGGCAAGTTGGAGGTTTGAGGTGAGGAAGGGACTGTTGAACCATGATTTGCAGGATGTCCCACCATAGTTGCAATCCACGATTTGGAGAAGCTGCTCACCCACCCAAAGCCCTGAACCCAACACTGCCTTAGTGCCTGCCCTCTGACCCACGGGAAGTCAATGACTGGACAGTAGACTGCTGCCCCCACACTCAACCAGTGCCCCCATTTTTGTGACCATTGTAGCAGACACTGGCATATGGGAGGCTGTTTTTTCAATTTACCTTCCAACCTCAGAGATTGCATCTGTCAGTAGTTAATGAAGGTCTAGGGTTAAAGATCAGCAATAGGTACTAAACACTGGTTTAAGCACAGCCCACCTATCTTTCACTCTTAGAACTTTCTATTATAGCAAGGAAAGGAGATAACTTATTGCCACACACTGCAAAGAGGTATAGTGTTGGAGGCCACTTTCCTAGAAAGTCAACAAGGAAGCAGTCTTGTGAAAATGAGTAAGAGCTCTTAGAAGGCAGGAATCAATACCTTATTGACCTTTGCATTTTCTTTTCTTTTCTTTCTTTTTTTTATGGGTCATGGGGCTTGAACTCTGCGCCTAGGAGCTGTCTCTAAGCTCTTCAGCTCAAGGCTACAGCCCTACCCTTTGAGCCACAGCTCCACTTCCGGTTTTCTGGTGGTTAATTGGAGATAAGGATTATATATGTGAGCCGCCTTGTCCAGCTTGCATTTTCTTTTTGTCATAGCATTAGATATAAAGGGCCCTCCAAAACTTATTAAAGAAGTGAGTGGAGTGACATACCTGACTCCAACATATACCTAACCAAAGCTACTCAGGTATCAATTGTTATTAATATGTCAGCGACCCTAGAACAAGGAAATATTTAACTATTTTTTAAATGTTGTCCAATTCACACACACATACACACATACACACACACACACACACTCAGTATTGGAGTTAATATCTTTTTTGTTCATCTTCTAAGAACAGAATATTCATTAGAAATGAATTTCTTATTGTACTAAAGAAATTGGGCTGTAAATTGGACTCTACTACCTAATGTATTTCAGAATGTCTTTATTTTGATTGTTACCTCTGTGGAAAAAAATTCTAGGGTCCAACTGAGGATCTTACATTGTATTCAGTTGTTTCTCTCTAGTGTCTTTCCACCATTAAGTTCTCTAGTCATCTTTATTCTTTGCATTTTTGTGTGACCAGACCAGTTGTTTTGCAGCTTATCATTCAGTTTATCTTTGTCTATAATTGGAATCAGGTTTACTTTTTGGCATTTTTGGGGGGAGGAAGGTTGTTGCTCTCTCCTGCTCTGCACCTCACATCAAGAGGCACCAGATGAGTGATGAGTTGGAATGGTGTACATGTTTAATATTGATGACTCAGGAGGTAGATGTACGACTCATGATCTGAGGCCAGCCCAGGGTAAGAAGTGTGCAATCTGGTCTGAAAATTAAACTAAGGCAAAAAAAAGAAGACCAGAGGCATGACTCATGTGGCTGGGCACTTGCATGTCAAGTGCAAATCCTGAGTTCAAACCCCACTCCATGCCTCCCCTCCAAAAATGAGGGCTTACCAGATGACATTCCCTTAATCAGTGAAGTCACAGTGGAAAGCTTCATTCATTTATTATTAATATATTTACTTTGAGATTTGCAAAGTACACCATCTTGGTGCTGAATGTTTTCTAACATCTGGACAGACTATGTGTACAGACATCATAGGTTTTTAAATTATTTGTCAGCAATATTAAGAGGTATTAAAAATGGTCAAGGGGCTGAGAATTTGGCCTAGTGGTAGAGTGCTTGCCTCTCATGCATGAAGACCCAGGTTCAATTCCTCAGTACCACATACATAGAAAAAAGCCAGAAGTGGTGCTGAGGCTCAAGTGGTAGAGCTCTAGCCTTGAGAAAGTCCAAGGAGAGTGCTCAGGCCCTATGCTCAAGCCCAGGACTGGCACAAAAAATGTGGTCAAAATATATTTGAAAGTTTATTTAAGCAAAGAATTCATAGCCAGCATATTTTCAGAGAGCTCTTCTCTACAGAAAAAGCTGAGATCTTTTATACACCAAGTAAAGAGGTAGAGTAAAAAAATGCCAAGTGGTTTCAGGTAGTTATTTGCATTATTTGGGCTCTGTAAGATGGGCAGTCAGTTATATAGCTAACTGGGTGATTGGTTGTCTGTTTGAGTCTGGCTACAAAATAATCAGCTCTAGAGAATACTTCTCAGTTAAGTTTTAATTCATCTGCTGAAGTGTGTGGGATCATAGAAACAACCCCAGGCTAATGGCTTCCTGCTTATTTTGCTTCAACAAGGAGTCAATGAAGAATTTTTCCTCTTCAGCTGTTTTCTCTAGGGAGTTCATCACCCATGGAATGCAATTCCATGATAGCTACTATAAACTCAACAGATAAGAAACTGAGCCAAGCAGAAAGCACTTCTATATCTGAGTATGAAATTTCTCCACAATACCCGGTAAGTCATTTCTGTCAGCAGACTCAAGTAGAAACAGCCCTTCTTGTATGCCTGTTTCTTTATCATCAAGCCTTTGTTTGTCTTAATATTTAAATTGAAGTGGCACTCTGCAGAGTTTATGAACCCCGACCAGAACGTTACCAAGGTTTGTAATATTTCCTGCTCACTGGATTTTTTTCCCTAGCTAGTTTGAGCAACTTTATGTACATTCATTTTCGATTTTTATGCTTTTACTGTCTTGCTTGCTTTCTTGAACAGCTTTGGAAAACAGTCTTCCTCAATAGGTATAGACAGCATGATTATTTTAGGGCAGAAATACATAAATTGAGACTACAAAAAAAATAGAGGGCTGGGAGTTTGGCCTAGTGGCACAGTACTTGCCTAGCATGCACAAAGACCTGTGGGTTTGATTCCTTGGTACCACATACACAGAAAAAGCTGGAAGTGGTGCTGCGGCTCAAGTGGTAGAGCAGTAGTCCTGAAAAGCTGAAGGCCCTGAGTTCAAAGTCCCAGGACTGGCAAAAAAAATTGAAAAGATCAACAGAATTGAGTTAGTTTTTTTTTCACTGATTAACTTAAAAATATTTTTCAGTAGTTGTACAAAGGACTTGCCACCTAAAGCAATTTATAAATTCAAAAATAAAAATGACCAAACCTTATGTTGACTATGAAGAAAAAAACAACTAAAAGGACTAAAAAGTACTATAAGCAATGCAACTGATTTCACAGAAAGGATTAGAAGATACTGTGTGACAAATTAAACATCAATAAATTAAAAGAAATGAGTGAGTTCCTAGGAACATAAAACATGTCGAATATGAATTATAAAGAAATAGAAAATTTGAACACCCTGTAACAAAAGAGAGAGAAAAGAAAGAGATGGAATCACTAAACCTACCAGCAAAGGAAATCTCAGGGTCTGTAGATTTCCCTGGTGAATTCTACAGACATTTAAAAAAATTTTACCAATTTTTCTCAAAAAATGTAGAAGACTTCTAATCAAAGCCAAAAATAGACACTGAAAAGCATTACAGATCTACAGGTCCCAATGAATCTATTCAGGAAAAAAAAACAAAACAAGGAAATCCCATTTCTAATAACATCAAGAACTATTTAGCAATATATTTTATCAGGTTGACTACAAAGTTGTACTTTCAAAACTAGAAAGCACAGATAAGATAAATTGATATTACAGCCATTTTGTTCTTATGGGTTTGAAGGATTACTGTTAATTGGCTGTTAAAATGTCCATCTTACACAAAGGAATCTATTGAATCAATATAACCAGTATCAAAATTCTGATAGCATTTGCATGGAAAAAAGCCCTAAGTTCATGTGGAATTTCAGAACATTGAGGTACACAAAATAATCTTGAACAAAAATTAATTTCAAAATATACTACAAAGCTATAGTTATCAGAATAGCATCATGCTGGCATTTAGAACAAAACAAAATCCAAACAGATATATAGATTAGTGGAACAAAATAAAGAGTCCAGAACTAAACCTGAATCTTTATGGCCAATTGATCTTCTATAAAGGGTGTCAAGAATCCACAAAGGAGAAAGAACAAGCCCTTCAGTAGATATTGGAAAGAAATCTGAATATGCACATGTAGAAGAATAAAATTATCTTATACTATATATAAAAATCAATTCAAAGTGTATTAAAGATTACAATTTAAGATTTAAAAATGATAAAAACTACTAGAAGAAAATGAAGGAGGCTGAGATATGAGGATCATGGTTCAAGACATAGTGGGCAGAAAAATCCACGAGAATCTCATCTCCAATTATCCATAGAAGATTGGAAGTGCACTCTGGCTCAAAGTGGTACAGCACTAGCCTTGCAAAAGAGCTAAGGGATAACATCCAGGCACTGAATTCAAGCCCCACTACCAAAGAAAATAAAAAGGGTTTCTGGCAACGTGTGATGTTTTCTAGAGGCCTCCAGGAGTATATAGCACAAACTCAAAAGGAGACACTTGAACTGCATCAAACTTACTGCAAAGGAAACCTTTGACAGTCTGAAGAGAAAATTCAGCGAATGCCAGTACATATTTGCAAATCATACTTCTGTTCAAAACATAGGATTCATTCAAGCAATTCAAGTAAGAAAGTATATAAATGAGTTTTAAAAGAAATGGATAAAAGACCACAGAAGATATTTCTGAAGACAAGACATTATAATGGCTAACAGGCATATGAGATATTACTAATGATCAAAGCAAGGAAAATTGAAACTGCAATGAAAAATCATTATATATTTGTTAGGATGGCTACTATTTTAAAAACATAAATGTTGTGGAGAATGCAGAGAAAAAAACCCATATACAGGTATACACTGAGCATGGGACTGTAAATGGGTCCCATCATTATGAAAAGCATTATGAAGGTTCCTATTAAAAACATAAAGATAGAACTATCTAATGGCTGAGTCATTCCATTTCTGGGTATATGTCCAAAGAACGGAGAAAGGTATGTTAAAGAAATATCTTTATTTTCATGTTTGTTGGAGCATTGCTCCCCATAGCTAAAAAATAAAATCAAAAGTAATATACCTACTACCTGATGAATGTAACTATAATCCCTCTATACATCACCCTGACAATAAAATACAATAAAAATGAAATACTGTAGAAACTAAAATCAATATAGGCACATAGCACTAGACAAACAAAATCACAATATATAATTATAACATGGTATATATAATATAAATTTAATTACAATCAATATATTATAAAATAATAAAGTATACCATGTAACATATAACATAGTATATTTTATATAAGATTATAGTACATGCTATTTAATATCACATGTATTATAATATCACATAGTACAATTATAATACCATAAGGTGTATCTACAGTATATGTGTATGTATATATGTGGTGTGTATGTGTTGACATTTGGAATATTATCTGTTTTAGGAATGAAGACACTGCTGTCATGTATGATCATATATTTAACCTAGAAGACTGAAAATGTCTAAATTAAACACAAAGAGACAAATATAGTGTAATCTCATTCATCTGTAGAATTCAAAAATATCAACCTCATAGAGGCAGAGAGTAGAAGGAAGGGAAGTCAGGGAAAACAGGAAGTGGTTGAGGAAAGAATACACAGTTTCAGTAGGCAGGATGAATAAATTCTATACATCTAATGTGAATTCTAATTTTATGAATCTAATTAAAACACTGACTGTATACTTGAAATTTGATAAAAGGATTAGATGAATGTTAAGTATTTTCACCACACATCCATGATAATAACTCTATGAGAAAATTAACTTCATATCTTTTCTCACTGTATACACATATAAAATTTCACATTGTCCATCATGAAAACTGTACAATTTATTAATTGTACCTCGCTAGAGCTAATGGGGAGGAAAGAATCCAATTGATGAATAAGTATTTCAGATTTTTTGCCTTCCTTTTAATGAGCCTGTACTTCCTCATCTGTAAACTAGAGGAAATTTGTACTTCTTCATGCATCATGAAGATTAATTAGGTGATCTCCTCAAAGCACAGACAACATTTCTGACTATATACAGTGTCAGACTGGTGGATATCAAGAGGAGAGTAATGATTTCATTATCACACATTCAGTTTAGATTAGGTTACACGAGTTTTTCTTCAGTTTTGTTTTCACATGAATGTGGACAGACATAGCCAAATGTTGCTGATTCAAGCTTTGCCTCCTTTGAAGATGCTATTTATTTGAAGACATTAACCAGTGGACAAAAGCCATATTTTTTAGGGAGGCAAACATGATTGTCCAGGGGAAATAAAAGTGGGAATTCAGAATTTGACAATTTCAGTACAGTCCTTATCAGTGATGATTTGAGGGCAAAGTATTTAAATCCCCATCACAGTTTCCTAAACTTTAGAAAGGCAGGAAGATTGTGAAGGTTTGAGTGAATACATGAGGAAGGAAAGATGGAGAGCAAATTCTAGAATTTCTATCTTTTGGATAATGGATAATCGAATTTCTGACCTGGCTGTTCTGACTGACTCCCAAGTGTGCTGACTTTGGTAGGGAATTCCAGTTATTCACTATCTTCTTCCCAATCAACTCTGTGCCAGCTCTTGAAGATGAGCCAATTTCAGCAGAGCAGTGCCCACTGATTTAGATTTTTGTGTTCTATTCCATCACCTATCAAATTACTGTCTTCTCTCATCACTTTTCAATGATGGAGGAGAGTCCAGTAAAAGATATTGCTTTTCTCAGTTGATGAAGATTAATTCAAGTAGTACTTAGAGAAAGTATTCAAGAGGAAAATAAGATTTAAAGCTTGTTTCTTTGATTTTCTGGGTTGTGATCAGCTTCTAGTGGTTCAATGATCAGAGAAGAAGTATGTTTGTATATATATATTCTAACACATATCATACTCATACATGCTAACATATATAATACAGATTCTTTTAAATGTTGTGAAAATTAATTATATTAAAAAATGGATGTTTCATAGTAAAACATTAGACCTGAATAGTAAGGAGCTAATCCTTAATGTTGCAAAAACAAAGAAAGAACTACATTACAATGAAAAAAAAATTAGAATCACTGCAGACCTCTCCATGCAAACCCTCAATGCAAGAAGAGCTTGGAAAAATATCATCCAAACCCTGAAGACCAACAAGTGCTAACCCAGACTGATATATCCAGCAAAATTAGCATTTATATATGAGGGAGAAACAAGAATATTTCATAACAAAGAGAAATTATATGAATTTATGCACACTAAACCAGCGTTACAAAAATATTAAATAATCAAGAACAAAGAGCAGAACAGCAGGAAATGCCATCAAGAAGCTATCACCTATAGATCAGCAAGCACAAAGGGGAAAAAAACAGAAGGAAAAATGAATAATGACAAAGAATGTTAACTACTTCTCTATAATTACCTAAATGTGAATGGGCTGAACAACCCAATCAAAAGATGAACAGCAGATTGCATTCGAAAACAAGACCCATCAACTTGCTGTCTCTGAGACTCACCTCCCTGCCAAAGACAGAAACAAACTCTAAGTGAAGTGATGAAAAAGAGTTTTCCATTCCAATGCACCATTCAAAAAACCAGGAGTAGCAAACTTAATCTCTGACAAAATTAACTTTTCGGTAAAATCTGTACACAAAGATAAAAATGGCCACTGCATATTAGTAAAGGGGTTAATTCATAACCAGAATATTACAGTTATAAACATTTACTCCCCCAACATGGGAGCACCTAAGTAGATTAAGCAAACTCTCAGAGAGTTACAAGACAAGATAGGCTCAAACACAGTGATAGTGGGAGATTTCAATAAGCCACTCTAGCCAAAGGACAGATCAGCCAAACAAAAGATAAGCAAAGAAACCTCTGAGTTAAATGACACCTAGCCCTGCTGGGCTTAACAGACCTACACAGAGTTTTCCACCCAACAGCAAAACACTATACATTTTTCTCAGCAGAACAAGTAACATACTCCAAAATAGATCATATAATAGTTCACACAAAGAACCTAAACAGATACATGAGGATTGATATTCCCAGCATTCTGTCTGATCACAGTGGAATCAGACTAGTTCTAAACAATATAGTACAGGGTAAAAACCACTCAAACACATGGAACATGAATAACACACTTCTGAATAACACCTGGGTTACAGAACAAATCAAAGAAGAAACTGAAAACTTCTTACAATGCAATTACAATGAAGATACATCACAAAGTAACTTATGGGACA
The DNA here is from genome assembly GCF_031878675.1 of Megascapheus bottae. Classification (NCBI taxonomy): domain Eukaryota; kingdom Metazoa; phylum Chordata; class Mammalia; order Rodentia; family Geomyidae; genus Megascapheus; species Megascapheus bottae. The sequence goes on from NC_143514.1 coordinate 9,875,854, forward strand.
CAGCAAAAGCAGTCCTAAGGGGCAAATTTATTGCACTAGGAGCCCATATTAAAAAGGCAGAAGAAACTCATGTAAATAACCTAAAGAAGCAATTGAAGCACCTAGAGGAGCAAAAAAAAAGTTAACGCTAAAACAAGTAGAAGGACAGAAATAACAAAAATAAAATTGAAATATCAGATTGAAATAAGATCCACTGTATATAAAATTAATAAATCAAAAAGTTGGTTCTTTGAAAGAGTCAACAAAATTGACAGATTGCTGCAAAATTAATCAAGGAAAGGAGAGGGGAGACTGAAATAAACAAGATTAAAGATCCCACGACTGACATTCAAGAAATTCAATCCATAAAGAATAAGTACTTCCAGGGCTTATATTGGAAGAAATGAAAATTTAGTAGAAATGGATGATTTTTTTAAAACAAACATAGGCTGCCCACATTGAACCAAGGAGAGATAAGTCAACGGAAAAAAATTTCATACAATGAGATAGCAGAAGCAATCAGAAACATGTCAACCGAAAAGAACCCAGGCCCAGACAGTTTCACTGCTGAATTCTGTATGACTTTTAAAGATGAGTTCATACCTATACTCTTGAAACTCTTCTGAGAAATGGAAGCAGAGGGAGCCACCCCAAACTCATTTTATGAAGCCAATATCACACTCATCCCCAAACCAGAGAAAGACCCAACAAAAAAAGAGAACTACAGGCCTATCTCTCTTATGAACACAGACAAAAAGCTCCTCAATAAAATACTAGCCAACAGAATCCAGAAACAAATTAAAAAATTATACACTTTGATCAAGTAGGTTTCATCCCACAGATACAAGGCTGGTTTAACATTTGCAAATCAATTACTATAATGCATCATATCAATAGAGCTTGAATCATATTATAATTTCTCTGGATGTTGAGAAAGCATTTGACAAAATACAGCATCCACTCATGTTGAAAGCACTAGAGAAAATAGGAATAGGAGGCACATTCTTTGAAATAATTAAAACCATATATAACAAACCTACAGCCAATATCATACTAAATGGAGAAAGACTAGAACCATTTACCTTAAAATCAGAAACAAGACAGGGATGTAAACTAGTACAACCACTCTGGAAGGCAGTTTGGAGGTTCCTCAAAAAACTAAAAATAGACCTTCCTTATGATCCAGCCATATCATTCCTAGGCATCTATACCGAACATCAGAATTCAGGATATGATAATGGCACCTGCACAGCTATGGAAACAACCCAGATGCCCCATTACAGCCGAATGGATTAAAAAAATGTGGTACATATATACAATGGAATTCTGCATTGCCACCAGAAAGGCTAAGATGATAGCATTCATTGGGAAGTGGATGGAACTAGAGCAAATCATGTTAAGAGAGGTAAGTCAAGACCCAAGGAACAAAAGGCACATGGTCTCCTTGATATGTAAATGTTAGATCCAAACAGTATAAGAGTGATAACTCAATAATCAGGTACCCAAGGTCATTGACATGATCTTGGAGATATAATTATAACTACATAGACATAAAAATCTATGATGGGATATATATTCTATAGACATAATGTTATATTATATAGATCGATATGTATCTATGACATACAAACTCTCAGCTTATTTTAAGTTTGTTCTTAAATTTATGTGCCAGTGATTGCATATAGAGATCCCATTCTTCAATACTCATTTGTTAAACTTGACATTTGAAATATGATGTAAAAATCAATGTAAATAAAATCTTAAAAAAAGAATTACAACTGCCAACTTTTACCCCCCCCCATAAAAGAGATATGGACGTTTGAGTAATAGGATTTACAGATTCTCAAGGGTCTTTGTATATGGAACATTATACATAAGAAGGTCCCCCATAAAATCTTCTTTAGGATTTTTTAGAAGACTTGGACAGAAGTACATAGTCAAAATATTTATGACCAATTTATGTATCACAAACAAACAGTTCGTGCTCTAATAGATAAAAAGGGATTATGTAACATGACCACTCTTCTCAGAGGACTTCTAACAAAAATAAAGAGAAAGAATTTTTACATAAACTGTTAAAGCCTAATGTAGTCTGTTTATAAATCTTCTCATGTGAAATTTTCCCTTAAGGCAATCTATATTTATGTCTATCTATATATAATAGATATGAACTATAAAATTAAAGTCAACATGAATCATAAAAATATGTGTAGCTTACAAAGTAGTGGGAAGTTTGGCCTAGTGGTACAGTGCTTGCCTAGCATGCACAAAGACCTGTGTTTGATTCCTCGGTACCACATATATAGAAAAGAAAGATAGAAGTGGTGCTGTGGCTCAAGGGGTAAGGTTCTATCTTGAGAAAATCCAAGGACAGTGCTCAGGCCATGAGCTCAATCCCAGGACTGGCAAAAAAAAAAAAAGAAATTTACAAGTGCAGGAGAGTATATGGTGTATTTTTTACACATTTTCTACACATAAAATTGTATAGTAAAATGTGATTGCTTATAGAGCAAAACCTAGATACATAAGGCCATACAGTATGATGCTAAATGAAAGGACCTCTAGGATATAGAAACAAAAGCCATATAATGAATGATAGTTGTCCTTAATGTACTATGTTATCTCTCATCTCTTTTGCTGTCCCTTGGTTATCTCATATTGTTACAGTATTTCACTTTGTTATCTGATATATCAGATAAATGTGTATTTGGTTATTTGAAATTGGATAGGGAAGGGGGGAAAACAAGATGAGGGGTGGGGGTGTGGGGGAGGGAAATGGGGACTAAAACATGAGAAAGGGTATCAATGTATGTGAAGTAATGCACCTTCTATCTGGTGAATATAATGTAACCCTTCTATTAATTACAATAAAAATATATGAAAAAATGTGATTGCTAAAATATAGAAAAAAACAAGTACAGAATAATAAAGGTAAGAGCTTTGGAAAATGACTTAGATGATACTTATTTTTCCTCAGTTTCCTTCCTGCATTTGATTCGAATGGTGCATCAGTTTACAGTTCTCATGAGTACAAAATTTATGAGCCAAGCATCAACATCCAATAGATAAACTAAAATTTATGAGAATTGAAAGCTTTTACCTTTGTGAAAATCAAAAGTTAAGAAAATAGACATGGTATTGGGGGACCATTGAATGATAGAGTGCTTACCTAACATACATGAATTTCATTAGTTCAATTTCCATCTGTTTGTGTGTGTGTGTGTGTGTGTGTGTGTGTGTGTGTGTGTGTGTGTGTGAGAGAGAGAGAGAGAGAGAGAGAGAGAGAGAGAGAGAGAGAGAGAGAGAGAGAGAGAGAGGAATGAGAAGATAAGCTACACATTGGGGAAAAAAGTATTTGTGAAAGACACATCTAAAAAGATCTGGTAAAGGATGACTATCCAAAATGTATGAAAATTTTTAAAATTTAACACAAAGAATAATTTGATTGGGCCAATGACCTTAATAGATACCTCACCAAAGATGATATATACAGATAAAAAATAATTATATGAAAGATACTCCATGCCATATGTACCAGGGAAATATAGGTTAGAACAACAGTAAGATTGGCTGAACACTTATTAGAATGACACAAGAAAATGCAATTAGAGTAACAGTAAGATCATACTGAACATCTACTAGAATGCCTCAGGTTCAGAGCCCTGAAAGGATCCCATTCTGGGAGGATGTGGAGTGATAGGAATGTTCATGCAGGGTGCGTTGGAATGTTCAATGAGGCACTTAGAGGACAGCTTGGGAGTTTCTTTTTTTATTGTAATGTATAGAGGGGTTACATTTATATTTGCCTGGTAGTAGGTGCGTTACTTCTTGAACATTGATACCCTTTCTTATGTTCTTGTCCCCATTTTCCTCCCCCAACCCTCCCAATCATCTTGTTTCCACCCCTTCCCTTTCCTATTTCAAATAAACAAATAAATGTATATACAATATGTAAATGTATAGATACAATATACCAGGTAACAAAGTCAGATACTGTAACAATATGAGACTAACCAAAGGGCAAAAAAAAGAGAAGAGAAAAAGCACAGCATATTAAGAACAACAGTCATTCAAGTTAAAGCTCTTGTTTCCACATCCTAGAGATCCTTTCATTTAGTCTCATCCTATATGACTTTATGTACCTAGGTTTTGAGCTGTTGCAATCCTCTGCTAGAAGAGTCCTAGATGTATACTAATTATTACAAATGAGGGAAAAAATTGAGCTTATGTTCCTTTGGGTCTGGCTTCACTTAATACAATTTTTTCCAAGTCTTTCCATTTCCTTACAAATAGGGTGATGCCATTCTTTCTGGTGACAGCATAGAATTCCATTGTGTATAAACATCACATCTTGTTGATCCCATCATCTACTGAGGGGCATCTGGACTGGTTCCATATCTTTGCTATGGTAAATAGTGCTGCAATGAACATTGTTGTGCTAGTGGATTTAGTATGTCCTAGGGGAGTTCTATGTTTAGTCTTTCGAGGGACTGTCATACTGTTTTCCATAGTGGTTGTTTGAGTTTACACTCCCACCAACAGTGAAGTCAGTTTGGAAGTTTCTTACTAAAATAAATATATTCTTGCCGTAAGATCCACCAATAATGCTTAGCTTTTACCTCCCAAAGAGTAGAACATTTATACTCCCTAAAAAAACTTGTGTGCATCTCATATTGTTACAGTATTTCACCTGGTTATCTGATATATTGTATATATGTGTGTTTGGTTATTTGAAGTCAGATAGGGAAGGAGGGAAAACAAGATGAGGGGCAGGGGTGGGGGGAGGGAAATGGAGACCAAGACATGAGAAAGGGTATCAGTGTATGTGAAGTAATGCACCTTCTATCTGCTAAATATAATGTAACCCTTCTATTAATTACAAAAAGAATATATGAAAAAAAACTTGTGTGCAATCTTGAGTCTACCAACAACAAAAAATAAAAAGACAATGATTTGAAATATTAAACAAAGTTTCCTAAATAATAACTTCATGTTTAAAAATATCACCTGTACACCTAGGTTTAGAAGCAGCTTAATTAAAAGTGCCCAAAGTTAGAAGTAATCAAGATATCCTTCTCTAAGTAAATTGATAAATGATATATCCAGATAATGGAATAAGTGGCCTTATATAATGGATACATCCAGATAATGGATAAATGAGTTTATCTTGAGACAGGGAAGACTCTTAAATATAAATTTCTTAATGAAAGAAGCCAATCTGAAAAGTTTCTGTCCTATCTTATCTCAGTGATAGGACAGTCTAGAGAGAGCAAAACTATGTGGAAAGAAGGTGTTAGTGGTTTTCAGAAGTAGGTGGAGAATAAAAGTGTGAATAGACAGAGTGTAGAGAATTTTTTTTATGACAGTGAAAGTACTCTGTATGATACTGTAGGGGGAATGTTAATTGTAGCAGACGCTAAACACATGTGGGTGGAGGTATATGTGAACTCTTTTCTGCTCAGTTTTGTTGTGTGCTTAAACATTCTGAAATCTTAAAAAAAAGAAAAAAACCCACAACGCTATGAAGTAAAAAGGATGACAAGCAAAGGAGAAAAACAAAGGAACCCTGTAAATGTTACTACTGTAATGGAGATGGTAGCCATATTAAAAACAAAACAAAGGATTGCATACATGGGGAAAATACTGGCTATAAACACACACACACACACACATACACACACACGTGTGTGTATTTATTTATCCATATAAAATACACCCAAATATAGATCAGGTAGCATTTAACAGTCAAGGAAACATAAGCCAATGAAAACAAAAATTCTGCTTTCCAAAGGGGAAAAGAAATGAGGGAAGTTCAGGCCCCATCATATATGAATTTTCTCCTGCACCCTCTGAATAGGATAGTTGAGTGTCATGAAAGCAGAAACTTCCAGGGAAGATAATTTGTCAGACGCGCTTCTTGGCATGATAGTCCCTTTCTTGGCTAGAAAGTGTGATTCCCTGTCCAGGCTGAGTAGATGGTTTCACCCAGCACAGAATTGTCATAGTTCCCTCTTTAATAGACCGCTAGGAATAATTTTTAGTGTGTGTACATGTATCTGGATTTTTATAGTGTTGGTGTCAATGTTTTCCACTCATAGTGTGTCCTGGCTGACACTAGCAGTCAGTTTCAATCCATCACGGGCCACTGCTCTCCAAGCTTTGGGTTCTTCCTATGACTTCAACTCTCTCAAAACCTCTCCATTCACTTTAGGAACTCCATTTAATTTGTTAAAAGCCAATTTGAGGGATCTGTAACTCGCAAACCATCTTCCTCAAACTCTTGTTTATTGAGCTAATTTGTTTGCTTATTTGGAGGATCAAGCCTGCTTGCATAGGATTAATCTCTGCTATTTGGGACCTGTTCATGCACAATGCATGCTGTTCTGTGCTTAATGGCCCTTGGCTGAGGCCAGGATGAAGAAAAATGGATGGGGAAGAGGCAGATGGAGCTCATTCTACCCTAATCTGCCTCCAGTCACTACACTAAAAATTTCAAGACTAGAGCTAGAATAAAGTGGTCAGTGATTACTGTCTCTATCTTATTTGCTCTTTTCTCTTGGGTGTGTTAGGCTAAAGAAGAGACATTTAATATGGGTGTTGCAAATGTGAATCTGGAAGTCTCTCTCTCTCTCTCTCTCTCTCTCTCTCTCTCTCTCTCTCTCTCTCTCTCTCTGTCTTTCTCTCTCTCTGTCTTTCTCTCTCTCTGTCTTTCTCTCTCTCTGTCTTTCTCTTTCTTGTCCTTCCCTCCTTCCCTCCCTCTCTTCCTTCCTTCCTTCCTTCCTTCCTTCCTTCCTTCCTTCCTTCCTTCCTTCCTGCTTGCGAGTCCTGGGTGCTTGAACTCAGGGCCTGTGCACTGTCCTTGGGATTTCTCAAGGCTAGAGCTCTACCACTTGAGCCATAGCACCACTTCCAGCTTTTTCTATGTATGGGGTGCTGAGGAATTGAACTAGGGTCTTTGTGCAGGCTAGGCAAGCACGCTATCACTAGGCCACACTCTTGGGTCCCTGAAAGTGAATTTCTAAGCAGAAATAATTGAAGATAATTTGAAAAAAAGAGATTCAAGTAGAGTTAGAAGGGTTAGTCTGTTGAAATCAATCTTCAACAGCTTCAAATTCTGAGTACACACAAGCTTAATGAAGAAGTAAGTTAATTAAAATGAGTGTTGGAGAATGAAATATATAAGTATGCATTATATATGTAATTTAATAGTTACATATAAGTTAAATATAAATATGAAAGAGCTTATATATAAATGCTAAATATTTTTAGTTTAATTCATTATGATCATCACCATAAAAGGATTATGGAAGACCATGTTAAATGAGAAAAATATATTTAGGAAAAGGAAGATAATGGGCTGGGAGTTTGACCTAGTGTAGAGTGCTTGCCTAGCATGCACGAAGACACATGTTTGATTCCTCGGTACCACATACACAGAAAAAAAAAAGGTGGAAGTGATGCTGAGGTTCAGGTGATAGAGCTCTAGCCCTGAGAAAGTCCAAGACAGTGCTCAGGCCCTGAGTTCAAGACCAGGACTGGCAAAAAAAAAGAAAGAAAAAAAAAGGAAGAGGAAGATTATGTTAACTTGTAGTAGAACCCAGTTCAAAGGTGGAAAGTTTTTTAAATTTATTTTTTTACATATTTTTATTGTAATTAATAAAGCATTGCATTAAAGGTGGAAAGGTTTATGTTAGCTCAGAATGTCTAGTGTTTCTATCTACAGCTACCTGCATCTGTTGTTTATGGGTTCTGTCAGACAGAATGTGTGATCAGGCAGCTAGGAAGTAGGGAGAGAATGAGAGACTGAGGGGAAAAAAAGGCAAAGGAAGCAGGGCAAAAGACATCTTTGAAAGACATGCCACCATTGACCTGCCTCCTCCATCAAGGTTCTCACACCCTAAAGTTGCTACCACATCTCAACCTTTCATCTAAGTCATGAATCCATAAGTAGATCAAACCACTGACAAGATCAAAGATCCTCAGGATCCCATCATATACCAAAAGCACCCCCCAATCTTTTCAACATTTCAGCTAAAAGTTCAGAAACCAGATCTTTTTTTTTTTGCATTTTTTATTGTAATTAGTAAAAGGGTTACATGATATTTGCCAGATAGAAGGTGCATTAATTCACATACATTGATACCCTTTCACTTGTCTTGGTACCAATTTCCCTCCCCCCCCACACCCCCCACCCATCTTGGTTTTCCTCCCTTCCCTATCAAATTTCAAATAACCAAATACAAATAAATTCAATATATCAGATAACAAAGTGAGATACTTAACGATATGAGATAACCAAGGGACAGCAAATGAGATGAGAGACAACATAGTACATTAAGGACAACAATCATTCATTATATGGCTTTTGTTTCAATATCCTGGATGTCCTTTCAATTAGCTTCATACTATATGGCCTTATGTATCAAGATTTTGCTCTATTGCAGATCTCTGCTAGGAGAGCCCAAGGTTTCTACTGATTATGACAAATGAGGGAAACCATTGAGCCTAAGTTCCTTTGAGTCTGGCTTACTTCACTTAATAGGATTTTTTCTAAGTCTTTCCATTTTCTAACAAATGGGGCGATGTCATTCTTTCTGACAGCAGCATAGAATTCCATTGTATACAAATACCACAACTTGTTGATCCACTTATCAACTGAGGGACATCTAGGTTGCAGAACCCAGATCTTTAAGGGATAATGAAAACTAAGAAGGTAAGGAATGTTCCTAAGTAGAGTCTCTAGTGTCAAGTGCATTGGTAAGGTCCATGAGTAAGTAAAAGACAGCCATGGGATTTGCTAAGATGCTGTTGACAAGATGGTAGGGGCAAGACTCCAATCAGAGGAAGTGACATGAATTCAAAGGTCAGGAATGAGAGCATTTATTGAGATTGTTGGCCTAGAAGGGAAAGAGTACTCTGGAGTCCTCAGGAACAAGGACATAAAAATGAGGAAGAAAATTATTAAAAGCCATGGATAGCGTCCCTATTGTCTCGGCACCATCTTCCTTCTTTGACAAGGGAGCCAAAAAAATAGAATGGAAGAAAGACAGCCTCTTCAACAAGTTGTGCTGGCAGAACTGGTTAAGCACCTACAGAAAACTAAAGTTGGATCCTTCTTTGTCACCTTGCACTAGAATTAACTCCAAATGGATCAAAGACCTGGAGGTAAAAGCTGACACACTGAAAACTTTACAGGAAGGAATAGGAGATACACTAGGCCTCCTTGGCACAGGTTGAAACTTTCTTAATAAGGACCAAGAATCACAACAAATCAGAGAAAGGCTGGATAAGTGGGACTGCATTAAACTGCGGAGATTTTGTATAGCAAAGGACATAGCTAGTAAATTAATTAGGAAGCCTACAGAGTGGGAGAAGATCTTCACTAACCATACAACAGACAAAGGCCTCATATCTAAAATATATCAACAGCTCAAAAATTTGAATCAATCCAAAACTAATCTCCATAGTAACAACCATCCCACTAAAAAATGGGCCAAAGACTTAAAGAGAGTCTTCTCTGAAGAAGAAACAAAAATGGCCTATAGACACATGAAGAAATGCTCAACATCTCTGGTCATAAAAGAAATGCAAATCAAAACAACTCTAAGATTCCACCTCACTCCAGTTAGAATGGCCAGGATCAGGAAAACGAAAAATAACAGATGCTGGAGGGGATGTGGCCAGGAGGGATCACTACTACACTGTTGGGGGGAGTGCAAACTAATTCTACCACTATGGAAAGCAGTGTGGCAGTGCCTCAAAAGACTAAACATAGAGCTCCCCTATGACACAGCAATTCCACTACTTGGCATTTACCCAACCATCCAGAAACAAGGACATACTAAATCCACTAGCACAACAATGTTCATTGCAGCACTATTCACCATAGCAAAGATATGGAACCAACCTAGATGTTCCTCAGTTGATGAGTGGATCAACAAGTTGTGGTATTTGTACACAATGGAATTCTATGCTGCTGTCAGAAAGAATGACATCGCCCCATTTGTTAGGAAATGGAAAGACTTAGAAAAAATCCTATTAAGTGAAGTAAGCCAGACTCAAAGGAACTTAGGCTCAATGGTTTCCCTCATTTGTCATAATCAGTAGAAACCTTGGGCTCTCCTAGCAGAGATCTGCAATAGAGCAAAACCTTGATACATAAGGCCATATAGTATGAAGCTAATTGAAAGGACCTCCAGGATATTGAAACAAAAGCCATATAAAGAATGATTGTTGTCCTTAATGTACTATGTTGTCTCTCATCTCCTTTGCTGTCCCTTGGGTATCTCATATTGTTATAGTATCTCACTTTGTTATCTGATATATTGAATTTATTTGTATTTGGTTATTTGAAATTTGATAGGGAAGGGGGGAAAACCAAGATGGGTGGGGGGGTGGGGGGGAGGATACCAAGACATGTGAAAGGGTATCAATATATGTGAATTAATGCACCTTCTATCTGGCAAATATCATGTAACCCTTTTATTAATTACAATAAAAAAATTTTAAAAAAGCCATGGATATTGAGTATTTTTAAGTTCGAAGACGAGGACTACCATTGGCAGCGAGGAAAAGATGAGTTATCGGAGAGTGATAGTGTTGGAAGATCATCTTACAGAGAAAACAGGCAGAGACAGGAGGAATCTCTCAAGGATTTTTCTTTGGACTCAGCCAGGTGAGGAGAAACCAGCTGCAATGCACAAGAACCAGGCTCTCCTTCAGTTCTTTCAAGCTGGAAGACGCGTTAACTCTCTGCTCTCTAGGTTCTTCCTCCTTGGAAAAAACAAATAGAAACTTTCCCCACTGGCTTTTTGACATTCTAGTTCTACGCTCTCTGCCTCTCATCTCACAGTAGATTACTTATGCTGTACTGGGCTCAGTGGTGCCATGGGCACAGTAAGGAGGGCGAAACACCCGAAACCATGCTTGGTAATGTCATTGAGGCTGGGATGGGAAGAATGTTGTTGCTCAGTGCTTAAACACACAGGAGAGCAATGATTTTTCAACAATGTTTAGCATCTTCATGATGAGACACTCTTGAAATACAAGTGGATTAAAGGAAAAATGAGATATTCTAAGATAAGAGTTTTAAAAACAAGATTATTATTATTATTTTTATTATTATTGGATTATATTATGATGTGAAGTGGTTTTTGTTTTGCTTAGTTTCAATAGAACTCACAAAATCAACCTCAGATTTCAATTATTGCTCATTTTCATCTCCAACCCCAAACAATAAGACAAGGACCAGAATTTTGAGTTAAAAACACAAAGCTTGTAATTAAGACATCTTTTAGAGATTATCAGAGGAGAGCCTATTTTAATAAACCCTGATTTATCATTTTTGCATAAAATATAGGCATAGAGGATTTAAACTAAATTGAAGTACCTTTTCTAATTGTAGTAAGAAATGAATAAAGACAGTAGTGAATAGATTTTTCCCTACATTGGGCTCTCACATATCCACAATAGGAATTGTGTTTGGAGAAAAGAGTGTAATAAATCTATTTGAAAAAATAAATGATTATAACCACTATGATATTCTGATCTGAGGTAGATAGGTTTTTTTTTTAAATAAACTTCTTTCTTAATCCACTTGATTCCAGATTTCATTTGTGTTGGCCTCCCAGGGATGTTTTGATGTCATTTTATTTTTGTTTTTTTTTTTCTTGCATTTGTTAGTTCATGACTTTCTATTTGTACCAATGACCAGAAAGATGAATTTATTCACTCTATTCTTTCTCACCCTCTAGATTGATTCATGCAATTTGAGGCAGCTTGCAGAAAAGGTTTCATTAATTTTAGACAGGTCACGGATTGAAGAAACATATAGGGTGTTAATTGAAAATACTAGGTTATATGCCATCTCCTCCTTAATTTCCCAGGCTAAAAGCTTGCTGGGTTTCTCCCCTTTGTCACAGAGTGCAAGTTCAGGATGCGATCCTTTTTAAATTAGCTTTGGGTTACTGCTTAGTAGAAACATCATATTGAAATGTCTCAAACCAAATTATTATAAAGTGCTTGATTGTGTGGATGGATGAATGCTTTATTTCTCTGCCACAATTTTATCTAGGTTATTTAGGTTGAAAATTTTCAAGGCAACACCGCTAACAAGAATGTCAGAGTCTGTTTCACAACTCTCTTGTGCTAGTTTATGAGGAGAGATGTCTGTGAGTCTCCATTTTATAGAATCTTATCTTACAGTGTTCAAATATGTGGTTTGAACACATAATGCTTTTTGACCAAATGGTTGTCATATCTGTGGAGTTAGGATCTGATAAATATTTCTGAAAATATGAGAATATGTGTGATAACTTCAAAAGCATTCATCTAATAGGCTAATATTGTGGGTTTAAAAATGTTTTATTTTGTCAGTCTTTGAAGGCCCTCTTGGGAGACATATTATGTATTTCTCAGAAAAATAGAAATTTTGATAAATTTTGTGATGATGTAAAGTATAAAATATACCTCATCCATTAGGTCTACCCATTTTCCATCTTCTGAATGTAAATAATTGAGCTGGCCAAATATTCAGTAAAATATGAATTATTTGAATTCCAGGAACTCAGGAACTGGGGCTTCTAAGAAATCTGCTTGCATTATAGCATGTGGAAAGTAAGCTATTTCAACAATATAGACATGGCCATTCCTTAGAAATCTGAATCCTATAGGTTTATAGAACCATCTATAACACTGAGAGGAGTGAACTCCAAGAAAATACATTCTTTTCTCTCCTCTGTCAGTACAAGTTATCCAAAAAGTATCCTCCCTGCTCTCACTTCCCCACCCCAGTTTCACTCTTTTCTGCTATTCTGTTCTCTTTAGGAGAAATCCATAGCATTCATTTCCTTAAAGATTGCTCATGTAGGTGCTGCTTTCTTTTAAAATTGAAAACAGATGTTGGATTTTTTCCCCCCATGCTTAATATATGCTCGTGACAACCACACATCTACAAATTTGGGGGAAAAAAGTGAAATTTGCAAGAGAAAAAGAGACAAAACTAAAAGTACAAAGAAAGTCAAGTTACTCCAGGATAAGAATTACTAACATTTAAGGTCGAGAGCATGGCCTAGTGGTAAGAGAGCTTGCCTAGCATGTACGAAGACCCGGGTTCAATTCCTAAGTACCATACATAGAAAAAAAGCCAGAAGTGGTGCTCTGACTCAAGTGGTAGAGCTTAGACTTGAGAAAGCCCAAGGACACTTCTCAGGCCCTGAGTTCAAGCCCTGTACTGGCAAAAAAAGAAAAAAAAGAATTGCTAATTTGTTGTGTTTCTTGGTCCTTACTGAGAAAGTGCCAAGGAGGCCTAGTGTATCTCCTATTCCTTCTTGTAAAGTTTTCAGTGTGTCAGCTTTTACCTCCAGGTCTTTGATCCATTTGGAGTTAATTCTAGTGCAGGGTGACAAAGAAGGATCCAATTTTAGTTTTCTGTAGGTGCTTAACCAGTTTTGCCAGCACCACTTGTTGAAGAGGCTGTCTTTCTTCCATTCTATTTTTTTGGCTCCCTTGTCAAAGATTAGGTGGCCATAGGTCTGAGGTTTAATATCTGGGTCCTCAGTTCTATTCCATTGGTCTTCAGGCCTGTTCTTGTGCCAGAACCAAGCTGTTTTGATTATTATAGCTCTGTAATAGAGTCTAAAGTTTGGTATTGAAATTCCTCCTGTGATGTTGCTGTTATTTCTGCTAAGAAGTGTTTTAGCTATAGGGGATCTTTTATTATTCCATATGAAATTTTGGATTGCCTCTTACATTTCTTTAAAGAATGCCATTGGGATGTTGATGGGTATTGCATTGAATTTGTAGATAGCCCTTGGTAAGATTGTCATTTTCATGATGTTGATTCTTCCAATCCAGGAGCATGGGAGGTTTTTCCATTTCCTCAATTCTGCTTTAATTTCCTTTTTCAGGATTTTACAATTTTCATCAAAAAGGTCCTTTACATTCTTAGTTAAGCTAATTCCTAGGTACTTTATTTTCTTTGAGGCTATTGCAAAAGGAATTGCTTTCCTGATTGTTGCCTCGTTCCTATCACTGTTGGCATAGTGGAAGGCAGTTGATTTTTGAGGGTTGATTTTATACCCTGCTACCTTACCAAAGTTTTGAATCAGCTCAAGGATCTTGAGAGTTGAGTCTATAGGGTTCTTTAGATACAGAATCATGTCATCTGCAAAGAGGGAAAGTTTCACTTCCTCTTTCCTTATTTGGATCCCCTTTATGCTTGCTTCTTGCCTTGTTGCTCTGGCTAGGAATTCTAATACTATGTTAAAGAGGAGTGGAGAGAGTGGGCATCCTTGTCTCATTCCTGATTTTAGAGGGAATGGCTTTAGCTTTTTGTCATTAAGTATAATACTAGCTGTGGGTTTGTCATACACAGCCTTTACTATACTGAGGAATGTTCCATGGATTCCTAGTTTTTCCAGAGCTTTTAACATAAAGGGGTGTTGGATCTTGTCAAATGCCTTTTCTGCATCTATTGAGACAGTCAGGTGATTTTTGTCCTTACTCCTGTTGATGTGTTGAATTATATTAATTGATTTGTGTAGGTTAAACCAGCTTTGCCTCCCTGTGATGAATCCTGTTTGATCATAGTGTATAATTTTTTTGATGAGTTGCTGTAGACGGTTGGCCAGTATTTTGTTGAGAAGTTTTGCATCAGTATTCATCAAAGAAATGGGTCTATAGTTCTCTTTCTTTGATGGATCTCTGTCTGGTTTGGGGATCAGGGTTATACTGGCTTTGTACAATGAGTTTGGCAAAGAGCATTCATTTGAAAACTAATCTCCAAAGTAACAACCATCCCATTAAAAGATGGGCCAAAGACTTAAAGAGAGTCTTCTCTGAAGAAGAAAGAAGAATGGCCTATAGACACATGAAGAAATGCTCAACATCTCTGGTCATAAAAGAGATGCAAATCAAAACAACTCTAAGGTTCTACCTCACTCCAGTTAGAATGGCCAGGATCAAGAAAACTAATAACAGATGCTGGAGGGGATGTGGCCAGGAGGGATCACTACTACACTGTTGGTGGGAGTGCAAACTTGTTCAACCAGTATAGAAAGCAGTATGGCAGCTCCTTAAAAGACTAAACATAGAGCTCCCCTATGACCCAGCAATTCTACTACTTGGCATTTATCCAATTGTCCAGAAATAAGGACATACTAAATCCACTAGCACAACGATGTTCATTGCAGCACTATTTACCATAGCAAAGATATGGAACCCACCCAGATGTCCCTCAGTTGAGGAGTGGATCAACAAGATGTGGTATTTATACACAATGGAATTCTATGCTGCTGTCAGAAAGAACGAGATTGCCCTATTTATAAGGAAATTGAAAGACTTAGAAAAAATCATATTAAGTGAAGTAAGTCAGACTCAAAGGAACTTAGGCTCAATGGTTTCCCTCATTTGTCATAATCAGTAGAAACCTTGGGCTCTCCTAGCAGAGATTTACAGTAGAACACAATCTAGAGACATTAGGCCAAATAGTATGACACTAAATGTAAAGATCTCCAGGATAAGGAAACAAAAGCCATATAATGAATGACTGTTGTTCTTAATGTACTATTATCTCTCATCTCTTTTGCCACTCCTTGGTTATCTCATATCATTACAACATTTCACCTTGTTATCTGATATATTTTATATGTGCTTAATTGGTTATTTGAAATTGAATAGGGAAGGGAGGAAATCAAGATAATGGGGGGGGAGGGTGGGAGGGAAATGGGGACCATGTCATGAGAAAGATTATCAATGTTTGTGAAGTTATGCACCTTTTATCTGGTGAATATTATGTAACCCTTTTATTAATCACAATAAAAATGAAAGTTAAAAAAAGAATTCCTAGCATTTTACTATAAATCCTTAAAGGGACTACTAACCTATTCAAAGTGTTTAAAGGAATCTTATATGCAAGCAAGGAAGAAAACTAATGATAACTATGAGAGCTTAGGGAAGAGTAAATTTCATGAGAAGAATAGATGAACAAATGAGAATCAGGAAAAAAAGCAAGCATGTTCAACCCAGTAATCCAGAAAAAGCCCCACAATTCATGGAGAAGGAAAAGCAGAAGCATTGTGCTTCAATTGTTTCAATCAATGATCAGAATCGGTAATGCAATGGTACTAATTCTCTAACTAGAGTTGCAGACTGTCTGAGTGGATTAACAAAGCAAGAAGCAACTGTTTGCTCTCTGTAGGAAACAGTGTATGGGCAGAGACAAGGCCAGAGTGAAAGGATGGAAAAACGACAAACCAATCAAGTGCTGAACTGTTATCAGATAAATACTAGAAAGAGGAAGCACGTTTGGGAGGGAGAAGAGAGAGGGTTAACAGGAGGACGGAAATGGAGGGAGAAAGGGTGAGCAAATGCCATCTTCATATCAATATACATTCTGTAAAAAGAAATAAATATGTAACTTGAGGGTAGGAACAGGAAGGGAAATGGGAAAGAATGATGGAAGGAATGGGTGTGGGTTGATCAAGAAGTATTATACTCATAACCTGTCTTAAAGGAATTGTAATCTCTTTGTATGAGTAATTAGCAATAAAATCCTTAAAAAATAAAACAATTGATAAAATACACAGGGAAACACAAAACCCCCTAGTTAGACTAAGGAACCCTAAGCAAAAAAGAGCAATGCTTAAGTATGATCCCTGACTTCAAATTGTACTTCTGAGCCAAGTAAAAACAAACAAACAAAAAGAATTCCCCTAAAACCAAACAACTAGGTACTCTCACCAAAGCAGAAATATGGACTAATGGAATAGAAGAGAAGATTCTTACATAAGAGCATTCAGCTCAAAACATGTGCTTTTTAACAAAGGTGACAAAAACATACTCTGTTTTGAGTGGAAGAAAACACATTTCGCAAATGGTGCTGGGCAAACTGGATACATTTTCATCTATAGAGGATTGAAACTCTCACTCTGTAAAAAATAAATCCAAAATGGGTAAAAACCTTAATGTAAGACTCAAAAGTCTGAAAAATGAAGAGGAGTCTATACAGAAGACATTCTAGAGGCAATCACCGACAAGACTTCAGTAGCTCAGGAAATAATACCAAAACTAACAAATGGTATTGCTTGAAGTCACAAGGTTTCTGTACAGCAAAGGGAATGGGAAACAAGCCAGTCCGGGTAGTATATGTCTATAAACGCAGCCATTTCGGAGGCAGAGGCAAGAGTGTCAAAGTTTGAGGTCAGACTAGGCTATGCTAGGTTTGAGTATGTATCCAAAAAAAGTCAACTTATGGAAGAGACATCTGCACATCTGCACATCTGTATTTATTGTTTCATTATTTGCAATTCAGGTTACAGAGTCACTGTAGGTATCCATCAGTGAATGGATGACTGCATAAAGAAAATGGGACATAAACATTGAAATTTAATTCAGCCATAAAGGAAAATAAATTTAAGTAATTTGCAGAAAGATGAATGAAACTAGAGATCAGTTTTCTTTTGTTTTGTTTTTTTTTTTTTTGCCAGTCCAAGGGTTTGAATTCAGGGCTTGGGCTCTGCCCCTATACCTCAATCTACCACTTGAGCCACAGCACCATTTCTGGCTTTTTCTGAGCAGTTTTTTGGTGATGTCTCATGGACTTTTCTTGCCCTGGCTGGCTTTGAACCATAATCCTCAGACCTCAGCTTCCCGAATAGTTAGGATTAAAGGCGTGAATCACTGACACCTGGCTCAGAGATCAGAACCAGAACTTTCAGTGAAATAAACCAAATTTAGAAAACTCAATATTTCATGTTTTTTCTTCCATGTAGCGGAAGGGGAAAGAAGGATGTGAAAGTTAACAAAAGCTTTTTGGAGTTGTGGAAGGGGAAAAGGAAGAGCAAAGGGAAATAACAGAGGGTGGATATAATCAGCGGGTACATTGATGGAAATGGGAGAAAATCACTGACTTATCACAGAATTTAAAAATCCTTAAAGAGCTAGGTATTGGTAACTCATGCCTATAATCCTAGATACTCAGAAGACTGAGATCTGAGGATCAAAGTTTGAGGCCAAGCTGGGCAGATTAATCTATGAAACTCTTACCTCCACATGGCAGCATAAATTCAGAACTGGAGGTGTGATTCAAGGGATAGAGCATCAAATGTAAGAAAAATCTGAGTGAGATGTGTGAGATGTAAGGCCTTTAATTCAAACACTAACACCAACACACACACACACACACACACACACACACACACACACACACACACATACACACTTCATGAAAGTGGAGGTGTGGTTCATCCTGAAGCAAAACAATGCCAAGTGAGAAAGTGAGGCTAAGATCAAGCCCTAGTATCAGCACAAAAAATAAATTCTTAAGGTTATCACTCAGTACATGTATGTAGACACATACATTTTGGTTATGGAAATAAGATCACATTATTTTCTTTCTTCATTTGGCAGTATATATATATATATATACATATATAAGTATATATATATATTTTTTTTCCAGTCCTGGCTTGAACTCAGAGCCTGAACACTGTCCTTGGGCTTTCTCAAGGCTAGAGCTCTACCACTTGAGCCATAGCATCATTTCCAGCCTTTTCTGTGTATGTGGTACCGAGGAATTGAACCTGGGTCTTTGTGCATGCTAGGCGAGAACTCTACCATTAGTCCAAACTCCTGGCCCTGGAAGTATATTTTATACACCATCCTCAGCCAACAAATAAAACACTAAACGGTCATTCCTCAGTATCACTACCTGGATGGGTGTATTGCTTCCCAAATCTCCCATGGATACTAAGATCTCTAGATACTTCAGTTCTATATTAACTAGCCTAGTATTTACATGTAATCTGTGTAACCTATCCCCATAATTTTATTTATTATTTATTTATTTTTAGTGTTGGGGTTTAGATGCAAAGCTTTGCATTTGCTAGGAAATGGTTGTACAATTTGAGCCATGCCTTTGACCCTTTGTGCCTTAGTGACTTTTTTTGTGTGTGTGAGTCATGGGGCTTGAATTCAGCCTGGGCACTGTCCCTGAGCTCTTCAGCTCAAGGCTACCACCCTATCCTTGAACCAAGCCCCACTTCACGTTTTCTAGAGGTTAATTGGAGATGAGAGTCTCAGGTCCTTTTGTGCCCAGGCTGGCTTTGAACCTCGATCCTCAGCCTCCTGAGTAGCTAGGATTACAGGCGTGAGCTGCCGTGCCCTGCTTTAGTGACTTTTTTTTTCCTGACAGGGTCGTGTAATTTTGCACAAGAGTGCATCAACATGCGTGCAAGACACAAACGGTTTTCCCCCACTGTTTTCAGTGCAGTTGATGGAGGACAGTTGGGAGACTTTTGCGGTCTACCTCAGGTTCAAGAACATTGATTTCCATCATTTATGTAAGTAAGCACAAATAGGACTTTTACCTCAGTTTCCTGTCACAAATAACACTATGGGCTTATCTGTGTGGACACATCTCTGTGCTCCCGTATGACTATTACTACAAAACACAAGTTTTGAATTCATTCTGTCACACAACAGGGTGAGCAACAGAATGAATGGGAAATTTTCTAGAAGGGAAGTTGGTGTGTGTGATGAAAATGTTTCCCATGTAGAGCCTTTGTAACAGACAATGGTGACTACACACCAATACCCACCCTTCTAATGCATTGAATGGATCCATTCCCCCGCCTTGTGTGTTTCCTTACTGGCAACTGCTAAAGGTTAAAAAAAAATCCAGCCTTCCTTTTCTTTCTGTCAATTTTCCTTATAAATCAATTCTGGCCAATGATTCATAAATAACAATCTGTACGGGATTTCGGAGCGTTTTTTTTTTTTTTATTTTACTGGCAGAACCAGAAATGTTTCCTTCCCTCCCACTATTTTCCTGTCTGAAATGGGAATGTAGTGCCCTGAGGAAAAGCAACCCTTTTGTGAACACAAGGGAAAAAATTTATGTTAAAATGGTGACACAGAAGAGGAAATAATCAATCTGATTCCTGAGATGTCTGTGCCATTCCTGCAGTCCATCTTCCTGACAGTTAAACAAATAATTTATCTGGATAAATCACAGTTTAGAAACTACTGGTGTTATGCTAAAACACACCCCTTTGTGTCTCAATTCATTCTGTAGAAACAGTTTTGTGGAGATGGTCACACAATATTTATTTTTATTGTCTCTAATGATTCAGCAAGAATACCCTAGCCTAAACTGTGTATCTACTTTCATTAATGAAAGAAACACACAATCTTCATCTCTCCACATAGTAAATTAAGACCCGCTCCTCAAGTTCAGAGGAATTGGTGCCATCCCGCATGGCAAATCCCCCCACCCCCGCCCAGTTATCTTCAAAGGCTTAATATAGTTACTGTATGTTTGTTTATAATATTTCTTCAAATAAATATTGTAAATGTTTTATTTGCAGTTGTATTAATTGATTTTTAATTTCTATACTCTTCCTCCCCTTGATTTCTTCATTTGGCTGATCTCTTAGTAAGTCTCTCTCTAGGTAGGTTTGTAAGTGACTAATTCGGGATTATTTTTTGGCTTCTTTGTTTTTAACTGTTAAAATTGCAAGAACACTTGAGGTCCAGCTTGAATTTTGTTCTGAGGTAGACATGTTTGATATTTGTATTTTTTATCATAGTTTTATGATTGTCCAGTTGTGTTCCATTTTCATGTAACCATGTCTGGTGCAAGCTGAACTCTTTCAGTTTATATACTAGGGTTTTTTTCATGCTCAGGAAAAATTTCATTGAATACACCTCTGCTTATTGTGTATAATGATGATGGTGATATACTGATGAGTTATTCATTGGGGTTACAAGGCCTACATTAAGTCATCTACATGTATTTGCTAAGGCACTCATAACAATACTTTTCCTTAAAGATTAGCATATTCAAGCTCAGGGATGTTCACCAATTTTCCCAAGTCTCCTCTGCTAGCTAACAGAAGAGGTTTTACAGTCCTCCATATCTGAGCTGAGCCTCAAATCTCCAGTTTATGCAATTTTCTTAAGGGTCTAAGTCTCCCTAGAATGTTTTCTTCAGAGCTGCTGTATGTATTAGATTGGATCTTAACCCATATCTCCTGCTGTATTGTGTTTACACTCACACCTTTGTCATAGTCAGTCTTTTTTTGTTGTTGGTATTTGTGGGACTTGATCTCAGGGGTGTCCCTGAGCTCTTCAGCACAAGGCTAGTGCTCTACCACTTTGAGCCACTCTACCCCATAAGCAGGAGTGATTTTAACACCCTTCCTGTCTTTGATCCTGTGTTTGTTCAGAATCAGGGCTTTTAGGCTGAGTCATATTATCAGCCCCAGCTTTCAGTTTCCAGCAACTATTTCATGTAGGGCAGGTGTGTAAATGGGATGGACTTGGGCCAGGAGTTTGGCCTAGTGGTAGAGTGCTTGCCTAGCATGCACGAAGACCCAGGTTCGATTCCTTGGTACCACATACACAGAAAAAGCCAGAAATGGTGCTGAGGCTCAAGTGGTAGAGCTCTAGCCTTGAGAAAGTCCAAGGACAGTGCTCAGGCCCTGAGCTCAAGCCCAGGACTGGCAAAAAAAATGGGATGGACTTATAGTCACCGAAAAGAGCATACATATAGTTATTCAAAAGACTAAACATAGAATTCCCCTATGACCCAACAATTCTACTACTTGGCATTTACCCAATTGTCCAGAAACAAGGACATACTAAATCAACTAGCACAATGATGTTCATTGCAGCACTATTTACCATAGCAAAGATATGGAACCAACCCAGATGTCCCTCAGTTGAGGAGTGGATCAATAAGATGTGGTATTTGTACACAATGGAATTCTATGTTGCTGTCAGAAAGAACAACATTGCCCTATTTGTAAGGAAATTGAAAGACTTAGAAAAAATCATATTAGGTGAAGTAAGCCAGACTCAAAGGAACATAGGCTCAATGGTTTCCCTCATTTGTCATAATCAGTAGAAACCTTGCGCTCTCCTAGCAGAGATTTACAATAGACAAAACCGAGATACATGAGGCCATATAGTATGTCGCTAAATGTAAGGACCTCCAGGATATAGAAACAAAAGCCATACAATGAATGATTGTTGTCCTTAATGTACTATGTTATCTCTCATCTCTTTTGCTGTCCCTTGGTTATCTCATATTGTTACAATATTTCACCTTGTTATCTGATATATTTTATATGTGCTTAATTGGTTATTTGAAATTGGATAGGGAAGGGGGGAAATCAAGATGAGCGGGGGGAGGAGAGGAGGGAAATGGGGACCAAGACAAGAGAAAGGGTATCAAGGTTTGTGAAGTAATGCACCTTCTATCTCGTGAATATAATGTAACCCTTCTATTAATTACAATAAAATATATGGAAAAAAAGAAGAAATGCAAATCAGAAAAAAGAACGTGCATAATTGAAGAATGTGTTTAACCGTGTATGACTCTCAGTGACAAGATTTAGTGGAAAAAATTCCCCCCAAATTTAGCATGAATGCATGTAGGAGCTTTCTTTTATGCATCTGTTTGATCCCTTTCTTAGGACAGTTGAGTTGCAATTCGTAAGAATGCTCTCTTCACCTGTTTTCTCCAAAAGTGGCATCTAGAACATGCTTTTTTTTTCCTATGAAATGCCACTGCAGAAAGCAGAGTCCAAAGGAAAAAAGGTCATGATAAGGAAGTGCTAAGAAGTTGATGTCTGTTATGGCGACTGTGGCTCACTCTTGCTGGATTATCTGAGAAACCACATGAACAGGTATCAGTCTCCCATGTTTGTGAGTTCTGGTCTCACATCCACAAAGGGAGAACCTGTGGGGCTGCCCTGGGCAAGGCCTCAGTCTGGATACCGAAGCAATTCCTGCAGTGTTTAGTCCAGGCCCTACAAGGCAGCAGCCCACGGGTGCAGGGCAGGCTGGATCTACGTGATATGAAAACACTCTGATGCAGAAGTCATTGCTAAAGAGTGGCTGGAGAAAGATACCTTTGAGACCCTGGCAGTTTCTTTCCTCTGGTGAGTAAAGAAGCGTTTACTGGGGACGATTGTCAGCCTCTGGGTAGAGATTTGAAAAAGTGACTGTGAGATCTAGGAGAGAACATAGTTGTTTCCAATTAGATTGAGCAGTACCCTCAGTTCTAATAAAATTCAAATTGCTTATATTGCTCAGTAGTTTACTGAGGTTCTGAAAATTTTCATTTCCTGAGATGAAAAATTAGGTAATCAGCTCCATACCTACTAAGTTTCATTGGAAAGAGTCTCTCCGAGTAAATTAACTAGAGATTTTCACCTTAATGCCTATGTGAAATCTTTTGGTCTTAATGAAATCCTTGAATGGGCATAGGTGACATGGGGTATGCAAGAGAATTTCAGTGTAATTTAGGCACACATTTAGTTAGTAAAAAGTGAGGATTTTGGCTCTGGACAAAGGAAGATTGGATGTCCATATGAAGTGGGATGTCTGCTTCAGATGTATGAAACACTCTGGTAACAGCTTCCTCTCAATCACTAATCACTATATTCTTTCATACACTGTTCCTCGGTTTGAGTTTCTGTCATGTTTCCTCATGGTTAAAATAAGCTTATTCTGCTAGGTGCCGATGGCTCACTCCTGTAATCCTAGCTGCTTAGGAGGCTGAGATCTGAGGATCACGGTTCAAAGCCAGCCTAGGCACAAAAGGCCATGAAAATTTTACCTCCAATGAACCACCAGAGGCTTAAAGGGTGAGTACCAGACTTGACCTGAAGAGCTCAGGAAGAGTGCCCAAGTCCAGAGTTCAAGTCCCATGACCAAAAATGGAAAAAAGTAAAACATGAACAACAAAACTCTTATTCTATTTCACAAGAATATTAAAGTAATGGTGCTTCTCCTAGAAGTTCATTTTTATCTTCTTTTATCTAGATTTCACTTGTGAAGTTGAGCTCCAACTCACAGAATATCAAGTATGAGGTAGTCAGTATCAAGGAAGGTATGTGTAGATTTTGGCTTTGGATGTAATAATTTCTAAGATTTCTATCTCCTCATCATATCCTGTGATCCTATCTCATCAATTTAGCCCATAAATGTTTATTTTGAACCTCTACTATATGCAAGGCACTGGAATATAGAAAAATAATTGTATTAAAAAGAAGTTTCCTAGGGAAAAACTGGTGTGTGTGTGTGTGTGTGTGTGTGTGTGTGTGTGTGTGTGTGTGTGTGAGAGAGAGAGAGAGAGAGAGAGAGAGAGAGAGAGAGAGAGAGAGAGAGGAGAGAGAGAGAGACAGACAGATAGACAGACAGACTAATATATACAGAGCAATATCTATATATATTAAAATGAAAACATTCAACCCTAATAGAACATTTAGGAGAGTTCCAGGTAGTAAAATTACAATTCAGACCCTTGATTTCTAGAAATAGTGTCTTTTGAAAAAAAGAGGCTTTGCTTCTAATTTTTGTGTCACGGACTTTGAGAAGGCAGAGCTCTTTGGAAGAGCAAGGGAGCTGGCTATTCATTGTCTTCTATCTGTGCCAGTGTGTTCTTGAGTGTGGCTGGGGGTAGGGATGGTTGTAGAACAGTCTCTGCTCAGTTCTTCAATCCAGCTTTATCATTAATGCCATGGATACATTAAGATCTACTTTGATTTAGTTGTCTAATTTTTTCCTTATTTGAATCTGAGAAGAAACTAATGAGTTTGGCATCTTTAAACTTTAATGACAGATTTTACAGGTGGAGATATTTGGATTGGGTTTGGAGGGTAAACCTAGAGGTGCTGGAGAATCTGAAAGTGGCCGGTGATAGCATCTTCTTTTCTACCTGGGTTAAAGAACAAATTGTTAAATGAGACAAATGATGGGGAAGCAAATATCATTTCTTTCAACCTGTATATCAACCTGAAAAATGTTGGCTCATACTTGAAGTTCTACCTACTTGGGTGGTTAAGAATTAAGAGGATCTTGCTTTGAGACCATCTCATACAGAAAGTTTGTAAGAGCCCTTCTCAGTCAAGAGTTGAGCCTGACAGTGTGTGCTTATTATCTTAGCTATGATGGAAAGCTTGAATAGGCAGATCGTAGTCTGAGAAGGATGGAAGATCATGTCTCAAAAATTACCTGTGTAAAAAATACCTTGGAAGTATGGCTCAGCTATAGAACACCAGCCTAGAAAGTGTGAAATCTTGAGTTCAAATGCTAGTACCAGAAGAAGAAGAAAGAGGAAGAGGAGAAGGTGGAGGAGGAAGCAGAAGATCTGTATTTGAACCTGTGGATCCTAGATTTGCTGTAGAATTATTGTATATTAATGGTCAATGCAATAACCTGGGATAATTCTCCAGACATGGCTTATACATGTATATCTAGTGCTGTGTATGTGCACACACGTGTGTGTGTGTGTGTGTGTGTGTGTGGTGTGTACTTAAATGGGAACATTTGAAACTCTTCTATCTCTTTGCAGAAGGCATATAGACTACATCCTAAACTGGATTACTAGCTGTGTGAAAGGCGTACATTCTGTTAAAGGAGTGGAGATGAAAGGCAGACGGTCAGGTCATTAATCTAGGGGTGGGATGATCGGCTTGTAAACTAAACAATTGAAGTGAGGGTAGAATGTCCAGAATGGAAGAGATTCCAAGACAAACATAGTAGAGTGGGCCTCTTTGGTAAACAGTTAAGGGGGGGAAGTATGGGTGAGGAAGACCATAGCATCAAGGAGACTCTACTGTGACAGCACCTAGAAGTCACTGCTTGAAGGCAGTTTGTAGTCCATCGGCAAATACACTAATCACACTGTTTGTTCTCTACTAGGAAGAAGTGAATGAAAGGAAAAGAGATCATCAAAATGTTTCTCAGTTCCATTTTTTTTCTTTAAGGAAAAGGTACTGGAATTCATTCATATCCATGGAAACAAAGGAATGGGAAATAATGTGTGTCCTAGTGTTTATGTAGTAGTTGTAATGCTTGCAACAGCTCTGAGGTGTGTGCGTGTGTGTGTGTGTGTGTGTGTGTGTGTGTGTGTGTGTGTGTGTGCTACTGCTAGTCCTGGAGCTTCAATTTAGAGCATTGGTGCTGGCCATGAAGTTTTTTTTTTTTCTTCTTCTTCTTCTAAAGGCTAACATTCTATAACATTCTGGTTAATTAGAGATAAGAGTCTCACAGTCTTTTCTGTCCTGGGCTGTCTTTAAACCAAAGCCCTCAGATCTCAGCCTTCTGAATAGTAGGATTACAGGTATGAGCCACCATTGGTGCCAGACTGAGGTAAATATTTTTTTAATCTATTTTTCATAGCAAAAGTGAGGCACAGTGATATCAAATATTTCAAGGCCACAGAGCCAAGTGAGGGGAGTGGTATTTCACTCCTGGTTTGTTTGACTTGAAATATTGCATCTTTGCTATTTCTATTGCACATTGCTTTACGATGGAGTTAGGATATGTGAATTGTAAGAACTGACAAGGACATCCAGGTAGAGGAGCAAATATTTCCAGTCTAAGTATGCACCTGTTGCAGAGGGGATCTTGGAATGGAGTTATACATGTAAAAGGACACTTGAAGAAGATAAAATTCTGTTAAACATATTATTAGATAGGAAAGAGTGTGTGAAGCATAGCATTGTAGAAAAGTAAGCATAGAATTAGGAGTTAAAATATATGATATATGGTATCTCATATCTATATATCTATCTGTCTGTGTATCATCTATCCATCTCCATCATCTAACATTTTGCTAGAAAGATTTTCCTGGTATCTGTGACTCATTTTCAATAAATGATCTTTCTTCTCATAATTTTGCTTGTTACCCTCCTAGCATAGTAGCAATTCCATTCCATAATTGCTGTGCCTTCTCTGCTTGATATAACAGGATTGATCTTGTGTTTGGATAGACAATTAAACTCCGGAGACACTGTAGGGCTTCATTCAGCTCCACTTATTAGTTTTAAGAAACGCTACAGGATGCAGCATCAGCCTGAGTGGAAGCACAGAGTGGCATCTCTGTGACTCCTGGGCACAGACAGCTCTGAGGTCCCTGCCGCTCAGCACTTGGGGTGCAATAATAGTGGCTAGAGTGAGGAGGTGTGGATAAGTCTGTCTAGGGACATCTCCCATTGTGAATCCTCTTTGGTTTTATGATTAATTAGTGAATCAGACTCCTCAGGATATAATCCTACTTTCTGTTGTCTGGGCTAGCTGATTCTTCACTGAAAGTTATTCCTTCTTTGATGTATGACCTTGGCAACAGAAATCAGTTCTTGCCTCAGTACATGGTTCTCATCCTAGATTTTCATTTATCTTGAATTTCATGTCCATCTCCTTCCAGGACTGTTGAAGGGAGATTTTTAAGGTAAAAATCTGCTCGGGACTCTCAGACGAGAAGGAAGGCTGCAGAACAGTGGCTGTATCTCATGACAGTAATGAAGAAACAAAATCCAATTGAAATCTCATCTTTTCGAACCAAATGTGTAATCTACTCTGGCTTATGAAATAATTGTTACTATAATACAGTGATCAATGACCAAGTATGAAGTGAACTAAAAAGAAAAGTCAGAGAAAGAAAAGGAGACCCTATACCAACACAAAAGCAAATACCAAACTGACTAAAGTAAGAGGGCTCTGGTATAATAGGCCATAATAATTTATAATCCTAGCTACTCAGGAAGTTGAGATCTGAAGATCACAATTTGAAGGCAGTCTGAGCAGAGAGATTCTTATTGCTAACAAATAACCAGCAAAAAGTCAGAATTAGAGGAGTGGTTCAAGTAGTTGAGCATCAAACCTTGAACAGAAGAAGCCAAGGACACAAGGCCCCAAGTTAAAGTTCTAATACTGACACACACACACACACACACACACACACACACACACACACACACACACACCACCACCACCACCACCAGCACCACCACCAGCACCACCACTACCACCACCACTGCACAAAACTGACTTAAGTAAAATACATTCAAAATTCATTAAAAATTTAAAGTCAGAAGATAGCCTCACATATAGTTTGAACCAAGGTCTCAGATGATACCTTAATTCTTTTTTTTTCTGTTTTTTTTCCTTATTTCCTTCTCTTTTTTTTAACTTTTTTTTATTGTAATTAATAAAAGGGTTACATGATATTTGCCATATAGAGGGTGCATTAATTCACATACATTGATACCCTTTCACATGTCTTGGTACCCTTTACCCTCCCCCCCCGCCCCTCCCCCGTCTTGGTTTTCCCCCCTTCCCTATCAAATTTTTTTTATTGTAATTAATAAAAGGGTTACATGGTATTTGCCAGATAGAAGGTGCATTAATTCACACACATTGATACCCTTTCACATGTCTTGGTCCCATTACCCTCCCTTCACCCCCCATCTTGGTTTTCCTCTGTTCCCTATCCAATTTCAAATAACCAAATACAAATATATCCAATATTTCAGATAACAAAGTGAGATACTATAACAATATGATATAACCAAGAGACAGCAAAAGAGATGAGAGATGACATAGTACATTAAGGACAACAATCATTCATTATATGGCTTTTATTTCAATATCCTTGAGGTCCTTTCAATTAGCTTCATACTATATGGCCTTATGTATCAAGGTTTTGCTCTATTGCAAATCTCTGCTAGTAGAGCCCAAGGTTTCTACTGATTATGACAAATGAAGGAAACCATTGAGCCTAAGTTCCTTTGAGTCTGGCTTACTTCACTTAATATGATTTTTTCTAAGTCTTTTTATTAGCTCTTTCTCTTTCCTTTTGGATTATTGGCTATATAAGTAGGCTCAACAAAAGTTACCTTTTGTAAATTTAGGGCTCAGTTTCCTTCCTTCCTTCCTTCCTTCCTTCCTTCCTTCCTTCCTTCCTTTCCTTTTGTGTGGGTCATTTTGTGTGGGTCATGTGGCTTGAACTCTGGCCTGGGTGTTGTCCTTGAGCTCTTCAGATCAAGGCTACTGCCCTACCCTTGAGCCAAGCCCCACTTCCTATTTTCTAGCGGTTAATTGGAGATAAGAGTCTCAGGTCCTTTTGTGCCTGAGCTGGCTTTGAACCTTGACCCTCAGATCTCACCCTCATGAGTAGCTAGGATTACAGGCATGAGTCATCATGCCTGGCTAGGACTATTTCTTAAACATTCATATCCAGTGGAAAGTAGATCCTATTTCTCTCTCCAAACTCTCTGCTTACTGGGTCTGATTGAGACACATGGCATTCCTGAACCAATCAGGGTGATAAAAGGGAAAAATGAGAGATGACACTTAACCCAAAGCAGTATCCAGGGCCTCACACGATGGTGGCAAGATGCTACCTTACTTGCAAACTTCCACTTCTTTAGGTGCTCTTTTAGTAATTAGGCTTCTCCACAATGGAGACAGAATGGCAACTGTCAATCTTGTGCTGCTTTTGAAGCTAGACACATTCTGATGAGTTCAACATTGTCAGTGGATGAAGGCTGACTTTCTTGTTATCTTTGAAATATACAAAGAAAAATGTCTGGCTCTGATGCGATCCTGTTCTTATCCCTATGCGAATGGCAGCATTCCAAGACACATAGTTAGTTTGGCAAGGTTTAGACTCACTCTTGTCCAGCTGATGGCCCTTTTCAGGGCCAGATAATGATGGTTTCTGAAATCCGTGCATTGCAGAAAATGGCACTTGAGAGGATGAAATCATGGTCACCATTTTGTACTATAGTTGGTTGCCTCTGGAAGAGTTAAGGTACTATGGACATGAGAAAGAAGATTGCCTCCTCAAAAACTTTAAAAGCATCCAACATATCTGTCAAAAAATACTTTTAAGAAGAAAAAGATCACATATGATTTCTGTGTTTCCTCATGAACCTCAGGTTTCATATCCACTCATTGAATATTCACTTTCTTACAATCAAAATCTTAAAACAATCAAACAATCAGGAGCATAGATAAGACTGCAAATAACAAGCCTGGCATTTTCCTTTTACCACTCCACTCATCAGATCAAATAATACAAAGCTCCTGGAATGACTGAGAGGATTGTCTACCAAGTGGACTTAAGTTTAGTTTTAGCTGTTGTTTAATGTTTCTTCTTAAGAGCAGAGCAACCACCAAAGACCTCTCCTTTGTACTGGGAGAGTAATTTTGGCTGCATTCTTGTTTAGTTGTAATTCCTTTATAATGCTAATTCCTTGGAGGTCAACTTTTAGAAAGAGAGATCAATTACAGAGTCCCCTTCTAAATTCATACAACTTTATTAGGCCCAGAAGTGAGTTGGACCCTTTGGTGGGTAGATGAGAGATGATTAGCTTGTTTGTTCACTGTATACCACACATTTCCTTACATGGGTGCCAAACTCTCTTCACGTTCATCACCAGGAATGAGCCCACCAAAGCCGGTTAGCTCCCACCAAGGGTTTAAATGGAACAGAATAAGGATGGCTTATTTAAATCACACACAGTTTGAAGATCATTACAGCTCTGTGTCCTATGAATAAGGACGATTAAAATTCAGCAGAATTTTGTGTATTCTTAATGTGCATTTAGTTTACTCCACAACGTCATCTTTAACATACCATTATGCCGTGTGCTGTGGCTGTTCTACATAATAGCCCACACTTGGTAAGATGCGTGATGATACTGAATAAGTTTAAGTGTCTTTACATTATTCTTAATATAATAATAGTTCCTAGGGCTACATGCAGCTGTGAGTGCATATTAACAGGGGTAGCCCACTGTGAATTATGATTCTATAATGCAGAATTTTCAGAAAAAGTACTTACTGTGTATGTAAAATAGCTGCCTTTTAAAGCTTCAGACTTGGGCTGGTTGAAATTGCTCCTAGTAATATTTTTTAAAAGAAAATATTCCAGAGGTAATAAGTGAACTGAATGGATTTATGAATGATGGCTGTAAAGTCTTCTTTTCAAGGTAATAATTCACAAAACTGAAACAAGAATAGAAAAAATGATCTTGTTATGCACGTGTAATATGAAATCAATTCAAATGAATTTCAGCAACAAATGTTCTTGATGTTTTTGCCATCTTAATGGATCTCATTCTTCTTTCATTCTTGTGGATCAAATGATACATGTACAGGATCTGATTTAGTTGTTAATGTGAAATAAATGTCTATATACGTAGACAAATGTTATAATTTTTAAACTGACATTTGGGCTTTATTTTAGTTGTAGCCACACGTGCATCTACTTCTCTGCAAACTTTCTGGAATGTCCATCTTCTTGTGAACAAGTCCATTTCAAACCATTTAAGATTATATGTGAAGCTCATTATCGTCTCTCTACAACTCACTCAGAATCATCTTCCCGTACTTCCCCCTAACTTAGATGCCACACACAAGCATTTTGTGATAATTTTTTTCTCAGTTGTTCTACATACACGGTTCCTTCAGCCTATCAAGCTCACCTTGTCTTCTGGACTTTCCTTTTCTGCTTTATGGCATGGTGGAAGGCCCTTCTGGTCAGCAGGGGTCAGCCTATCCCGATCATGCCCTACCCTTTTCCTTGTACTGGGATCAAACTGACTATTGTTAGATTACTTCCTGAAGCATTCATTTGTAAAACTCACAGAAAGACACCAATACCTTTGATGGACTAAAGCTTAAAACTATCTTATCTAGCCTGCAGTATATCATACCTATATTCTTACTGTTTTCTGAACTGAGTGTTAATGGTTTTTTAAGCTATTAATCCCCCTTTCTAATCCATGAACTCTATGAAGGTGGAAAAAATGTCCAGTATAACATTAAGCATAAAGGAATTTCTGAGTGAATGCATGCTGCAAAAATAGGTTGACTCTTTTACCAAAGTAGTGGCCTAGTGGTAGAGTGCTCGCTTAGCATGCACCAAGCCCTGGGTTCAATTCCGGATAAATAGAAAAAGCCAGAAGTGGTTCAAGGGGTACAGTGTTAGCCTTGATGAAACTCAACGACTGTGCTCAGGCTCTGAGTTCAAGCCCCAGGACTGGCAAAAAAATGTTGTCTGATTCACACCTAAACTGTTATTTTGGTATTTCACTGATTTTGAGAATTTCACTATGTATGTGTATGTGTGTTGGGGGTGTTGCTAGTACTGGAGCTTGAAAAGTAGAAGTACTTTTCTTTGTTTCTTTTTGTTATTGTTGTTTGTTTTTCATTTTTTCCTCAAGAATGGTGCACTACTGCTTGAACCATGTCTTTTCTGCTGGCCATT
Source organism: Megascapheus bottae (assembly GCF_031878675.1). Lineage (NCBI taxonomy): Eukaryota > Metazoa > Chordata > Mammalia > Rodentia > Geomyidae > Megascapheus > Megascapheus bottae. The sequence continues at coordinate 9,907,904 of NC_143514.1, forward strand.
TTCTTTACAGAGCTTAAATAACGGTGTGGCTTCCATTTTGTAATGATTTACATTCAGAGAAAAATATTACTCTTTCGTACCAAAATTAATAAAACCATCTTTAAAATTTGCGGGTAGGGGTATCTGGATAAAGTCAGTGCTATAATAAATAGATACTAAGTCTCAGTGGCTCAGCTTCCCTCATGTTCCAGGAGATTTCCACAGTCTTCCTGGGTGCTGTGCTTGTTTTAGATGGGCCTAGTCCTTCATTGGACTTTCTGAATGAAGAAAAGAGTGGGAGAACAGAAAAATCCCATGAGTAGCACACCACATTCCGGGAAGGCACAGGACCCAACTCAGCATTGCCCAGCACACATGATCCAACCTAACTTCAAGAAAGGAGCACAGAAGGGCTGGGAGTTTGGCCTACTGGGAAAAGTGCTTGCCTAGCATGCATGAAGACAGGAATTTGATTTCTCTGTTCCGCATACATAGAAAAAGCTGGAAATGGTGCTGTGGCTCAAGTGGTAGTGCACTAGCCTTGAGGAAAGCCCAAACAAGGATAGTGCTCAGGCCCTAAGTTCAAGCCCTAGGACTTGCAAAAAAAAAATCTTTGGCAGGGAGTTTGGCCTAGTGGCCTAGCTCTACCTTTGAGAAAACCCAAGGATAGTGCTCAGGCCCTGAGTTCAAGCTCAGCACTGGCAAAAAACAAACAAACAAAACAAAAAACAAGAAAGGATCACAGAAACAGTGAGACAAAGGGTGAATAAATGCAGCAGTGATACTCACCAGACATGATGTTAAAAATGAACCATACAACTTATGGAGGAGAGGGGCTGGGAGGGAAAACATGGGAGAGAATGAGGCAAGAGATGACACTGTTCAAAAAGAAACACACTCATTACCTGACTTATGTAACTGTAACCCCTTTGTATATTGCCTTTATAATAACAATAAAGATATATTTTTAAAAAAGAAAGAAAATATGGAATGTGGTATGGTAGGTCAAGGCAGAATTGGGTGTGTTCAGTTCACAAAAATGGTCTGCCACAGGTCTCATGTTGCAAAAGGTAGAGTTGAAGAATACATGAAAACATTCCTACAACTTCTGTCTCTGGAAAGCACACAATTCAGTCTCAGTGTTTGTTTAGCCAATAAATATTTATTGACTATCTATGACAAGCCATGCCATGTGCTAAGTGATGGGAGGGCTGAAAGGATCAATGGACTTTGGATACTACTACTGAGAAATTTATTCTGTAAGAGGGAAGACAAAAGAGGCACATAAATATCTCTAAATAAGGTAGAAATGTGAAAAGTGTCATAAGACAGGAGGAGATAGAGTCTTCCTGGAGCACTCAAGGAAGGGTTTTGGAAGAGTGAAACATAAACCTAGACCATAGCAGGAATGGCTTTGAATATGGAGGAGAGAAGAAAGCATTCTAGGGCAGGGGGAAAAACAGCCTCACACTGGAGGAGGAAAGAACTGAGGCTATGTGTTCCAGGAATCCTTCTTGAACAAATATGCAGTAACTAAAGAGCAGCAGAAAACTGTAGGGAATGGATGTGGCCTGGAGAGAGAGAAATGAGGAATATGTTAAAAGACATCATTCATGGAACCACGCCCATAGGTCTGGCTGTGAGTGGGTTAGTTACCTGGGGGCGTGAAGGGGTGGGGTGGGAGCCAGTGCCATGGGGAGATGCTCAGAAGCAAGGCCCTACTCTGCTTACGATGGCTCTGTAGCTTTGTGATCATACTTTACCGACTCCTTTTGCTTCCCTACTTCCTGCACAAAATGAGATGGATGGGTCATGCTCCATGATCAAATCTGCAAACAACTCAAAGTCCTTTCCATCTGGAGGATCTGTGTATGTGTGTATTTTCTCAGCACAACAGTTTTGTTGGGTTTTTCCTTCTGATAGCCCTGTTACTGTAGCAGACACCTTTGGTGTCCATATCACATGCTTGCATATCACCTCTGATTCTAACTTCAGCCATGACAAACTATCATTTCCATAGGAGCTTAAACAGTCATTATGCCGGCCTCTTTGTGTCCATTCAATGGAGCCAAGTCCATAGGTCCATCTCTATGTCAGAGTATGGTGGGAGGGGCACAGTTAAGCTTGAGGCCAACCTGAAGTTAGTGAGGGAGGGCAGTTCATGGGTACATGTTCATATAGATATTTCAGTTCCTATGTTTATTTAAACATGATCTTGGAAGAAGCTGTTTTCCTATTGGTTGACAACAAAAGGAAAGAGATGAGCAAATGCTCCAGGGACCAAGGAAATGTCCTCTATAATCACAGGTCAAGTAGTGCTTTGTCCATGGATAAAGGCAATATAAAATTCACCAGTGATGAAATCTTATGAAGCTTTCAAAACAACAAAAAAATGACATTCCATTATTTGGGACAGCCTGGAGGGACTTAGAGAACACCAAGTTCAATGGAATAAACCAGAAAGAGCAGAACAAATATCGCAAGACATAATATGTAAAAAAGTGAAAATGAAGCCACAGAAGCAGGAATATGAAATGGTGGCTACCGGTTGTAATAGAGATGATAAAATGGAATACAATTTCATATATGTGTGAAAAATGCTTCAAGAGATCGATTGGACATTATGGTGAGTAGAGCTGATATCAATAGACTAGAGACTTAAATATATCAAAGCAAGTGAGTTTTGACTATGAGTATGTAAGAACATGCTCACGTCAAACAGCTCGACTTAGTCATTGTAGAGTATATACATACATCAAAACATTATACTATATGCCACACGTTCATACAATTTCACTTGTCAGTTCAAAGAAACGACTCCCTTTCCTCCTCCCAAACCTTGCAGCCCCCATAAGATCATGCATCTCTTCCATAATTCCTTTTAAGGAGTTTGATTTCTCATCAGATTACCCTTCTTCACCTTAACAAAGGCTGGCTGCTAAGTCTCCCTTTAAAATTGAAAAGATAGCTCCTCTTTGTCTAGCCCCTATAAAGGTTTATCAGCACCTCACTAACCTTTACAGGTTTATTCCCATTTAAATCACTTAATCTGATTTACATTTGTCTTTTGAAAAGATGCAGTATCTTTTTTCTCTAGACACACTTTGAAATAGATATGGTATAAATCTTTCCACACAGGTGTCTCTGAAGAAGTGATGTCCTGCTTTTCTGAGTAGTCAGCAGATGGAGGAATTTTCCATAGTAAGAAAAGAAGGCATTGTGTTTCCCGCTGCCCTGTCCTATGCTACACGCTGTACCTCTAAGTGACAGAATTAGGCATTGTGCGGGATGCCAATCTTGGCCTTCACTACAGAAGTTATACTGACTCCCTCTTTGTAACTCTTATGTTCCTTGATAGAATTTAGTCTATCAAAGCTTTCATAGGGGGCCAGAGGCCAGTGGCTCTTGCCTGTAATCCTAGCTACTCAGGAAGCTGAGATCTGAGGATTGTGGTTCATAGTCAGCTAGGCATGAAAGTCCATGAGACTCTTTATCTCCAATTAACCACCAGAAATCTGGAAGTAGTGCTGTGGTTCAACGTGGCGGAGTGATAGCCTTGAGCTGAAGAACCCAAGGATAGCGCCCAGGCCAAGAGTTCAAGTCTCACGACCAACCCCTCCAACTCACCCCCCCTACCCCCTGCAAAGAAAAAAAAACTTTCATAGACAACATTTAGATGTGAGACTATCACATCAATGACACTGCCAAAGTATGTTATTGCCTGCTCTGGAGAGGGGTCATTTCCCTCAAAGTTATACGCTACTAAATAACGGAGTAGAATCTATTTGAGTTGGTCTACATTCATCCCCTATAGTTGAAATGTTAAACTTAGTACCACTTTTGGTCCAGCCATTCTTGTCATTCTCCTTGTTTTCTTTGTACACCTACATCCAATATCCTTTCTGAATACTGTTTAGGGTTTGGGTTTATTTTTTGCTGTCCATTAAAAAAAATCAAAGGACAGGAAAACATTTAAGCAGGCAGAGCAGATGTGCTCTGAGACAAGTTTATTTCAAAAGAGACAGTGCCCAAGGAGGAATACCAGAGTGGGGTCTCTGCAAGTAACTCTGTAGAGTGAACTCCTGGTGTATTGTTTCAGGGATGGATATGGGAATCAGAGCGTCACCTGATTGGTTCTTCCACATTTATGCAAGAGTCTGAAAGAAGCTACTGATTGGGTAAGACTGAAGGGGGGAAGGCAGGACACACATCAGACTAGCCATGAAGGGCTTGTGTGGCTTTCTGAGCACATCCCCCCCCCCATCACTATGGGGGCAGGGGCCTACATTTTCTACTTGACCTGGGAGGCCTAACTTCCCCTCATTTCCACAGGACGCTCTGCTTTCAGGCATTCTTAGGCTTGGAGAATGCAGCCATCACTTAAAGCTGCTGTGTTATTATGAACCTAAAAGATGAACTAGTGAGATTTCTCTGGAAAAGAGAGGAGAGTGAAGGGGAAACAGTTCTAGTCCCACTAGAAAACTCTTCCCCCACTTCCCTCCAAATTATTCTTTCAAAGCAGCCCATCCCTTCCATTTCAGCTTTCACGTTTTCCCCTAATCCCCCTGGTCACTAGATTTCAGCCAGGCCTCTGCCAGAGCTGCCTGCAGGGTGAGATAGTTTTCACCATCCTCGCTCCAGGAAAGCAGAATTGCTGGGCTGTGGGGCCTCTGATCGAGTGTCTGAAATGGCTGAGAAGGGTCAATTTTGGATCGATTTTCAAGTCACAACGAGTTTGGCTGTCAGTGTCTCCTTCTGCATGCAGCGAACTGACATTTCAAGTTTCTGAGCTCTTAGCAGACTCCTCAAATCCTTTAGGGGGTTATTTCTCATTCCCCACCCTTCCTTTCCTTAGCCCCTCCTCCATTTTCTCTTTGTTATGATCAGAAACCAACATAAATCTCCTCTCCATCTATGCATGTTTCTTCTCCATGTTATCTTGTTTCTCTTAGAGGTCTTCATGCTGAACCTCCCTTTCTCTGCTGGCTCTGGGAGCCTGTACTACAGCACAAGGTAACTGTATATTCTGATTTATTCAAATCCAATCAGTGAGAGTTAATGAATTCCTAAGGGCAGGAGATCAATCATGTTCTATTTATATTTAATTAATTTCATGTTGCCTCGCTTGTCTTTTATAACTACTTTAGCACATTTGAGAAAAGCATATTTGTGATACATTCTTACCTTAGAATACTTTTTTTCCTGGTAATTTTTAATGGATGTTGTTAAATCAAATTCATTTTTTAAAAGACGGAGGTTCCTTGGGATTTTTTTTAAAGATGTACAGGAATAATACTTTTAATAGCAAAAGAAGCCTCTCTGCAAATTTCTTTGTTTCCTGCAAGGTAGAATTGATCCCATCCTCTTATTCATAGTCCCCAATTAAACTCAATTACAGCATGTGTTTTGCATGCACTTGCATGCCTGTCTGCCTTCTTTCTAGATCATGCATTCCTTTGTCTTTCTGCACTTAACTGTGTGAGTTGGAGCTGTACAGATGTGCTGTTTTGTTTTAAAGAATGGGTGAGTGTATGGATTTACCATGCTAGACAACAAGACAGTAAGGAAAAGCCATATCAGAAAGACTCCAGTTGTTGAAACAAACAAGGAACTGCCAGAGGAAGGCTGATGCAGCACAGTACAATGAAATGTTGAATAAAATGAAGGCATGAGCTGGGCACTGGTGGCTGGCATTTGTAATCTTATCTACTCAGGAGGGATGATTGCAGTTTGAAGCCAGCTTGGGCTGGAAAGTCCGAGAAATTATCTCCAATTAACCACCAAAAAAAAAAAAAAAGCCAGAACTGGAGTTGTGACTGAAGTGGTGGAATGCTAGCTTTGGGCCAAGAAACTCAGGGATAGTATGTACCTAACCCTGAATTCAAGCCCCAGGTTTGACACAATACAACAACATCAACAAATGAAGGTGTGCTGTAATACACCCTGTTAGGCATGTAGGTTTTAGAATAATGGGAGAAGAAAAAGTCTATTTGAGCCAGTCACTGGTGGCCCAAGCTTGTAATCCTATTCAGGAGGCTGAGATTTAGAGGATCATGTGCTAAAGCCAACCTGAGCAGAAAATTCTGAGAGGCGCCATCTCCATAATAACAATTATAATGTCTGGCTAGAGGCATGACTCAAGTAGTAGAGGGCTAGCTGAGGCTATAAATGAGCAAGCTGAGAAAGGGCAAACAGCACTGAATTCATGTCCTATTACCAGTATTTCTCTTCCCCTCCCCACCCCAAAATAAAAGAACTTAAGTAGACAGAGTCATCACCAGGAGATGTGAATTAGGGAAGGGGAGTACCCAAGAAACAACTGTGAAATTGACTTAGATTTTTCCTTCATGAAATATTTTCTGTCCGGCTACATGGGAGGCTGAGACCTGGAGGATTAGGGTTCAAAACTAGCGTAAGCAGAAAAATCTATAAGATTCCATATCCAATTAACCAGTGAAAAGCTGTGCTACAGTCATGGCTCAAGTGGTAGAGCAGCAGCCATACAAGCAAACTCAGCAAATTTGAGACTCTGAGCTCAAACCTTGTTCTCAGGATTGATGTAGCCTATCAGTACATTTAAAAATTCACCTGACAGGGGCCTAGTGGTAGAGTGCTTGCCTAGCATGCATGAAGGCCCGAGTTTGATTCCTCACTACCACATATATAGAAAAAAAAAACTGGAAGTGACGCTGTGGCTCAAGTGGTAGAGCTCTAGTCTTCAGAAAAGACAAGGACAGTGCTCAGGCCCTCAGTTCAAGCCCCATGACTGGCAAAAAAATAAAAACCCCTCAAGTGACAGATTGACTCTTTTCCAGTTTTTCAAAGAAGGAACCAACAAGAAAGATAGCTTGGAATATGATGAGGGAGGGAAGGACATGGAAGTAATTGATACCAAAGTAGCAGAAAGGCAACTGGAGGAGAAACCTGCATGCTCTATTTACCCCATGCTTCTAACTTGGTTAGAAATGACTCATAGACAAAGTAATTGATGGTGAGGGATAGATATTTTTGGTTAGCAACAGTTTAAAAATTCTATGGTTTTGTTTTTGCCAGCTTTCCAGGCCAAAATAAAAGTGCAAGTAATGTAATTAATCAGTAGAAAAGAGAATTAATTTCAAAGGATTTGAATCAGAGTGACTGTTTACTACTTGGATTCAAAATTCCGATTGGAGAGGCATTGTTCTGATCAAATGTATATAAAACTACCTTCTTGGTCAGGAGCATGGCCCAGTGGTAGAGTGCTTGACTAGCATCCACAAAGCCATGGGTTTGGTATCTTGGTATCACATACACAAAAAAGCTACAGGTGGTGCGGTGGCTCAAGTGATAGAGCACTAGCCTTGAGGAAAGCCTAAAGACAGTGCTCAGGCCCTGAGTTCAAGCCCCAGGACTGACAAAACAAACAACAACAACAACCACCTCCCCCAAAATAAACCCCCAAAATAAACAACTAAAAAGCTACCTTCTCCCAACTGTCTTCTTATAGCATGCTTTCTATAGGCAATACGAATGGAGTCATTGTCCTGGAAAAAAAAGCAAACAGCTATCTTTTCTATAACAAAATGTAAAATAAGACAAAACCATCTGTTGTGAGGGAGACCACTGCCGGTGATCTACTACATTGCAGAGTATGTATCAATCCATTCCCAAGGGCTACAACAGAATGCCTGAGGCTGGATAGTTCATGAGCAAAAGAGACCCACAAGGGTTACACTTTTGAGGCTGAAAGTCCAAGACTGGATTGCCTCTATTCAGTTCTTTTGGAGTGTACTGGCTACATCATATGATGGTATCACAATGGACACATAGCTAAGAGGGAAAGATCAACTGGGAAAGAAGAAGCCAGAGATGGGGAGAGGTGGGGCTTGGCTTTTTACAGTTGATTTTTATTTTTGCCAGTTGTGGGTAAGGCTTAAACTCAGGGCCTGGGTACAGTCCCTGAGCAATTTTGCTTAAAGCTAATTCTCTACCACTTTGAGTCACAGTACCATTTCCAGTTTTCTGGTGGTTAATTGGAGATAAGAGTCTCATGGGAACTTTTCTGTGCAGCTTGGCTTTGAACTGAGTTTCTCAGATCTTAGCCTTTTGATTAATTAGGATTAAAGGTGTGAGCATATATATATTCCACCCTCTCTCATGGGAATATAGGTTGAGAAGCCACAATCAGCATATAGCAAATCCCAGAAATAGACAGAAAATAGAATAGAGGAAAGGTGATAATTCAAGAGATAATGCCTTAGTGTTTTCCCAGACTGAAGATATTTTATTGCAGGGTAAAAAAGAAAAATAAAACTACCCAATTAGATTTGGCCCAATAAGATTATAAACAATATGAATAGAAACAATAAGAAATAAAAAACTGCAAGTATTGTCCAGGTGCCAGTGACTCACGTCTGTAACCCTAGCTACTCCAGGAGGCTGAGTTCTGAGGATCAAGGTTCAAAGCCAGCCCAGCACAAAAGAACCTGAGACTCTTATCTCCAATTAACCACTAGAAAATGGGAAGTAGGGCTCAAGGGTAGGGTGGTAGCCTACCAAAGCTTCCCAGTACTGGGATTTGAGTTCAAGACCCTGAGCTTGCTCAACTGGGGCTCTATCACTTGGGTTACATCTCAATTCTAACTTTTTATTTATTATCATTATTGTTTGTTGGTTATGATGGGGATGATGTCTTGCAGACTTTCCTTCCCAGGGTTGCTTTTTTCTTTTTTTTTTTTTTGCCAGTCCTGGGCTTGGGCTCAGGGCCTAAGCACTGTCCTTGGACTTTCTCAAGGCTTAGCACTCTACCACTTGAGCCTTAGCATCACTTCCAGGTTTTTTCGATGTATGTGGTACTGAGGAATCGAACCCTGGTCTTTGTGCATGCTAGGCAAGCACTCTACCACTAGGCCAAACTCCAGGCCCCCGACGTTGCTTTTGAACTTGATCCTCTGGATCCAGTCCTCCTGCATAGCTAGGAGTACAGATGTGTACCTGGCATAGCAGACTAGACTTAGAAAACTGTAAATGCTAACATAGGAATAAAGGACAGATTACCAACAAAGGGGATGAAATTAAGTTTATAGAGGACATTTCAGAAGTAACAATAGCTATAAATTATCAGCAAGGAAAAACAACCTCCAACATGTAAATCTATGATGAATTTATCTCTGAACCACAAAGGCAAATCCCATTTTTAGGTACTAGGATTAAGTGAATTTGTCACTCGTGTTTGATTCCTGGATGAAGAAATAATGCATGAGTAATTCCAGTGCTAAAGTAAATAGTGAATTAGTAATTCTGGCTCTCAGGGACAGTTGGAGGCCAAAAGTATGCAATGACATTTTACAAGTAAGAGAGAAATAATCAAAATTTTAGGTTATATTAGAGAAAGGTGAAGTTAAATGGAATTGTTCATTTGATTAATGTTGACACTAAAAGGATAGAAAAACAATTTGGCCTTTGTAAGTAAAGAACAGCAACACTGAGAGGGAAAACAAGACAACACACAAAGTCATCAGTGAAACACCCAGATACTGGACTGGAACAGTAGAAAATTAGGTGATGCAGAAAATACCAAGGGAGGTAGCAAAAGAAAATCTAAACTGATCAGTAGCAAAATAAATACAAATGGATTAAACACATCAGTATAGAAGAGAGGCAATCAAATTGCATATTAAAAATGAATCTGGTTGCCAGTAGCTCACGCCTGTAATCCTAAATACTCAGATTGAAGGATGCTTCAAAGCTAGAATGGGCAAACAAATAAGAGGCTCTTATATTCCATTAAAAATAAAAACAAGAACTCATGGCATGGTTAAAGTGACAGAACGCCAGCACAGAGTGAAAAATATGTAGTCAGAATACAAGGCTGGAGTTCAAGTTCTAGAACCAGAACACAGGAGCAAAAAAAGAAGAAAAGAAAAAGAAAAGGAAGAAAATGATTTACTGGAAAACAGTATAATGTTGTTTTGTCTTCCAGGGCTGCTAAGAGGTCACTTATGAAATGAAATAACACTTATAATTGATACCATTGGATTGATTCTCTTCGTGGCTTCTTATTGGAAGTCAGATGGAAACCTCATCTAAATAAATTCAAATCCAGATCAAAAGACTCATTCATGAAGAGAGAACTCTGAGAATTGCCACTCAAAGCTCCCCTTTGTGTTCGATGAAGTCTTTTTGACAAACTTTGAAATCTATGTCTACATGTTCAAGTTGACATATAATTGAACATTTAATTCCCGCCCCTATGCCCTGAGACATCAATGAGCATATAAATCTAACATGAAACCTCTTGAAATAGGAGCCATTATATTATTGGATTTGGGTTCTGAGAGTTTAGTCAATTTTATTTAGGCAATATTCTTTTTCCCAAATACTTCTTGCTTCTGGGATTTGAATAAGGCTTTTATACTCTGGGGCTCGATTTCTCCGCCTGTTCTCACACTAATTATTAAAAAAGAGAGAGGGAGAAAGAAAGGAACACTTAAAAATTGTTCTTTAAGTGCTAAGTTCTTAGATTTATGGATTCAATAAAACACAATGCCTCCTCCATTTTTCAGGGCTTGTGCTGATTTATATGGGCTTTGCTGGCACAAAAATTAGATTAAAAATTTTTATTGAATCTTGTCTGAAATACTTAAACTTGAAGGGAGACTTCAAGATAGGAAATTCATTCTTCCAATTCTCTCAGTGGAAAACAGCATGGATATATACTGACTATTGAGGGTACGTGTATTTCTGAACATAACTCCTCTGTCCAGTCCAGCAGGAGAAAAAAAATAGCTCATTCCAATCACATCTCAAAACAGAAGGGCCGGGAGTTTGGCTCACTTTATGCATGCCTAGCAAGCATGAAGTCCTGAGTTCAGATCCTAATACTGTCCCCCAAAAAAGGGAGACAGATAAAGAAATTTATCTCCATAACCTCATCAGAATTATATATTCTGCCTGGTGTGGGAGACTGATGACCATTTACAAAGACAGGTGGCTTGAATTTTCCAACATCTCAGTAGTTGAGTCAAATTCCTTCTGATATACCCATCAATAAAATGACTGTCAGGAGATTTCCTTTGTGAATTTGGAAGAACTTGTTTGCCAGAGCACAAAATTCAAATTTCTGGGCCATAGCTTCCTGCAGCTCTAATCACAGCATTTTCTCTGCTTGGCTATGATTTTCTTCATTTGAGCTCAGTTTGATATTCTAGAAATCCAGTAGTGCTAAGGAACCTGGCTGAATAAGGAATCAGGAGGACAATTAAATAGCTGAGAACAATGAACTCAGGGCTCTCTGCTTTTCTTCTTTGTTTAAATTCAGGAATTCTTCTAGGCTTCACTCACAGGATGATCAAAACCTTTGGATTTTTTCCCCCTTCTGTGGCAGGCTACCAGCAAAGTGTGGAATTGGTTTCATTACCTTGTGAGATTGTTGGTGACCGTGACTCATGCAGGGATGGTTATTTGCTTCCTGTGATTTTCTTGCCGTGCAGGTGGTTAGCTTTTTTTTTTCTTTTTAAGTTATTTTCAGATATGTCCTGAAATAATATCACCTCTGTTGGGTTGTCTGAAGTAATAGGAAGCTGAAGAATGAGAGGTAGGTGCCTGCCTAGTCTTGACTCACTGGCAGTACAAGGTTCCCAAAAGTGTGTGTGTCAGGTGAGTTGACTGGAGAAATGTAATACTGCAAGTGCTTATGGTTTATTAAAAAATTAAATATGCAGTCATGTAACTATCCATCTGGATGAACTAGAAGATTGTGGTAGTTTCATTAATGTGATTTTTTAAAGTAATATTTTAATAGAAGAGAAACGTTTGTCATGAAAGATATGTTGCTGGGAGTTGATATTTCATACCTGTAACCTTAGCTATTCAAGAGGCTAAAGGTGGTGGCTCAAGGCCAGTCCAGACAGAAAAGTTTGTGAAACTTTCATCTCCAGTAACATACACACACACACACACACACACACACACACACACACACAAAGATATTTTGATACTTGTTTTTTACACATGTGTATATGTAATATATATGTATATATACATGCATGTATATATATCTGTGTTTGCATGTATATGTTCTTTGCTTTTTGCCACCCTGATTCCCTTGTTCCCATTCGATCCTATTCTCCTCCAGAAAAAAAAAGAAGAGTTGATTTCTGAGAAACTTCTTTTTTGGGGGGGGGGAACAAATACGCCATATATAATGTTAAAGTACTGGCTTAAATTGGATTTCATATTTAAATTGCCAGTGTATTTGCATATCCGTTGTTCTACTGAGCTAGAAATATTAAAAATAAATAATCATGTCTACCTGTTAAAGCTGTAATTGTCTTATCCTGTCATAAGTTACCATCCCATTTCTTAGTTCCCCAGCTTGTGACTTTGGTAAATACACATGGAACCCAGTTATTCCTGGAATTATGATCAACCCACAGAAACACCAGTGAGATACCAGTAAGACCAATTGAGGGTAGGGAATTTCGGCAAATTCTGTCTCTTCTTTCCCCCTCCCTCTTCACCATCCTTACTCCCTCTCTCTCCCTCTCCAACTCCTTCCAGCTTCAGAGGCTTAGATGCTCACAGGGATCTCTGGGAAAGGGTCACTTCAGGTCAGGTCACTGCAGGTTTTGGTGCGGTCCAGGGGTTCTGTGAAACAGTGGGGTAACAGCATGTCTGGTGTCTCAGGCTTGCTGCTTGTCAGAGCTAATCTTATTTCACTTCGTTTTTATACTTAGATTTTATTACTCTGCAAAAAATTACAAATATCAGAAGAAGCAAGGATTTACTCCGAGAGGATATTACTGGCTTAATCTCATGAGCTATCACTACTCCCACACGTTTATTTTCAGCCTTGATCAATTGGATATTTCATATTAATCAAGGAGGATATGATTTCAGCAGTGGGTATGGCTGTCAGTTCTTCTTGTGTATAGTTCTATCATTGTTTTTATTTGATGGCAGGCAAGTGTGTTCCGATCGAGTCAGAAAAAGATCTAGTGGAAGATGACATGATCTATATTCTTCATTTGAAAAGCCACATGTATCGGCCGATAGCTGTATCAAAAAGTATAGTTTTTGTGCTTGTGCTTCAAGTAAAATCAGGTAGTATCCTTACATATTTGCACTTACCATTTAATTCGCTATATATTTATTTAATGATTGGCTTCCACACCTCCCTCCCCTTTTACACTGAGTTCAAATGCTGCTAAGAGAAGACACCAAATTGAAGCTGAAATTGGACATTTGGTTATTTCTCATTCACTTAAATGGTAAGGTAAGTGTGCTTATTTAAATAACCACAGAATCAGATTTCTTTTAATGACATAATTACATAGTCACATATAGAGAAAACAAGGGCACTGAGTTTAAAAACTCGGTTTCAAATCTGCATTTGTGTCGGAGCCATTTCAGAGCCATCCTTTGCATGGAATTAGATAGAAATGTGTTGATGTCTGCAATCCTAGCTACTCAGGAGGCTGAGATCTCAGGATCTCCATTTGAAGTCAGCCTGGGCAGAATAGTCTACGAGACTTTTGTCTCTAGTTAACTAGTGAAAAGCTGGAAGTATAGCTGTGACTCAAATTGTAGAGCACCAGCCTTGAACAGAAAAAGCCATGGGAGAGTGAGAGGCCCTGTGTTCAAGCCCCAGTATTGGCACTAACTAACTAACTAGCTAATTGACTTACAAATTTAAACAAGGCTGCCATGTACCAAATCAATAGAACCAAAACAACAACAACAACAACAAAACCCACAGAAAGAATAAGAAGGGAAGCCACCTTTGTTAACTTGGTTCTTCAGTGTTTCAGATGAACCATTTGCTCTTTGTATAGTGAAGAAGCTGTAGCTCACTTTGGTAACTACCCTGTGACATCTGACTTCGCGCCTAACCTTCATCCTCACAGCTGTGCTGCACAAGTACCAGGTTCCAGCCCTGAGAAATGTCTCTCAAGATCAGTTTTCCTTGCTTGGTTGTCTCTGGCATGTCATCTGTTTCTTTCTGGATCATCCTGCACTCACTGTAGTTAACTACACATCTGACCAGCTCACGGGCTTAGGGCGAGGAATCCCAGTGGTGATCACAATGCCTGTGTTTTTTTTTTTTTTGAGAGGGGGCATGCATTGTTTCTTTCTGGTTGTGGTTGCTCTGCTCTCACAAGACATTATCCCTAACCTGTGATTTCTCAGAATCCTCTCCCAAAATGAACTCAAATTTGATTCTTCTTGCTCCCTCTCCTTAGGAAACAAAGTGTCTTTTTGTTTCCTTCCCCACTGTATACCTATTGAATGACAGACACTTCAGGATCATAAAATGACTAAATGAAGTGGATTTAGAGATGAAGGCTTACTTCTTAAGAGAAGGAATAAGAAAAATACTTTCCCTGATTCCTCCTTCTTTCCAGTGGGGTGAGTGAACATCTTTGCCCTGACACTCTGACCATGTGGGCACTACCCATAATTCTAAAATTTGGTTTTTCTTTTCATATATGATTCTGGGGATCAAACTCCAGCCCTCCTATGTATGAGAAACTGAACTACCATCTTTGTTCCAAGATTATTTCCCTTATTTTTAATGTACTTCAACCCCTGGTTGATGATGTTCAGAGATGAGCAGCTTTTCTAATGGTCAGAATGGAGGCTTCTTTTTTTCTCTCTTTCAACAAGTGTTATTGAGGATTCTTGGACATATTTATAGTTTTTTTAATCAGATTAAAAAAGCCAGAATATACCAACAGGCCTTCAGTATTTTATTCTTATATAAGAACATTTAATAGAATTCTAATTGTACAACAGTATCACAACCATTTGAGTCTGATATGAGACTGAGATCAGAAGGAAAAGAGGAAAAGCAGAAAATACCTTTGGGAAGTCAAAACCCTATATGTAAGGAAAATAGAATTAAACCCCCAAATCTTCTTCAACCCAGAAAATTTCTCTACAGAGGCAGTAGACAATGAAAATTAAGCCAGAACAGTGTGATACATATAGTAAGCAACTGGTAAGGCTGTAAAGACAGAGGATGCACCCTCTCTGAAGCCAAGCAGATATAACTCACCATAGATACTCACAGGAGAAGACTGGATAACACTGCTTGCCATATGTAATTCATTTTAACTCTCAAGCAATTGGCTGAGCATATGTGGTAGCTAATTGGGTTTATCCAGAAGGGGGAAAATGTATCACATCCTTTTGTATCAAGGGTATTGTTTGTGCAATATGGAACAGTTTTGCTGACCAAAATTCAGTTTTTGCATTGTGGGAAAGGATCCTAGGTCCTGAAGAAAGACAGTCTTCATGCTTGTAAATCCTAGCTACTCAACAGGCTGAAATTTGAGGATTGTGGCTTGAAACCAGCCAGGATATGGAAGTCTTATCTTCGATTAAACCCCCCACACAGGAAAGGTAGCCATTGTTTACTTGGTAAAGTTCTAGCTTTAAGCAAAATAATGCTTCAGAATAGCTCCTAGGTTTCAAGTTCAAGGCCGAGGACCAGCACACACACAAAATTAAAAATAAATAATTAAATAGATAAAGCTCACTAAAGGCCCATCTTGTCTTCAAAAGAATCAATACCCATTCCAAAGAGATGAGTGATTCTTTAAAATTACATTTTGTAAGGAAAATGCTCTGAGATAAAGGGTGGAAAATCTCTCCATTTTCACAAGGAGAAGGAAGCATTTTATTTTTAATTTGTATTTGTTCTTACATGTGCAACTCTGCTGAGAAACCATTATTTGGCTTCACAATTGTCTGCTAATAACATCTGCTGGGTAAATGTTTATCTCTGGGTATTGAGACCATGTCCAATTCTTTGATGAATGTATCCAGGCTGTGAGAAACGTTGCTTGGAAATTTGGGGTCTTTTGTAGTACATACTTGCTCTGTATCATCTAAGGGAATGGAGTTGCATCAGAGTTGAAAGTTGAAAGCTCTGCCTTATACTTTTGTGATGTCATGACCCTCGTATTCACTCACAGGCATCCCTACCCCTCAAATTTAATAACCCTAGGTTGTTCAAAGTTAATTCTTCTCCCTTGGCTTTCTTCCCAATACAGTCACTATTGATACAGATAGATCTATCTTCTTTTTACTTCTATTGGCAAACATGACTCTCAAGATTAGCCACACATTTCACATACCTTTTATAAAAGTAGCTGTCACTAGGGAAAGGAAAGGAAAAGGGACGAAGATGTATCCGTGACTGGAGAGCAGGGGAGGAGACTCTTCAACTCAGCTTCCCAGAGGTCACAGAAATTTTCACAGCTTTTGAAATCTCTGACAGAAAGCATTGAGGGATTTCACAAGAAAAAAATTTTTCAGAAATATAACTTTAGCAACTTTACTTCCTGGTTTGTTTTAATTTTGGAATCTAGTTTAATTGATATCTATCATCTCTATAAAAATTTAAATGTTAATTCCCAAGTATTTTTTTTGTCCTGGGGCTTGAACTCTGGACCTGGGCACTGTCCCTGAGCTCTTCAGCTCAAGATTAGCATTCTACCCCTTGCGCTATATTGTCACTTCTGGTTTTGTGGCGGTGAATTGGAGATAAGAGTCTCACAGACTTTTTTCTTACTGGGGCTAGCTTTGAACTGTGATCCTTAGATCTCAGCCTCCAGAATAGCTAGGATTACAGGCATTAGCCATTGGCACCTGGCCATAAGTCATTTTATCTGTATGTCTATCTTATGTCATACCAGTGTACAAGTCTCTACCTTCAGAGTTTCTAATTCTCTTAATTTGTACTGGGACCCAGGTATCAATATTTAAAAGATCTACATTGTGCATCAGGGATTTAGAATCACTGATCCAGAAAGAAGAGACTGGCCTACAAACATACTCACCAACCATAATAATTACCCACTGTTTGCAAGCTGATCTCCTACTCATCTATTTCGAATGCTGAAAACTTATTTCCACTTTACTGTGTTAGCCAGAGGTCAGAAAAGCTATCTTGATTCTTGTATCTAGCCAGAAAAGATTTCAGGCAAAAACGTGAGACATAATGAAAGTGTCTGTAAAGTGTATTAGGGAGGAAATGCACTTCCAATAAACTTATCGCTGGGCTGAGAATGTCAGTCTTAGCTTTTAAGGTTTGAGTACTTACTGAAATTGTGTCAGAAATTCCTAGCCCCAGGTCTGCCCTGTAGACAGGGCCGAGATCCTAGTTAAACAGCAGAGTCTGGAAACTAGCAGGATTTACAGAATTACAATGTACAAACAAGACCACTAGGATAGGGCTTATAGGCATATGTATGTGTTTTGCTAAGTTAAAGACCTGTTGTTCCAAGTAGTTTGTGGTTGACCTCTCAATTCTTAGGTGGTCTTGAAGACTTCGAAACATCTTGTGACACCACATAATCTTCCCCAGACCTTGTTGGGCTAATTTGATCTTCACAAAGGCTGAAACCAGAGCTTTAGAAATTAGGCCCCAAATCCAGGATTTCCACATATCAGAGCAATCAACCCACCCCTCCGTGCCAATAGAGACATGGTGACGGGCAGAGAAAGGCAAAAGAATGTCATGAGAAGACAGCAGTTCAGCCCATCTCTCACTATGTATGAGGTACAGACATGAGCTAGTCACTTAAATAAGAAACCAAAGGAAGAAGCTAAAGAGATACAGAGTCACAGTCACATGTTGGACCTGATTGGCTATTATCTCAATCCTTGTTTAGGGTAGGGTTCTGCAGTTATTATAGCTCCTGTCATAAATGGACAGGAGCATTGCCTGGTGGTGTTCTGCCTTGAGAAGTTCTGTTGTTCCTCAAGGGGTAGTTTTAGTCCCTTGTCATGAAGATCCAGTTTTGTCTTTCCTGGATTTCAAGTTAATTGCTAACTGACTGCAGGGAGAACTGCTTAGCTTATAGCAGAGGCACAAACAAAATGGAAGTTAGAATGCCAAGCTTTTCACCTGCTTTTAGTTAACTTGAGCGCTCAGCAAAAGTAGCTTTTAAGCATCTCATACAGCTACCTGTAAATGTACAAATTTAATTATAATGCTTTCTCTCAGCTCTCTGGATCTTCTCCTCCCATCATCACCCCTTATGTCTATCTGCTACCTGACATTTTGTTCTCCTTAAGGACTAGAAGTCTTAAAGAATCTTCCACTTTAGGTTTTCTTCATGTAGACACATCACTCATGCCGACTGGATGCTAACTGGACCTGTTGTATGGCAGAGGGCTATATCTTCACCCCAAACTCTAACCATGAGCTGTATTTTTGAGTCCTCGGTGTGTTGCTCAGACCCTGGCAGTCACCTAATAAATGGCCTAGTTATTAAGCACTAGGCAAGAATCAAAGCGGCAGAGAGCCTGTAGTTCTTGAATGTAAAGGAGATCTCTTCTGAAATTCGAATACCAACTCTGGGGATATGGGATCATAGTAAAATTCAAGTACATGATTATTTGCTGTTGAGAATAATTAAGGTTTGATCATATTAAGCTTTGAGGCTTTAAAAAGGGGGAACTCTCAAAGCCAGAGAAATTTGAGTGGTAATTAATTCCTGGCTTTTCAAACATTTTAGTTATGTGATATCAAAAATTTTTTTTGCTATAGCCTATTTATCTCTCCAGGGGACATGCACACACACACACACACACACACACACACACACACACACACACACGGAGAGAGGAAGAGAAGAAGGTAAAGAAAAATGTTGGGAGGTAAAGGAAGGAGGGGAGGAAGGGAGAGAGAAAGAGAGAGTATCTACAGGGCATTGTGAATTTAATATATAAGTATTTAGAAACTGCTTTTCTAAAAGTATTGACCTCATTTGGACCTAAAATTCTCCACATTACATGTTTCTTTCCTCTGAGCCATTCTGTTCTAGTCACCTTCCAGTCACTGTGCATTCCTGGGAGGATGAGAATAAACACCTTGTAACAAGATTTGATCTACCTCCCAGGCAGCAAGGACTTTTGTACTGTGACAAGGCCATCCAGGACCAGTCCTGAGATAATAAGCAACCCAACCACTCCTTTGATCAGGCCAGTTTAATTATCCATACCTCTAAACTCCAGCCCAAATTCTTCCTCTATTTGAAGGTAACAAACTGAAATGCCTATTTTCCTGCTTTCTGGCACATGGCTGGCATATGATACTCCGTTGTCTTTACTCTTTATCACTACTCCATCTGGCCTACTGGTATGAGTGGTCAGATCTGAGATGCTGGAGCTCCCAGAGCTGTGCCACGGACTTTAGCTCTCTACTACATTATTATAATTTCTGCCCATTAAACTTGACGGAGAGGATAATAGGAAGAAAAAAAACATCAAGGAGAAAAATTATTGGGCAACTATGTATGTAGGGTTGAGAAAGATAAAGGGAGAGATTGAGGGAGAATATATTGAAATCATTAGTAGTCAGTGAAATGCCAATTGAATTGGGAAAAGAAGTAGTTTGTCACTAAGGCCTCCAAAGGATCCAGGCTGAGTGTGGCATTGCTCTACTAGGGAAGGAAGAAGTTGATTGAGGGTCCAGGAATGTGGCCTAGTGGTAGAGTGCTTGTCTAGCTATATAAAGTCCTGGCTTCCATTTTTCAATACCACATACATAGAAAAAGCCCGAAGTGGTGTTGTGGCTCAAGTGGTAGAGCTCTGCCTTGAGAAAGCCCAAGGACAGTACCTAGGAACTGAGTTCAACCTCGAGGACTGACAAAAAATTAAAAAAAAGTTAGTTGCATTTACTTCCCCCTCAAGACATGTGAGTTTTAATAGGTATTTTATTTTTTAAACACAAACACATTATGTTAGAGTAAGACAACTAACAGCAATTTCAAGACTTTTTACATATCCCTATATATTTTTGTTGTTGTCAGTGGGCTCCTTGCTCCATCCTCATGATCTTCTTACAAACATCAATATTTTACCACGAAAGACAAACCTTTGGCCAGGAGCTTACCTCAGGGTAAGCCAGAGAATTCTAATTCCACTTAATGATCTACATTACTACTTCTACTTCTATTATTGTGGGTCTTTATATGTATTACTGAAGACCTAAAAAAGAGAAGAAAGACAATAAAGTTAATTTAGGAACATATGAATGAAACAGAAGGGAAGAGAGAGACAGAGAAGAAAGAGGTGACACACACACACATATATGTCTCTCACATATATATGTAATATATATATATATGGTGAGAGAGAGAGAATAATTATATAATTATAGTAGTGTTGAAATAGAAGACAACCAAATTCCATCATGGACTATTAAGGATTGCTCATGTATATACCTAATTAGAAGAGAGGGATATGAAGGACCAAACTGGGTCACTGAGTTTGTTATTACAGGGTTCTTACAGCACTCACAACCAGATATAATCTAGTCTTTCAAGATATAGTCTGTTCAAAAGAATTGTAAAAAATGTGAGCTGAGCTTGAGCTCAGTATTTTTGAAGTCAGTGTGGAGAAAGAAAAAGTCAAGCTCTCTAAGACAACTTTAGAAGGATTTCTCTGCTACCTCTTGAGGATGTGGTTATAAACCACATTTCATTGTAAAAAGAAATCTCATTGGGCTAATGTCATTCTATCTGACAGCTACTTCTTTACTTACTAAAAGTCTCATCATAACCAAACCCAATTAGCTATACTCTACTAGACTTTCTTCATAATTCTGCATTTAGAAAAGTAAATGCCAGCAAAAGAAGCTGCTGAGAGGGACTCATGTAATCTGAAGTGATACAAGTAGTGCATATTTGGTTTCCATATATTTGAATTACATTGTGTATCTAATTAGGCATTGACAGTACCTTTGTAGCTATCTCAGTCTGAGGAAGAAGAAAATTAAAATTACATTGTTATGACAATCTAAACTTTTAGCTAAGCTCTTCTTGCTCCAATTTCTATCTTCAGTGTGTACACATCTCCTTTGACTTAGATTCTGACTTCTACAATGAATTCATATACAATAGTCACAACTTTAATCTTCATATCTCAGCCTCTGGGGTGTCTGGTGAGATACTGGTGTATGGTTTAATCTTCTGCAGTATTTATTTATTTATTTATTTATTGCCAGTCATGGGGCTTGAACTTAGGGCCTAAGCACTATCTTTGTGCTTTCCCAAAGCTAGTGCTCTACCACTTGAACCACAGCATTATTTCTGTCTTTTTCTGTGTATGTGATATCAAGGACTCAAACCCAGGGCTTCATGCATGCTAGGCAAGCAAGCATGCTACCACTAGGCCACACTCCCAGCCCTCATCTGCAGTCTTTATTTCCCCTTTCCATCTAGTATAACATATTCACAGTTACAGGGATGAGGATAAGAATGTCTTCGAGAGAAATGTCGTTACTATTTTTACTGCATTGCTCCTTCTATGTTTATAGAAAAGAAGATTTGGACACAATGCTATATTTACTTGCATAGATCACATGACCAGAATATTTTACATGAACTTTAAAAAATAAATATATCAGTAAAATGGGTTAACAGGGAAGAAACAAGTAAGTATAACTTCAATTAACCTGGATTTGCAGAGTACAGCTCAGTTTATAGTTTTTTTTCCCCACACATCTGCTTTCTTTTAGTTTCTCTCTTTGGCTTACAAATGTTTTTCCTAAAACAAATCACATTGTGCAGGCCTATATGACATAAAATAAGCTTATTAAAAATTACTACAACTAGCTGAGCACAGGTGGCACACTCCTGTAATACTAGCCACTCAGAAAAATGAGATCTTCAGTTCTCAGCTTGAATATACCCTGGGCAAGAAAGTTCATGAAATTCTATCTCCATTTAATCACCAGAAAACCAGACATGGCACTGTGGGTCAAGTGGTAGAGTGCTAGGCTTGAGCTGAAGAGCTCAGAGACAGTGCCCAGGCCCAGAGTCCAAGCCCCATGACTGACAAAAATAAATAAATAAATATAAAATAAAGGGCATTATCATTTTAAACTCAAGTAACTGGAAAAAATGAAGGTAATATTTATCTAGGTGGAGAAGTTAGGGGACAGAGAGGATTTGGGGAAGAAAACAAAGCCTGGATGTGCTGAGCTAGTGTCCTACTGGATGCTGAAGTGAAAATATCAGACCATCAGTTGATATTGCATTAGCAAAGTTTGGACCTCAAAGCTGAAAATACAGATTGGAAATCATCATTAATATTTAGAGGCTAGAGATACATGGAAAAAAATCAGCAGAATCCAATGGGGATAAGAAGAAAACAGAAAGAGCAAAGTTATCTGGAACTCAAGAAAAGAACATGGCTCCAGGCCAAGCATGAAAATGTCCCTGCTAAAGGAGAAAACAGAGAGCTGAAAATTTGTCACTGGATTTGTAAAACGCAAGGATTTAATGACCTTGAAGAGAATTTTCACAGCGGTTGTGGTGAGGGGGAAGCTCAAGAGCTCATGAGTGGTGAAGAAACAAAGTAGAGACAGCAAATCTGGATGTTCAGTCCTAGTCAGATGTGTCATCCTGACTTCTCAGGAGCATGAAATCTGAGGAACATAGTTCTAGGCCATCCCAGGTAGGAAAAATTGTGAGATTCCTATCCAGGTAACCGTGAAAAAGCCAGAAGTGGAAGTGTGACTCAAGTGGTAGAGTGCCGGCCTTGTATAGTGTTTAAAGCTAAGAGACAGAGCCCAGACAAAGCCTGAGGTCAAGCCCCAGTACAAACACACACACACACACACACACACACACACACACACACACACACACACACACACACAATTGTAACTGAAAAACAGGGCAGACCTGAAGTTTCAGAGATCAAGGGCAATTGTACTAAAGGAGATACTACCCCTATCATAGGCTGATAGAAAAGAACTAATAGGAAAAATGGACAAAGTCATTGAGAAGAGCTGGTATCATTGATAGCAATCTTCTTTGGTACAGGAAGGGGGAGGCAGCCTAGAGAAACACTGTCTTCAGAATACTGGGAGGGAAAAGAAGGGCAGAGGAACCCAGATGGAGATAGCTTGGTGCTTGAGGTAAAGACATGATACTCCTTAGCCTGTATAACAACCCAGTGACATAATATGCTAGGTGTTCAGCTAAGACTAAAGGAAGCATGGCCCTCCATGGGAGTTTGCAGAAAGAAGAGAAGATGCTCCATCCTGAAGGACAGTAGGAATCAAGCACAGCAGATAGATGCACCATTGCTGGTCCAGTTGTAGCATGGTTTTGTGCTATTCTCTCACTTGCTCAGGAATTAAGAAGATTATAAATCAATCTTAGTAAATGGAGCTGTCATTATACATATATCTATATAAAAGAAATGTTGTATGTCTCTGCTTCGTAACCAAGTCCTATTCATGAAACCTCTCCACTCTCTGGAGACATTCGCATATCTATCATTAGGAGAAATCCTTTCTCACTCCCTTAACAATTTACCAGTGGAATTTCAGATGTCAGTAGGAAGCTGGGTAGAGCTATTGTTTTTTGTTAAGGGGGCCTAGTGGCTGATCATAAAGTAACGGTATATCATTGTTAACCAATGTATGAATTTAGAGCTTTATAAGTAAGTAGTAGTTTGGGATACTTATTTCTTTTTTAAAAAATTATCGTTAAGTAGTGGTCCAAAAGCATTTCAATTTGACATGTCAGTTTATGAGTACAATGTGTCCTGATCAATGTCACCTTTCCATCATTCCCTGACCCCCTCATCTCTCCCTACCTACATGTTTACTTCTTGACTGAGGCTGTTGGATGCCAACAGCGTGAGCATGCCACATACCTGTTTTGGGAACCAGAAGAAAACATAGGGCTCAGGAAAGGTTTAAAGAAAAAGGTTGGCTGTAAATCTTCTTTGTTATTGTCCTGTGGTTGTCTGTTCCAGCTGTGATTCACTTCCAGGGTTTCTCCACAGGGAAAATGATAAACGTCACAAAGATCTTCTGTCCTTACACCCATTATTTAGAGAAGAAAGCTACGGTGTTGTCCTCACAACCCACTGTTAATTCTGTCATTGCTTGCATTTAATAAAGACAAGCAGGTTTCTTTCTTGCTCTGAAGTGGCAGAGGTAACCTTTTAATCTGTCATAGCTTTGCAAAAGCAAGAAAATTCTGAGAAAAATCTCTTGACACTTTTTTCCCCCTATACTTCTAGCGAAGCAATATATAAAGAAACACAAGAGATGGGCCCTGGTGGCTCATGCCTGCAATCTTAGCTACTCAGTGGGCTGGGACTATGGATTGTGATTTGAAACCAGTCCAGACAGGAAAGGCCCAGAGGTGCTTATCTCCAATTAAAAACCAAAAAGCCAAACTGGGTGCTTGGTGGCTCATGCCTGTAATCCTAGCTACTCGAGAGGCTGAGATCTGAGGATTGTGGTTCAAAGCCAGGCCAGGGATTAAAGTCCATGAGAGTCTTATCTTTAATGACCACTAGAAGTGGCGCTGTGGCTCAAATGGTAGAGCATTAGACTTGAGCTGAAGAGCTCAGGAACAAGGCCCAGGACCAGAGTTCAAGCCCCATGACCAACAACAACAGCAACAAAAAAGCCAGAAGTAGAGCTATGGTTTAAGTGAACACTTGTCTTAAGCAAAGAAGCTGAGAAACTGCACCCAGACCCTGAGTTCAAGCCGCAGGAGCAGCACACAAATATACACACAAAAATGAACCATGAAAAGTAGATATAAAATGAAGAGAGTTTACTGTTCTTTTTTCCTTAATTGAAAATACTTGTTTCATAAAAAGATTTCCTTTATTTTCATGTATGTTAAGGAAAAGTTTCATAGTTTGAGCAAATGAAACAAACTAGAAGAATTTCCTCCCTCCCCCTCTTTTTATGTTAGTATTAGGGTTTGAACTCAGGGTCTGGACCCTGTCATTCAGCTTTTCCACTCAAGGCTGATTCTCTACCACTTGAACCATATCTTCCTTTTATTTGTTTCGCTTAATTAAAGAGTCTCATGGATTTTCCCCCCCAGGCTAGCTTTGAACCTCAATCCTTAGATTACAGCCTCAGGAGGAGATAGGATTGGAAATGTGAAATACCCATACCCAGCTAACAGAAATTTTGGGGTGTTTACACAGTCTTAGTCTATGTCTGCGTCTATGGTGCGGATGCAGAAGTGAAAAGTGAGGTAGAAGAACATGATTGGGCTTCCTGGTCCAGATTAATTTGGGAATCTTGATCCCAGTTAAATTATTTTCAATAGAAAAGGGAAGTTAAGCCAGGCACTGGCATCTCACACTTGTAACACTAGCTACTCAGAAGGCTGTGATGTAAAGATCACAGTTCCATGCTAGCCTGGGTAGACAAATCTCAGAGATCATTTTCTCCAGTTAACAAGCAAAAAAAAAAAAAGGCAGACATCATTATATGTTTCAAATGGTAACATGCTTGCCTTGAGCAAAATATCCTGAGAGCCTGAAGTCCTGCGGTCAAGCTCTGGTACAAGCACACACTCGGGCACACACACTTGTACATGCTACTACCATTACCAGAGAAACAAAGATAAACAACGTTTCCACTTGAATTTACATCTGTAATTTTGTGGGTTTTTCTGTTATTAAAAGATATTGTTTCTCATTTACTCATCCATCTATCCAATTAGGCAAATAATACTGACTGTGCTAGAAACTGAGGCTCTAGATATGGCGTGGTGAGGATGCTTGTTTTCATGCAACACACAATGCCACCTTTCAAATTAGGCCAAGCATTAGGGTAAATGGAGACCAAGAAACTCAGAATGGATCCTTCTTTGGAAATAGTATCTTCGTAAGACAATCAAGTTAGCGTGAATCCACATTGAACTATGATTGACCCTAACCCAAATGGCTAGTAGCTCTCAAAGAATAGAGATATTTGGACACAGGCTCACACAGAAGATGTGAAGATGGAGTTGTGCCTCCACAAATTAACAATTATGATCACACACCAGGGATTGCTGACCGCCACTAGAAGCTCTGGAATGGTTTCTTTTGTTTCTGTTTTTTTTAAAAGGATACTTTCCTAGAGCCGTTAGAGAGCCTGATCTAATCCATGACTTGGTCTCTGACTTTCAGCCTCCAGAGCCTTGACAAAATAAATGGCAATTGTTTTAAATCATCCTAGTGTGTATTAGTCACTGTCATGGAAGGCCTAGCAAACTAAAACAGACATAGCCATTTTGATAAGTCAACATTAACTTCCCCGTAATTGTCTTCTTTCTTCCTTTTTTCTCTTGTAGAATCATTCTGTTTAAATGGGAGACATTTCATAAGTGCTCTGTTACAATTGATTTGAAATGCCACCAAGAGACTCATCTTCATTCTTCCTCTCACCTTCACCCAATATTTCTGTCTTCACTCAGGTTTTTTTTTTTTCCTAAAGCACATCTGTCTGAGAGGCTTGGCTTTCAGAGTAAAATTATTTCAGTTGTGGATATAAATTCTGATAGTAGAGGACCACTAGCAGCTAAAGGCACTAAAAGAAAAAAAGAAGCTAAACAGCAGATGAATAGCTTATAATTCTTTGTTGAATTTCAAAGACTTTTTTTTTGTGAGAAGCAAAAATGGAAAGAAAAGATATCAAGGCTTCTTAAAATTAAATGAAATTTCTACTTGGCCACGTTCTTAATAAACAGGAGCCAGCCAAGCCATATTTCTTTCATCTTCACAAAATGAATGGCATTTCAATCAATAGATCCAACAGCAAAGAGCAAGCCTTGGTGTACAGTGCTGTCAATGTCATATATCGCAGGCACTCAAGAATACATGGGCTGGGACAAGTTTCATGCAAATGCTGTTTCGTGAAAAGCAGATTCCAATGGTAATTGTTGGTGATCACGGAGATGCTGTTCTAAATTAGTACTGTATGTTATTGACTTGGAGATAAGAAATGCATTTATTCCCAAAGTTTATTACACTAGCAACAGTGAGGCCGAGTCACTCCAGTAGAACCCCCTGCCATACCCTATAAAGCCACAAAACCACAAAGGTCAAACTGTAGGTACAATTTTATTTTCATATTCAAAAATAGGCCTATATTTGAGAATATTTATACTTTCAAAGCTTATTTAAAACTATTTTTTTTCTTTTTTTTTGTGCTGGTCTTGGGGATTGAACTCAGGGCCTTCAGCGCTTTAGACCCTGAGTTCAACTCTAATATTTGAACCACAGCTCTACTTCAAGCTTCTTTGTGGTTTATTGGAAGTAAGAGTGTCACAGATTTTCATTCCCTGGCCTAGATTTGAACCACAACCCTCAAGGCTCAACCACCTGAGTTGCTAGGATTACAGGTATGAGCCACCAGTGTATGCCTTCAAAAATTTTTTTTAAAGGATTAGAACAAGCATAAAGATATCTATTATGTTGCTTAGGACATAGAAAACATGAATTACATCCATAGGTTAGATAATTTCTATTCTTCTTTAGAGATGAGCCTTCTTTCTTGCTTAGTGTATTTTTGCTTATAGCCAATTAACCATCTGTAAACCCACAGAACATAAATTAGTTAGTTCTGTGATACATATATAAGTATATAACTGACATAACCTGTCATATTTCATTTAAATAGTTATTTTCTGAATAAGTGTCCCAAGATAATGGTAATTAAGACTAATCAGAAAATTACAAGTCCATGTGAAACACGACGTAACTCATTTCCCTTGGTGAATCATTTTATGAGGGGAAGTGAAGGGCCAAGTTCAATTTCCTTGCTCAATTTATGGAGTAAACCAATAAACACTAGGAAATAATTCTTCAAGGACAATAATTGTGAAAATTCTTTAAGATTCTAACAATTGCAATGTAGGACAAAAATGAAAAAAATTAAGCTAAGTGTTGGTGGCTTACACCTGTAATCATAGATACTCAGAAGGTTGAGATCTGAGGAACATGGTTCAAAGCCAGCCCAGGCAGGAAAGTCTGTGAGACTATTATCTTCAGTTAATCACCAGAAAACCAGAAATGGACCTATGACTCAACGTGGTAGAGCATTAACCTTCAGCTGAAGAGCTCAGGGGCAGCGCCCAGGCCCTAGGTTCAAGACCAAGGACTGAGGAAAAAAAAGTACATATTGATGTACACACACTCACTTATGTGTGTATGTGTACACACACAAATAGGAAGCTCTTTTGGAAGGACAAGCCGTTTTACAATCTGTAGCAAAAGCCTATCACATGTCAATGCTGGTTAATGAAGGTAAAAGAGAGACCTGATCTTCATTCGAAACACCTACACACTTCTTAATGTTTGGCTAGTTCTAATGACATCTCAAAGGAAGAGATGGTTACTAGGAAAAACATAATTCTACCCTAATCGTGTGTCACTAATTACGTTAGTTGTATGATCTAACATTAGACTGCTTTACTGCCCTGTCTACATTATATACTATGTGACCTTAGTCTGATTCTTTGTCTTCTCTATTGGTTACTTCACTTGTAAAATGGAGAAATAACTTTCCCCGACACATAGAACATCAGAGAATTATGTAGGGTAAAATGTAGAGATATAGTAAACAGGTCAAACATGTCAGGACTTTACATGTATGCAAGGAATCTTAACTATGGTGAATGTTTCACTCGAGTGGGCATGCATGTGTGTGTGTATGTGTGTGCAAACAGTGTACAGCACTTGGATGAGGAAAGAAGGCAATGGAAGTTCTGTACAGTACATGAATAATCTGGTGACTCTTAGGCTTAAACTGAGCCACATCTATAAAGTTGATACACTGAAGTGGAATAATTTGGAATGCAGCACTTAAAAAGAAAACGCATGAGGGAAGCATGGAAGGAATCTGAGGCAGCTGTTGGGCCTGGCCAGCCAAGAGATACTCTACCTGGGGACTTCACAATCACTCTGAATTTGGAGCTGAATGGACTTTTCAGACATTTTTCTACAGATATATTTGCTCTAATGTCTATTTCTGGTCCCTTGCTGCTGGTAACCTCTGTTGGCTCTGTTGACATCTGGCATTTCTCTGGCTCAGTAACTTAAGTCAAATTACCTTTTTTCCCCCCTTTGTTTTTTAATAATGATTCTCTTGTCTTCTCCTTCCTGGAAGCCAGAGAAAGGACAGAAGGGAGAAAAAAAATCAGATCCCCTTTGAGGCCAAGTCTTAGATATTTTTTTTAAGAATCTATTTTGGACTCATTTAAAAAAATCCATTCATTTTGATAAATATAATCTAGCACGTGTCTGGAGCCAGCCTAGTAAATCTGTGAGAATTCTTGGCTTCTTCTAGTACTCTCAGGGAGACAGTAATTCTGCACTTCAACAGCATAATGAGATTTATTTGCACAACTTCCACGAATGTGTCCGTAGAACCTGAACCTGGGAGACAAGAGTGATTCAAGTGCCATCCTCTGACTCTGTTTGCTTTCAGTAAATGTGTGCTATTGAAGATGTTTTTCTACATGTGTGTCTCTTACAGTTTCTTTGCTTTGTGATGGCTTCTCTAGGGAGGCTGGCAGTGTAACTGGTTGGCAAAATAAAAACTAATAAATCTGAGGTTAATAGGACTCTAGACAGCAGAGTACAGAGCATAAGGACTCTCACAAGCTACAGAGTTGCGTTGAAGAAAGAACTGTCAACACAAAGGCCCGATGATTGCAAAGTTCAGGGAAAATGCTCAGACACATTCCAGATCCATTTTCAAAAGTTGCTGAAGCAGGAAGCCTCCCTTCAGCCTAGGTTTCACCCCACCAGGGATTTGAAGCTGGAGAAAAAGTTGTCAAAGGGAAGCTGCAACTCCCTGTGGGATGTGAGCCTAGCTTAGATTTGGAGATAATTCATGTATGTAGAATATCTCAGACATAGAATTCCTCCCCCTCCAATGTCTTTGTGAAGAACCTGCCTAGTAGAGGCTCATGGTTTTTATGGATAATTTGCCATTTGTATGACTCTCAAAGCTCAATCATGGTTCAGCTTCTCTCCCCACCTGCAAGGGAAATCCGGTACAGTGAAATCACAGCCATCTGGGGCTAATATAAGCCAGGAGAGGTGGGGATCGTGCTGATTGTTGGCTAGGCCTGCAGTGACTGCTGACTTCACACTGTCATGGCAGCCACTACTTCCTACTCCCTGGATCTGTAGCTCAGATGAGGTGAGGGAGTTGCAGGTAGGGAGAAAGTTGCTTTTCTATAAGATCTGAACCTAATCTGTAATGGAAGGTATACAAAACATTTTGTTGTTGTTGTTTTTGTGCCAGTCCTCAAGCTTAAACTCAAGGCCTGGACACTGAGCTTTTTTGTTCAAAGAAGCACTCTACCTCTTGAGCCACAGCCTAGTTCCTGCTTTATTCCCATTTCTTTTTTGTGGTTAATTGGAAATAAAAGTCTCACAGGCTTTCCTGCCAAATCTGGGTTCAAATCATGATCCTCAGATCTCAGCCACCTGAGTAGCTTGGATATCAGGCATGAGAACGGGGTGTTTGAACAACATTTAATAAATAAAAAAAATTAAGGGGCTGACACACTTAATATCTGAGAGGAGGACTAGAGAAAGTTCTCTTGAAATACACGTGATAACACTTTTATTGAAGAAATTAGCTGCCTCTGATACGTAGGCATTGGTTTCTCTTAAACTCCAGGAAAGTAACTTTTAAAACATAGATATTTCTTAAAGAAAGGGAGGCTCCTACATTTGAAAATAACCTGGCAGAGATTAGGATAAACGGAGGGGTCTACATACACTGTGAGTTTCTCCAACTTTATTGAGTAGGCAGTTTGTGCCAGGCTTGTTTCTATTACAGTGAATGGTCAAATCCAGCAGCTATCCTTGTCAATCACAGCTCACTGTTGCTTGCTATGTGCAGAGCACTAGTCCATGTGGGTAAGAGAAGGTGAAGAAAACACAGCACCAAATCTTCAGGAGTGACATCCAGTCACACAGGTACCCTGAGAGAAAAGAAAGGGGAAAGAATCACTAAGAGTAAGTAAGCATTAATCCAGACTTCTGTGAGCGCTCTGCCTTCTCAAATAGCTCAGAGAACCTTCTGGCATTGAGTTCATTGGATTATGTGTCTGTTCCTAGAACCATTTCCCCTTTTCCGCTTATGCCAGTTTAAATGGATATCTGTTGGTTTTGAAAGAAGCCAGACATGCTTAGAATTAACAAAGGGAAATGTATCTAATTGAAGTAGAAAAAAAATTCCTTCCTATCCTTAATATCTACATTGCTGTGTGTGTGTGTGTGTGTGTGTGTGTGTGTGTGTGTGTGTATTGTTTTGTATGCTACTCATCCACGATATTTTAAACTGCTCCAAGTTCTCTTTCCCTACCTTCTCCCCTTTCTAGTTTTATCTGAATTCCTAGTCCTAAGAATGATGTCCATGTAGAAGGAGTTTATTTCTTTTTTTATACTAGTACTGGGGTTTGAACTAAAAGAGTTTGGGAGCTGTCCCTAAGCTTTTCTTGTTCAAGGCTAGCTCCCTACCACATGAGCCATAGCTCAACTTCCCAGGTTTTTGTTTTTTAAGTAGTTAATTGGAAATAGAAGTCTCATGGACTTTATTGCCTGGACTGATGTTGAATTGCAATCCTCAGATCACTGCCTCCTGAGTAGCTAGGATTACTGATGTGAGCCATTGGTACCAGGCTGAGTTCCAGTTCTTTATTATTCATTTTTGCCTGCCATGAACATTATGATGTACTAAAAGTGGACTGATGTATTTCCATCAATTAATCTACTGGTTATTAGCATAATAGTTGATGTTTCATACAAAACATAGTCTTTCTGAGTGTCTCAGTCTCTGTGTGCCTTAGCCCTAAACCTACTCATTTGAGTCATAAATGCTATTATCGTCAATATCTCTTTGTGATTTTTCTTGTCCATCTTAGGCTTCTCTTCCTCTTCCCTTTTAATGTACCCATGATGGAAAGACTGTCTCTTTCCTTGTGCTTTCTACACTGTCCTAATGATTTCACACGTGCCAGCTTATTCCATGCTTCCTATGCCTGCTGAGCCTCAGCTTCAGAAGAATTGGGCGAAGAATTGGTTTCCTTATTTTGTCTCATTTTCAGTGGTTTCACTGTACCTAAATTTAACTGAAGAACCTATTACTTGATAGTCAATATATTGATTTCATCAAAGCTTTATTAAAAGGAAAGCAAAATATTTCCCTTGTACTTTTCATATCACCTTTCACCTCCTCCTAGCTGAAGAAGAGTCTGGAATTGGTTTGACATGAAAAAAATCTTGTGAGATGCTTCTGAGCAAGATGTTAACAAATTGATTTTTCCCACTAATGAATTATCCAAGAAAACTTTCAAGTTTTGAGAGCCAAACTAACTGCTCCATAATTCATGAGTTAGTACTCGAGCTCTGGCATTGCAGGATGAACCAGTTATTATTATTTATTTATTTTGGGACATTTTGGCAAATCTGATCAGGATGACTAAGTCCTTGGACTGTTTTAAATCTTATTTCTTGAGTCCTCTGCTGAGAATTATATTCCATTTCTGACAACAGTAGACTTTGTAATGAGAACAGAAACAAAACAGGCATTAAACATGTTCATGTTATCCAGCCATTATTCATTTCGCCTTTACTTCCTTTTACTGTGATGATAGGCAGAAATGTATTTCCTGGTTGCTAAATGTCACACTCTTCTTGCAAAGCTGATCTTGTGGATCAGGCATAGTTTAAGGTTTTGGATGATAGAATTTGGATTCATTTTTCACTTTGAAGGTTAAAGTTTAGGGATTATTCATAATAGAAGCACATCCTATAAGCCTGACCTTTACCTTGCTCAGAAAGAAAGATTGGCTACATAGAAACCCCCTTTCTTACTTGCACATCAGTTTGATATATAAGTGCCTAGGAAAATTTCTGAGGCTCATGATATAGTCAAAATAAAGTTATATACTGTCGGGGTTTTTGGTCCTTCATCCCTCCCCCCCTCCACCAGCAGGAAGGATAGAGAGAACACAACCCGACCAAGATGAGGCTTCACCCAGCCCACCCTCGCAGGAGGACAAACAGACGTACCAGGGAGATCTGTCAAGGCAGAAACTCATTTATTCCGGAAGTACATTGGGCTAAAATAGGATGCAGGAGCCAATCAGCACAAAGGTGGGCAGGGCAGGTAGGATGCATGTGCTGTCAGACAGAGAGTGTGGAAGTGTACGGGGCCAATCCCAGAGGTAGACATCACAAACAACAGCCAAGCCTTCCAACCAGGTGACAGGCAAGTTGGGCCCCAAAACCAGGAAGTGAGCACTGGACCACGAGGTAGGCCTTTTACAGCATTTCATTTCCTTGATGTGACTGTCCCACAATGTACAATAGTTTAATACATCCCCAGGAGAAGCAATGAGCCCCTAATGTATCACTTTTAGATCCAAATATTGTTAATTTGGTTTTGGTCTCCATTGAGACTGCCCAAGATAACTGGTGTTTTCAGCAAAATAGGTTGATTTGGATGACAGAGTAAAACTGACTCATGGAGATTTTGAAACACCATTGAATATTACGTAGAATAACCAGGAAGAGGCCTTCTCTTGAGAACTTTATTCGTACTCCAGCTTCCTCTCTCTTCTATGGCTCCCTGTTTAGTAGTAGTGTGCCAAGAGTGTGTGAGTTGGTGGGACAGGAAAAGGGTTGTTCCATAGAGTGCAGTTCTTCTGTGGCTAATACTAAAGTGAAGGGACCTTTCAGGAAGAGCCTTTATCATTAGAGCCAACCTAATGACAAACAGCAATTAAGCATTCCTATAATGGGGTAGTATTCTGTGTCTGTTAGCTATTATTAAACTTATTGAGTTTTCGAAGGGATTTATCTCTTGCTGCCTCCCTTTGCCTTTGGCTCAATAAGGCAATGAAATTGGAATTGCATGTCTGTGATGATGTGGGGCCTCGCCACAAAATGAAAGATGTTACCAATTTAGCCCGACGACCACTTCAAAGTCAAGGGGAGGAACAGATGGGCTGGCATTGGAGAAGCCTTCTACTTGCTTAAAATGCATGTAACTCATAAAATAATAAAAATGGAAAATTGATTTAAAAAATTAAACCAGTATGATGTGTGTGTATGTTTCTAATGGTATATTTCCTAGACAATAAAGATATATCTGATCTAGAATCAATCGAGAAATACTGCTGAAGGCCTGCATTGCATCCTATGTTATCAGCTATGGAAAGCAAGTTAATGAATGCGATAGATGTGGATTGCTCCGAAGGAGAGTATTATGATTTACAAGACAGGGTGCATGTGTGTACATACACAGGCACACACACACATTTCATGTATGTATGTAGGTATTACCTATGTATTTGTATCTATATGATCTCTATATATCTGTAGATATGTGTATGCTATATGTGTATGGTATATATGACTAGGTGTTCAAAGATGAGGTACTCGCATTGGGAACCCCCATTTCACACAATATTGTAAAAGAAGTTCTGAAAAGTAGATAAATATGAGTAGTCATTAGGATATAGCTTGATATTCAAATAAAAATGAATGGAAGGAAGGGAGGAGAAAAATAACCAGAGAGCTTGAGTCATGTAGAGAGTAGCGTCTGGGAGGCAGAAAAAAAAGGTCCTAAATAGTTTTTAATTTCTTGACTTGGAATAGTAAAAGCATAAAAACAAGCTGAGATTGGCCTGAGAGACTAGATGAGTTGGAATTAATATATCAGTTATGGATTTTAGAGCCATAGGTTTGGTCAAGAGAAGTTACCAAGAAGCGTAAGAACAAAGCTGGGCCCAGTGGCTCATGTCTAAAATCCTAGCTACTCAGGAGGCTGAGATTTGAGGATTTTGGTTCAAAGCCAGCCCTCACTAAAAAAGTGAGGCTCTTATCTCCAATTAATCACTTGAAAATGGGAAGTGGGGCTGTGGCTCATGGGGTAGTGAAGTAGCCTTGAGCTGAAGAGCTCAGGGACAGTATCCAGGCCTAGAGTTCAAGTACCACGACCGACAGAAAAGAAGAAGAAGGAGGAGGAGGAGGAGAAGGAGGAGGAAGAGGGGGAGGAGGAGGAGACCACAAAGAAGAGGTTTCTTAGGAACTACTTAAGCAGCAAAAAACATGTGCACAAGCACAAGTGAAATGTCACCTCTGGGGAAAGAATTTGGGACAATCTTTTTTTTCTTTTTTCATGCAGTTTCTGCGGATTTGGGTGACTGGTTGTTTCTTCATCTGGGCATTGTGTGAATTACCTGCTCAGGAATGGGCTTTTGTTCTTCAGCTTGATGGCTCACTGGTATTTTGTTACTGTTATTTTCTCCTTGGGAAGTGTGGTGGGATGGAGCAGGGGAAGGGTGGGGAGAGCAGATTGATTCCTCCATAGTATCGGCCTAGTCCTAGAAAGCCAGAATATTTGCTTCCAATCCTTTAACTGCCTTCCAGGACTGGTGTGGCCTTGTTACTTCCACAGAACAAATATGGAATATTTGTACCCTTCTGATGGTGCCTGAGAAAACACTAACTCCCTGTCTTCTACCTAGGATGATGGGGCTCCAAGATGCCCTATGTGTAAACCTATCATCCTTCTACTCTCAAGATACTAACCCTGTTTTGAGCTGAATTGTATTTCCCTAACTCATTATTCAAACTCCAACATCTAATTCCTTGGAATGTGATTATTAAGATAAGGCATCTGAAGAGATGCTTACAGTCAAAGTAGGTTGATGTTTGGGTGCTACTATAATTCAATTTGACTAGTGTTCTTGTAGGATGAGAATATTTTGATGTAGGGAGAAATATTGTGCTTGCATATACACAGAGAGGAAGAACTATGAAAAGACCCAAATGAGAAGGCAACCAACTATAACCTAAGGAGAAAAATCTCCAAAGCAACTAAACCTAGAGGTACTGTGATCCTGGAACTTCAGCCTCGAAACCATGTGAAGAAATATACTTCTGTTTATTTGCCTACTCAGCCAGTGTAGTACCTTGACCTAATGTAAAGCTAACATAAAATGCAAAGCAAAAAGTTGAGCTACCTCCTAGTTACATAACTTATTGGCTTTTCCTCTCTTTTCCCTTCCTGTAATGTATTGAGACATCAAAATCGAGTTTGATGCTTTCTTTGTATGAATTTCTCTGTCCTAATCCTTCAGTCTGTCTATAAAGTCTCATAATTTCCTTATGATGAAGGAAGAAAGATCAGGCATTTTCCCCTACACGAATGAAGACTTAACTATGACCAGCACCCCTCAGACATGATTATTTCTATGGAAGCTATGGAATACTTTATAACTAGTGATGAAACTAGCATGAGAGTATACTGTTTAATAACTAAAATGTTTCCTGCTACATGGCTTAGCGGGGGAGTTATGTTAGAGTATCTATAAGTACTTATGAAATCACCTTGATGATAAAATAAAATAAAAATTGAGAAAAGAAGATAAGTGATGGAAGAAAATACAGGACTTAAGGAGATACAGGTGGGCAGGTAGAGGCCAGGAAATTCTTGTCTGGGAAAGTGGCATTTCAGCTTGAGAACTGTAAAGGTGAATAAGAGTATTTCACAGGACTGCACACATGGAAGGGAGAAAGGAGGCTCCTCTCAGGGTCTGAATAGAGGCACCAAATGGAGGCCCTGTGCCATGGTGCTAGAGCTGGATAAACAAGGCAGTGTGGCAGTGTGGCAGAGTCTGTGAGTGAGTGGGTTTAGACTAAGTGAAGAATAGCTGGTGGACTATGTTAGAACTTTGGGATTTTGATCTGGTGCCAAGGCAGCCACTGAAAAAGGATGCCTGTGAATGCCAGTGAGAGGACTGCAGGGAGCAGTAATAGGTAATAGCCAGGGACCAGTAGCTTATGCCTGTCATCCTAGCTACTCAGGAAGCTGAGATCTGAGGATCATGGTTCGAAGCCAGCCAGGGCTGGAAAGCCCATGAGACACTTATCTCTGATGAACCACTAAGAAAATGCCAGATGTAGTACTGTGGCTCCAGTGGCAAAGTATTAAGCTTGGGCAAAAAAGCTCAGAGACAGCATGTAGGCCCTGAGTTCAAGCCTTAACACTGACACACACACACACACACACACACACACACACACAATTGGTAATCACAGTAGCATCTGGTAAAGCTTCCATTGTGTTAGGACATTTGCACACCATTATTTAATCTCAGCATATATATCCTTTTTGGTGCCAACAATATCTCAGGTTCCATACTAAACGCTTTACAAATATTTTTACTGTTAACTACTATAAGGAGGTTTGATTAGATGCCTATTTTTATTTATTTATTTATTTTTTCATATATTTTTTATTGTAATTAATAGAAGGGTTACATGATATTTGCCAGATAGAAGGTGCATTAATTCACATACATTCATACCCTTTCACATGTCTTGGTTCCCATTTCCCTCCTTCCCACCCCACCCCTCATCTTGTTTTCCCCCCTTCCCTACCCAATTTCAAATAAACAAATACAAATATATCTGATATATCAGATAACAAAGTGAGATACTGTAACAATATGAGATAACCAAGGGACAGCAAAAGAGATGAGAGATAACATAGTACCTTAAGGAAAACAATCATTCATTATATTGCTTATGTTGATTAGATGCCTATTATGAGTTCCTAGAACTCAGCTCAGCATTCAAGTTCAGAAGGGCTGAGTGATAATTGGATTAAAGTGTCAGAGCTGATACAAAAACCCTGAGCTATATAATCTCAGGATTCTGTAGCTCTAGACATGGTGTTCATAAATGTCTAACAGTCTAAAAAGTGTTAATGGTAGTGATAGAGATACTTAAGGGGAAAAAGCAACTTGTGGAAATCCTTTAACATGTTCCTGAAACCAATCCCATAAATTTAGAGCCAATGTATATGGCCAGTTTTATCCCAGTTGAGCTAAATCACCAGCACCCCATTTGCCCTCATGTCCCCCCCAGGGATATAAATTTCCTAGGATTGTCATAAACATGACCTTCAAGGTCACAGTTTACAACACTAAGGACTTATTTTTCTACCATCCTGGAAACTGCAAATCCAAAATCAGCTGGGCTACTTTCCCTGTGAATACTTTGGTGAGAGTGGTGGCAAAAGGACTCTTGTTTGCTTTATCCACTGGTGGTGTTGGCATCCTTTGGTCTCATCGTGGTCACATAACTCCAATCTCCATCGCCATCTTTATATGACTCTCTCTCCTTGCCCCTGTGTGTCTCCACAATATAACACTCTTATAAGGACACCTGTCATTGGGCTTAGGGCTCCCGGACTAATCTAAGAGGATCTCATTTCAGGGACTCTTTTTTTTTTTCCCCAGAGAAAGTCTTATTTTCACAAACATTAGAATATGGACACACTATTTTCCCACTTCACCCCGTGTTTCATTTCAGGAAGCTCCTGGAAAAACCAAAAGGAAAAGACAACAGTAAGAACAAAAACACACCGATGGTCAACAAACTTACCTGTGAAAACCTGTGTTCCTCAAAACAGGGGATCTTTGTGCTTAGAATTCTTAACTGGTAAAGACTTCAGACCAAGTGCAGACAAGTTGAGGTCTCCAGAAGACAATGGCTGGTAGCCTAGCTTCTTTATTTTTATTTCTTTTTGATGGTGATTCAGGGGCCTGCTGGTGCCCCTTAACACCTCCCTATTCAAAGCTGGTGCTTTGATCACTTTAGCCACAGTTCCATTTATAATTTTGGTGGGTAAGTAGAGATAAGCATTGAATGGACTATACTTCCCATGGTAGCTTTGATCCTCAGCTCTTAGCTTTCTGAGTATCTAGGATTACAGGGGGGAACCATGGTGCCTGGTTTCATTCGAGGTGTGTGTGTGTGTGTGTGTGTGTGTGTGTGTGTGTGTGTGTGTGTATGTGTGTGTGTGTGTGATATCATGCAGTAGACCAAGATCATACAATTTCTTTTTATTCCTTGGAAGGGAATATTTTTCACAACTCCATTTTATGGTCTAGTTTTTACACAGGGCATTATAATTTGTTTTGTTATTCTACCTGAGTGTAAAAGAAGACCTGTCTGGGGTATAAATAATAACAGCTATGATTTGAAGATCTTTTTCTTCATTTTTTTCTCCTTTAATTCATCAGTGTTAGCCCAGTGAACTAAAATGAAAAAGATCTTTAGCCAGCCCTGAGTCACCACCGTCTGTCTTTGTTCATATGCCAAGATGTCAGAGCTTAAACGATAAGGTATAGTATATGACTGGAATGAATCCTGTAATCCAACCTACAGATCAAAAAAGTGCTAATAAGTGGCAATCAGTCCTTCAGCCATCCAATGGTTTTATTTTCACTCAGTGTGGGTTTCACGCTTAAAGGGGAGATAGATAATTAAGACTTCATGTTTCAAAATATTAAATATTGATTTGTAGACATTTAGCAGCAGGCATAAAGCTCTCCTGAGGGATGACAACAACTGTCTAAAAGATTATAAAAGATTTTATTTCTCTGGGTAGAATTTAGCATTTATTTCTTATTTAAAAGATGTGAAATGAGAGTTAGTAAAATATTATACCAAGGCAATAGCTCCAAGCTCTGCAAATGGATGTCCTATGCTTGGTGTGTGGCTAGCCACAGCTAAAAGAAAACCCGTCTTGCTAGTTTCATATCAGCTTTTGGTTTATTGAGGTGTCAGAAGGTTTATAAGCTCTTCAACTCAAGTTTTGATTGTTTTATCCAACTACTGTCACTTCTTATCAGTATTAAATGCAGAAATAAAAAAAAAAGGCCAAGGGGAGGAGTCTTCCATGTGTAGCTTTTTGCTGTCATGCCAGTATCGCAGATACTGGCCTGACAGGTCCTTTTTTTTTGACAGTACTGAGTAATTAGAAGGATTTTTTTTTAATATAATAGGCTTCAGCAATTAGTGAATGCTCTGTAACTAAACACTCCTTTGTCTCAGCCTTATAGAAACTGCTGACAGAAATAAAGGCTAGCAATTGGACCACTGGCTAGAAATAGAAAAAGAACATTGTGACGGATAGCTATATCATCCAGTCTTTGACCTTCACAAGACCTTGAGTCTGGAATACTTAAGGGTTCACACAGTGACCTCAAAGAGTCACTTTACAATCAAGAGGCCCTGTATGATGGTGTGGTAAGAAAGGGTTATGTTCCTGAAACCCTGAGGAAATGGTCTTTCAAACAGTTCATTGTAGATACACTGCACTCAGAAATCAATATAATGAACTGAGTACAACTATGTAACAAAAATAATAAATAAAGAAACAAGGGTTTATTGAAATAACTACTGCTTAAGAGTCTGTGCAGCTAAAGACAAAAAATACATCAAATTGAGTGGATGTAGAGGGACTTACAGAACAATATGAAAGTTTTGGAAATATTCAGCAAAGAAGACTAGTTAAGGGCCAGGAGTTTGGCCTAGTGGTAGAGTGCTTTGTGCCTAGCAGGCACAAAGACTGGGGTTCAATTCCTCAGTACCACATACATAGAAAAAAGCCAGAAGTAGTGCTGAGGCTCAAGTGGTAGAGCTTTAGCCTTGAGAAAGTCCAAGGACAGTGCTCAGGCCCTGAGCTCAAGTTCAGGACTGTCAAAAAAAAATGACTAGTTAAATGTATGGAATCTCACAGTACTATGTTATTGTGCGAGTTTCATTTTTATTTGCACGACAAAATATGCTTCAACAAAAACGAACATGCTATCAAGAATCTTATGACATTTGTCTTGTTGAATCAAGTGTGTGTATGTGTGTGTGTGCGTGTGCGTGTGTGTGTGTGCGTGTGCGTGTGTGTGTGTGTGTGTGTGTGTGTGTGTAGTAGTAGGCCTTGAACTCAGGGTGTAAACTTAGCATTGTCACTTAGTTGTTTTGCTCAAACACTCCACTGCTTGAGCCACAACTCCACTTTCAGCTTTCTTTTCTTCTTTTTCTTTTTTTTTTTTTTACTGTTGCAAAAAAGATATGAGGCTTATGGTCTGCTCTTTTGAGGGCACTGTGAATGAGATTAGCAGCCCTCAGAGGCCTGGGGTAGAATTCACCAGAAAGCCAGTTTCCACTGTCCATCTTTACTGGAAAGCCACTCATTTCATTTACTGTGTACAAGATACTGGGAAGAGTGACTGGTCAGATTAAAATGTTCAGAATTCAGATCAAATTTACCAACATTCTTTTCTTTCGAAGTGAACTCAATGTTTGGGTACGTTGCTTAAAGTAACTTCCTTTTCTTTCTGTGATTTACTTGGAAGTCATATCCACTGAGAATAAATGGAAGAGAGAGGAATGAGAACCCCAATCTGCCAAATTGTGGCTATGAACTTTCCCATGAAAGGTGGCTGTGGCTTTCTCTCCACACCTAGTGGTCTGATTCCTATTGATTTGTGTGTGTGTGTGTGTGTGTGTGTGTGTGTTTAATCAATTGGTCCATAAGGCTTTAGAATTACTCATTAAGGAGTGGAGAAAGAAGTACATTTGGTTCAAGCTTTGGGGCTGGAAATTTGTACTCTTAATATAAAGTGTGGGTGCCAGGACTCTTGGTGGCTCCAAAGGCATGCTTTGATGGCTCCATTGTGCTTAATCTATGGCAAAGTGGAAAAGATTTAATGAATAGCCTTGTTGTATATGAAATTGATTCCTTTAGCAAATATTTGTCTGGGGTCTTCATGTGTGAAACTGACACGGCGTCACAGTCCATTTTATTTGGTGTATTGGATAGGGTATATTCAATTTCCAAATAAAAATATTTTTCGCATCTCCAATTTAAGAGTTTGAAGTTCATGAGATGAGTTTGAGACCTGTCTTTTGCTTAGACTTAAACACTTGGAATTAAAAAAAAAATGCTTTCATTTAAAGGTGCATCCTTTTTTTATTAGACATTTGAATGCATCACATCACTCTTATCAGCAGTAGCAAGTGGATTTTAGACTAGGGAAGTGACAGAAAATCCATTTGACAGAGAAAATAGGCTCTCTTCCTGTGTGGATGTGATTGCATGTGTGTCAGTAACATTACTGCAATCATAGTACAAGAGTCGGTGTCTTTTGGCATCATAATAGTAATTCATAAAGTAAAACACACAAATTTTGGAATGTGGTCACTTGATTAGTTCATACCAGCAGCAAATAGAAAATGGACTAAGGCAAGAGAACTTATTGCATTCCAATCCAAATTAAGTTCCAGGTTCTCCCATTCTGTTTCTGTCTGTCTGTTA
This sequence comes from Megascapheus bottae, assembly GCF_031878675.1. NCBI lineage: Eukaryota > Metazoa > Chordata > Mammalia > Rodentia > Geomyidae > Megascapheus > Megascapheus bottae. The sequence goes on from NC_143514.1 coordinate 9,949,839, forward strand.
TCTGTCTGTCTGTCTCTCTCCATATATATATATATATAATATATTATATATAATGAAAGGAATATGTGTGTATATCTAAAATGAAAGTTATCTCTTTGGGAAAAAAACAAGGAAGAAGAGAAGAAAATAGAAGACAATACAGTTAGAAATCAACACTTGCAGTTTGTTTTAAACATATATTTTATTAAACAAAGAAGCAGCTGTGGTTTCCATCAGAGAATCATTGAGAGTACATTAAATGGAATATTTAAAGCCATAAAGCTGAAGTGGGAATTCATACCAATTACCATTGCCTCTAATAATTTACATAGTATTTCCTACTATGCAGGAAAACATCCAAAGTGGATGGCTACATTCAGATTCTTATTTAGCCTTGGAAAAACAAAGGGAACTGAAGAAGGAAAAGTTTTTATCTTCGAGACCTTCCAGGAAATGTTTATTAAATGTGCAAATCTCTCCTGATTATCAGAGGACCTAGGAGGTGTTTGCCCTTTTGAAAATACAAAGCCTTCGATGCTGAAGCTAACGCACCCCGAGGGAGGGGAAAGTCTGACACATTTAGGGATGTATGAAAAGTACAGCTAGTCGAGAATGCGTACTTCTGAGTGTGTTCCTTCTTCTGGCCTTGTTATTTCTCCCAGTCAAGGTTTGGATGCAAACAGACCTCCAAGTCCATTTTAACTAGAACAACTAAATGATACACTCAACAGAATTTATGAGGAGGAAATAGACATATTTCAGCATGGGAGAATATTTATGAATTATTTAACAGCAATACTGTTTGAATTCATACATTATGCAAATGCAGTTATAATCAGGGAAATGAAAGAACTTGGACTGCTCCAACATTCTTAAACTCACCATTAGGTACCTCTTTGTGCGCAACTGTTAAGACTGCACAGTGCTTTCCAATGGTCCAAGAGCATTGCTCCAAGGAGAAAAGTCATCAGAGATTAACTGGGTATAAAATGAAAAGCTGATGAAGCTCCAGTTGCCACCTTGATATTGAGAGTTATCAATTTATTCTCAAACAAGTGTAAGAATGTTGATTGTAATTAAAGCAAAACAAATAAAATTCACTTAATTCCACTGCCATTCCTTCTACAGTATCCTGTTTTGGTGGTTAATTGGAGATAAGAGTCTCATGAGGGCTTTACTACCTGGGTAGCTTTGAACCATGATCCTACGATCTCAGTGCTCTAACTAGCTAGGATTACAAACATGTACCACCATTACTCAGTCTCATTGCACTAATATCAACATTGGATTGCTCCAGAATAAAGATGTGAGCATTTTTCAGCTAACCTTATTTTTTCTTTAACTTAAATTTTGAACATATCAATGTCTATTCCTCTGGGTAGGGTTTAAAGAAAGGGCGAATAGGAAATTATAAGAGAGAATTGTTTTCATTTAGTTGAAAATAGGAATTGTCCATTTCACAAAAGAAAGGCATCTTAAAGAGCTCCAGAGACCCTTGGGTGAAGACAGTGTTGACAGAGGAAAATCTTGAGAAATGGGAGGAGACTATTCTGCAGTAATTAATGAAATCAAAGGAGCTGAAAGATGCTGGCTCTTCTGGGTTTTCCTAGCAGAGTGTTTAAGACACATGGAGAAAGCTATATTTGCATTTACAGGACAAATCTCATTTCTTCAGAAGTCAGAACTCAAGCTGAAAACTCACTTCTGGTGGAAATTCCTTACCTTGCTTTTGGCCCATGTCGCAGATGAAATGCGTCCTTTGGTTTATTTTAGTTGTCTAAATATTCTAGGATTCTCTGGTAATGAATCAAGTTTATACAATCTTCTATTTATCTATAGACATCTTGAAACACTAGGGTCCCTCCAATGAGGAAAAAATCCTGTATAATACACACATTGCTGATAAAAAGATAATTTTGTGTTGTGAAACAGGTTAATAAGAAAGATTATTACTAGCCATTCATCTTTCTGCCTCCCAGGCAAAGAAATTTCTTCCAGAGAGATAGCAGTTGATCTCCTTTGAAAAACTCAGTGGGTAATTTCCCTGCTGACATTCTTGCCAAATGGATGGAAACTTTTGGTAGGAAGTCATCCTAAAATTTAAATTCCATTCCTACTTTGTGATTTCCCTGATATTAATGTACCTTTCAGTTAAAATCTTGCATACTGTCCAATACATTTTCCTCTTTGAGATAAAGTTAGTGGTTGGAGGGTTTTGTGCTAAGGAATTTTGCAAAGACAATTGCTGTGCTGTGGTAGTGCAGGAAAGATGAAAGCTTTCTGGGATACTGAGTACTTACCAACTGAGGAAGGGGGAAAAGTATCCCTGAGGATCAAAGTTGGATTTAAGAGGAGCCTACCCCAACTCTTACTTCTGTGTTTCAAGCAGTCTGGATGGAAAGCCAATACTCAGCGCTAGAGGAGAGAAAAGCAAAGAAATCATTTTTTGTTTTTGTTTTTAATTTTATTGTGGGATAATGTATAGAGGGGTTACAATTACATTTGTCAGGTAGTGGGTGCATTACTTCTGCCACATTAATACCCCATCTCATGTTTGTGTCTTTGTTTCCTTCCCCTCATCCCCTCCCAATCATCTTATTTTCCCTCTTTCCCTTCCCTATTTCAAATAAACAAATAAATGTATATACAATATACCAGGTAACACAGATACAGTAACCACATGAGATTAACCATAATGTGAAAAAAGAGGAAAGAAATAACATAGTACAAATCAGATAGGGAAAGGGGGAGAACAAGATGAGGGACGGGGGTGGGGGAGAGCAATGGGGACCAAGACATGAGAAAGGGTATCAATGTCTGTGAAGTAATGCACCTTTTATCTGGTGAATATAATGTAACCTTTCTATTAATTACAATAAAATATATGAAAAAAGAAATAACATAGTACATTAAGAACACCAATCACAAAGAGAAACAAGAGATTGTTTTTTACAACCAACTGATTTCATCCATTTGGCAAACACTTCCTTGGTTTGGAATGTTATAGACATCCAGATGTGGTAGCACTGTAACTAAAAGAATGATTAAATACACATAGAACCAGATTAGTCCTTTGCAACAATTCCGTTTGTGGTTTTTCAGCTTTGCAACCATGCAAAAGCGATGCATGCTGAATAAAAGCCATACTTCAAAGTTCAAACTTCTATGTTTTCTGGAATAGACAGAGATGGGATGAAATTCTCACCACCCTGGGTGGTGTTAGTGAACTGTAACTGTCAGTCAGATGCTTGATCAACAGGGTAAACAACTAGTAAATGCTCTACAGTGTCCTGTGTTCCTAAACTGTGATGTTCAATGAAATGTACTAAAAGCATTTTTTTAACTTTTCAACTTAAAATAGGTCTATCAGATCCCGGAACCAATGGTGTACTCGGTGGCAGGGTGCTGGGGGTAGGGGTGAAGTCTGATGAGGGTGGTTTGATGTCAGCCTAAGCAGGAAAGTCTAGGAGACTTTTTTTGAACCTCCAGTTAAGCAGCGAAAGGCCAAGAAGTGGAGGTGTGGTTCAAGTGGTAGAGTATCAGCCTTAAGAAGGGAAACGTGGGAGGCTCTGAGGTTCAAATTCCAGTACTGGCACAAAAAAAGTTTTTCTTTTCCTTTTCTCTTTAAAAAAAACAAAGATATTACAGTCTAGGTATAGACAATAGATAATAGAATAACATTAGTCTATTCAGAAGGTTTCACTAAGTTTGTTTTTGGGAATACCCATTTTAGAACTCACAGGAGAAGAATTATAGAGATAAATTGTCATGACAATAAAGGGAGCCTTGCAGATTGTTTTCATTTTCTAGCTAAAATATATTCAAGAGTTTTCTTGTCTTTGTTGGTGCCAGTTCTGTGTCTGGAACTCAGGACCTGGGTGGATCCTTGAGTTTTTTTTTTCTACTTAGAGATAGTGTCCTACTACTTGATTCATAGCTCTACTTTTGGCTTCTTTTAGTGGTTAATTAGAAACAAAAGAATCCCATGGTCTTTCTTGTCCTAGCTGGTTTTGAACCACGACCCTCAGATTTCTGACTCCTGAGTAATTAGGATTACAGACATGAGGGCTCCCTCACCCCAAACACCTGGCTTTGTATTCATCTTTGTAACATCATATCATAGAAGAGTGGAGCTGTTACGTGGGTAATGAGCCAAAGAAGTTGAATTTCTTGCAAGATGTAAAAGCAGCCATAAGTCAGATACTGGTGGATTCCACCTATAATCTTAGCTACTAATCGTAGATCTGAGGATGGTGGTGTAAAGCTGTCTGGGCAGAAAAGTTCAGAGACTCTTACCACCAATTAACCAGCAAAAAACAAAAACAAAAACAGAAGACAAAAAAAAATCAGAAGTGGTAGAGTGCCAGCCTGCCAGCCTTGAGGAGAAAAAGCCTAACAAGAGTGGAGGCCCTGTACCAAGAAAAAGAAAACAAAACCCAAACAATAATGGGCATCAAAATAACTTGCATCTGCAGAGGCTACCCTAACCCTCCCAGTTGATGTTAGGGTCCTAACTTTTGGCTTCCTAAAGTATATTAGCATCAACTGAACCAAGTCTGTGAACCAGAAAAAAAACAAAGGAAGCTCTCTATAAACGTTTACTTTTTTTTCTGGTCCTGGGCTACGAGCCTCTTTGTACTCAAGGCTAGCACTCTCCCACTTGAGCCACATCACTCCTCTGGGATTTTCTGGAGATAAGAGTCTCTGACTTTCCTGCCTGGCTTCAAACTTTCAAAGCATGATCCTTAGGCTTCTTGAGTATCTAGGATCAGAGGCCTGAGCCACCTGACACTTGGTTCCATGAGCCAGGCTGTGAAAACCGTGTTAGCCACAGATTAGTCTTAATGGTGGCTCAATTAAAAACAAAAACAATAGAGCTCAGGATTTCCAAAATGATACAAAAGCAGTACGTATGTCATTTTAATCTCCTATCACCTTAAGGAACCAAACCAAACCAAAAGCCCCCAAACACATCTTTCTTTTATGAGTAAGGCGGAATACAGCCCAGAAAGAGGCTATGAAGAGAAAAGATGCAGTTTCTCATTCCCAATGAAAACTGTCCCTATAATATATTTATAACAAGGTGAAGCCTTTGTTTTTTGGAAGTATGAGGCTTCCCTTCCCCTCCACTCACATTTCCAGCTTCAGCAAGCTACTAGAAGCTTCATCTAGCATAGCTTTATTATTAATAGTCTGATTGTTAATGCAAATGTTGACATATTATCTGCACAACCATTTTCATGTAAGGAAAGGCCACAAATAATACTTGACATCTTGTTTACACAGCAGTGCCACTATGTATTTTTCAATGGTCTTTGTATCTTCATCGCATATTAGAGTGCATCACATTATTTTGACCTAGTTCAAAATATTTTAGTATGCAAACCTGAGTTACCACCAACACCAATGTGCCTGTCAGCCTCCACAAGATTTTCCACACTAGTGAGCCTGCATCTTCTCCAAATACCATTCCATTGATTACTATGTCTTTTATTTTAAAGATTTAGTAGGGTTTGTGATGATTTTTTTCTATTACCACAACATATGGACTTTATAACTTGTTATTTGGGCATCCATTTTTTTGAGGTCAATATTTTTGATCTGAAAATATATTCTTTATTAAGTGTGCAATTTTAGCATATCGTCAGGGATTTCTAGGCTCATGTTGTTAATGATACATCACTTACTTCAAGCTATTGTTTGGGAGCCAATTGAGCAAGACATTTAGACTTCTTCAGTTTGCTGAGAACCATGCAGAATGGTAGTGCGCTCTCTGTTCATGTCTGGAGGATTTTGACCAGAGTCAGCCTTTTAAGAGCTCTAGTTTAACAGAGGTTGCAATGGTCTTATCTCCTAAGAAAAGCATTGGAGAGAGGGTTTGCTAATTGATTTTTCCCCTTAAGGACAGTCTGTTTCTTTTTCCAGTTTATTACAGGAAACACTGGCATTTGTCATTTTCCCCCTTAAGATTTGGAGCTTGGTGCCCTAATAATGCACATATTAGATGCTGCTGCTCCATAGCTGATGGACCCACAGTGCTGAGTCAAAGAAGGTCACAATGATGTGAAATTTGCTGCTGAGCAGAGGATCAAAGTGTAAATGGAATCCTGAATGGTGGGAAATGTGAGTGTGCCAGTGTAAATAATCTATTAATTATTGACAGCTCAGGGACTGGAAATTCCTATTTAGTCATGACATCTTTATTTCCATACTGACTGAACGATTTTTGGCATTTTTAAAATTAAAGTTTTCTTTGACTATAGATGGGGACTATTTCAATTTACAGTAAATCTCTGCTGGTGCTTTCTGCTTCCTTTGACATTATTTTTGGTCTGATTTTGGCATATTAAAGCAGTATTAAATGTGATAGAAGGGCACAAAAAGAGCCAAGGATAAGAAATAAAACAATGATATAAGGATTGCCTTACATGCTTAATTTGGTAACTACCTTACAGACTTAAAAAAATCGACATAAGAAGGGAAGGAACCTTCCAGAACAAAGTGATGCTTTAACAGCACTGGCTGTGTTGGCTATTTGGGTGAAGCAAATGTTTATAAAGAAGCAAATGTCAATGGTTTCCCTCATTTGTCCTAATTAGTATAAACGTTGGACTTTCCTAGCAGAGGTTTACAATAGGGCAAACCTAGATACTTAAGGCCATATAGGATGATGCTATATGAAAAGACCTCCAGGATATGGAAACAAGAACCATACAAGATGTGACTGTTGTTCTTAATGTACTATGTTATTTCTCATCTCTTTTGTTGTCCCTTGGTTATTTCATATTGTTTCAGCATCTTACCTTGTTATCTGATATATTGTATATATAAGATTTGTTTATTTGAAATAGGATAGGGAAGAGAGGGAAAGAAGATGAGGGGAGGGGTTGGAGAAGGGAAATGGGAACAAAAGCATGAGAAGGGGTAGCAACGATTGTGAAGTAATGCACCTACTATCTGGCGAATATAATGTAACCCTTCTATTAATTATAATGAAAAAAGGAAAAAAGAAGCAAATGTTTATGAAAATCTTTAGTAGATACAGCAGGGCCGCAGGCCATTTGGTAATCCTTTCAAAAGATAGCTAAGGAAAAGTAGCATGCAAATAAAAAAATAATTGAGTTCCCTTGCTGGAACTTTTGGAAATGATTATGTTCAACCATAAGTAAAATACCATCCAGTGCTCTATTTCTCTATCTGTACATATCTTTAGAGTGTCTTTTAAAATATTATTATGTATGTTGCTTAACAGAAATGAGCGATACTCCACTCATCACAATTTAACTGGAAAGAATAGAAATTTGGCCTAATAAAAATTGAAAAGAGCTAGTCGCACAGCAGAATATTTGGGGATTTGTGAGACACAGTGGGTTAGTGCCCTTCCTGTGGGAGCAGCGTTTGTTACGAGCAGACTTCCAATGAGGAGGTGAGATGCAGGTTTCTGATAACTATAAAGGCCTTTTCTTTTGGGTTTCTTAACAAACTAAAAGGTTGAAGAGGTTCCTTGAAGTTATGAACCCCTCCCCCACTTATTTTTTTTGTCCGTTTGGGTCAAGTCTGTAGCCCACATGGGCCAATTGATGTGTTCAGGTCAGTTTTGCTTTGAGTGCAGCACGTGTATTTGAACCTTCCATTCAACCATCAAACTCAGGGGGTGTGAATAGCAGTGAACCTGAGCACACAAACTCCTGCACACCCACACTGCTATGCTTCCAACTGCTGGACTGCTGGCCCAATCTGGCCTTCAAGCACCTGACCTAGGGGGTGGTCTTTCATGTGTCCCCAGCTTTGATTTCTACACGCTGGGCGGCTGATCATTCATGATAAACCAGAGCCTTCTGAGGCAAGCAGTGCCGTGTCTGACATCCCTACATTTGACATGACACTATATGGATGCGTTTTACACAAAAGCATATAGAAAACCAGAGATTGCTTGAAAAGGAAATGTTTGAGCCAAGATGTCTGGGATAGATATAGAAAGATGAGCAGATAGGGAAGAGTTCACAAGGAATAAATTTAAGCATAAGGGAATTTGATTAATTAAATAAGTAAGTATGTAATTAATTAATTCTTTTTTTAAGGACAAAGGACATTTTATAGTTATCAGCAAGAGTAGTAGCCAAAGTATTTCCTTGTATTGGTTTCCCCAGACACTGGCCACATGGCACAATGGGCCAGTTTGTTCATGTGCTGGTTAGCATTCTAGGAAAGATGCCTGAGTAGGAAATTGTTAAGTAAGTAATTCTTGTGGCAGTATTGGGGCTTGAATGCAGGGCTTGCTGGGTGCTTGTCCCTTAGCTTTTCATTTAAGGCTAGTATTCTGCCATTTGAGCCATAGCTCTGCTCTGGCTTTTTGCTGGTACATTGGAGGTAAACGTTTCAAAGACTTTCCTGCCTGAACTGGCTTTAAATTATGATCCTCAGATCTCGGCTTCCTGAGTAACTAGTATTATGGATGTGAGCTATCAACACCTGGCTTAAGTGCAAATGCAAGGAATTAGATGATTGGTTGTTTAAGAAAGGAATGAAGGATAAAGGATAAGAGGGAACTCTATCTGAGGTTATGCAAATTACAAACCAGTTGTTCTCTATGGGATCACATAGCAGGAATTATTGTGTATATTGGGCCTTCAGTTTGGAAAGACATTTTGCTTCTTGAAAGGGATGCTTTGTGCTTTACAAAAAAATGTCCCTGATAAAAAGAAAGAGAGAATCCTGGTTTAAAAAAAGTGGGAGGTGGGGGGTTGGAGGTTAGGGTGAGAGAGGTCAGCACAGCCCTCTTGGTAAATGTAATTCTCATTTCTCCCAGTAGAGGGCACTAGTAACTAGTGCACACAGGTCATATTCCATACCATGAAGGGTATTTCCCTTACCAGGAATAACCATACATTCAATATTGTACAAAAACCACAGTCATCAGAAGCACCAGTTCCTTTTTTTGTGGTTGTTATCATAATATAATCTCTTTCCTTTGCCCCAGTGAGCCTTTCCAATTCTAACTTCAATGAAAATATCAATATCCAATTCAAAGTACTCTTTCAACGTCTAGAATGGGTCTATTAAAAGAATTCCACACAGACTTTCTCATACTCCTGAATAAAAGGAACTACCCTGAATTTTTTTACTGGGCATTTCTACTCATTTAAGAAGAATTCCAAAGGGAAGACCCTTACACCTCTAAACCTACAGTTTAACTGCCCCTGTGGAGATCCTCTGGCTTCTGAAGAAACCAGAACAAAATTGAATAAATCTTGAATTCAAAGATACTTCAAGAATTTTATCTAGCTATCTCTTTGCCTATTTGTATATTGCCTCCCCATTGTATACACATTAAAATACTTACATTAATCTAGCACCTTTCTGCTTGTGTTGGAACATAATTCATTGGAGACCAACAGACACTTCAAACACATTACCAATATACTATTTTCAAAATTTAACTAATTCACCTTAAAATTCACTAATACTATCATGTACAAAAGGGAGACATGATGGAACATTTAGGTCGTACTTGTTATTGAGAAAATTTACTAGCAAAAGCCAATCACAACTTTTCTAAGTTATGATCAGGCATTTCTTACTTTATTTCCATGCAATCCCCTTGCCTCCCACACTAACAATGTAAAAAAGATGGTTCTCTAAAAAGAAAACTTTCATCATACTGTATATTCACTTAGACCTGCATCTCCATGTGAAAATAGATGTGCTTAAGTGCTTAACTTTGAACCATTAGGATTCTGGTGGATTTTTAGTTTTTTCAGATCTAAATCTTAGAGTATATTGGGTAATTAAAAATAAACAAACACATGAATATAAAGTGAATACTACTGAAATGATCATTTCAGCTTGCCTTCTGGGACTTCAGTGAAAATGGAGAATATGTCATTAGTCAATCAGTCACCATGCACATGTATACGTATATGTATATGTATTTTTAAATCAGTGGTTAATGGAAATGGCCATTTTGCTTTCCATTGTATTCATGCTCAGGTGAATGTAGCAAAAGCTACATTCCAGAATAAGAAAAATGCTACGGGAAGATGCATGCCATTTTGTTCTAGGTTGCCTTAATTTTTAATGCCCCTTTCTTGTCAAGGAGAAGAGAACCTTGTTATTTGAGAGGGCTTTTGTTAGCCTTCTAACTTCTGACTTGGTTAGTGTGGGTTTCTGTTTCCCAATCTGACATCTCTTTTCCCTTTAGTATCTGTTACGTAAACAGGATGCATAGCTACAGGGTTAAAAAGCAAAAACAAAACAAAACAAACTATGACTGAATCTATTTGTTCCTTCCTAGCCCACAAAGCTGGCAGCTCTGAGCTCTGCATCATGGCTGTCCTGGCTTTTAGGGAACTTCCTGACACCTTTGAGACTCAGGCAGGGAGGGGATGCAAGCCAGAAGGAAGGAATGAAACTGGGAAGACAGAGAAGGCCAAAGGTAATAGCAGAGATGACCCATGTTCTGAAAGGTTTTTGCATATTTGCCTTGCTTATCCTCACACTGTCCCTTGAGAAATATACAACTACTATAACCTTTAGATTAAAAAAAAAAAAAACCTCTCTTTATAATTGGATGGCTTCTTTTGAAGTAAAGGCAAGAGAGGAAAAAATACGTCCAGATAAGAGAACACCGTGTTTTTCTTTCGTACTTTGTGGCAGAAGAATAAGAACACAAGGATGGGGCGTATGAAAATATGGGAGGCAGCAAGGAGCACAGAATGTCACAAGAAGCAGCCTCTATGAAGGTGGCTCCTGGCTTGAATGGTAGGCAACTTCCTTGGGCTCTGCTAGCCACAGTGAGCTATGCCCATCCCTGGGTTCTGTAATCCTTGTCACCAAGTCAACCCCAGGATTCACAGTCGTATCACAGCACAGGAGCTCTCTTGCACAAGATGCTGAAGAAGCAAAGACATATGAAGTCTAAAGCATCACTTGGAGCTGTTTCACCTCCGAGTCTCAGTGTTGGCTTAATTTTCAAGCACCACATGAAAGCAAGCTGGCTCCTGTTGTTCTTGTCTTTAGGTTCAATTTCACAATAAAGCAAACAAGTAAAACAATTTAGAAACTAAAAAAAAAAACCCCAAACTTCAGACTACATAATTTGATTTTAGGATTTTGAAGCCTACACGGAATATGGTACCTATTATTTCATCTGAGTCCAGTGTTCCGCCCTGGGGTTGAGAGAAAGCAGATATCTGTTTATTTTTTCACTTCCCTTTGTACATATTAAGCATGCTTGAACATTTCCTGATTTGTTAGGTTTAGAAACTGGATTAAGACCAGGTGCTGGTGGCTCATGCCTATGATCCTAGCTACACTGGAGGATGAGATCTGAGGATTGTAATTCAGAGCCAACCTGAGCAAGAATATTCTTGATACTCTTATCTCCAATTAAGCACCAAAAAAGGAAAAAAAAAGGAACCAGAAGTGGGGCTGTGACTCAAGTGGCTCTAGCCTTCAACAAAGAAGGACTGTTCCCAGGCCGTGAGTTCAACTCCCAAGATCATCAAAAATAAAAACAACACAATACAATGCAACCAAAACTCCCTTAGGCTTCTTGGCTTTGTTCTTTCTCTGGCATTTCCCTGTGCTTAGCTTAATTGAATTTAAACCAGACTCAGCCACTCTAGTTCAGGACAGTGTCCAGGACACACAGAGCTTTTCTGATCCTTTTTACTCTGCTCAACATCAGCATAAATAGAGGAAGAAATCTTAACTGCTTGACTCATTCAGCTGCTCTGGTTTCCAGGCTCCACTTCATAATCAGTCAGTTAACTCATACTTTCTGAATCCCTCCAACTGGTATTCCATTTAGTGCCCCAAACTATGTAACACCCTGTGATTTTTGCCAAGATTGCTTGCAATGTATTTGAAGAGTCATATTAAGTACCTCTGAACAGTTGACTACTAATTTTAAAGTAGTGTAGATAAATCAAGTAAGTAAGTTCTGTGGAGCAGAGGAGATGATTCCAGGCCCAAGTAGACCAAAGTTCACCTTGGGAGGGAAACTGGGCTGAAGAGAACAGAATCCTAACACTGACAGAGACTCAACCATGTTTTATCAACATAGGACTCCCCAGACATCAGCAGCCTACCTGGTTGACTTAGTGTTGATTGGGCCTCATACTCAGAGTCTTTAACTGGGAATCAGTGCTTAAGGCTGGGAGCTGTGTGTTTTTGAAGTGCAAAGAAGGATGTTTCTACTTGGGAAGCTTTAATGGAGATGGAAAGTTTGAGGGATCTATTCAGACAAAGCATTGGCCAATGTGTGTGCTCATTAAAGTCAACCCAGAGCCCCACAAGCTACACAACCCCTTTTAGGACATATTGAAATCATTGCTGTCTAAACTCAATGACATTTGCCTTTAAATCTCATCAGGGAGGCTGGTTTAGTGGATTTGCCAGCAAGAATTCTGTGTTGGTACTTTCTTCCAGAAAGGTTCTGAAGCTTGGCTTGGGTTCGGAAATCAGCAATACACAGGGGACAGTGACAGAAGCGTGGATGGGAGAAAGGATAGACGCACAGCCCAGAGGGTTGTCCATGGGGACAGGTGCCCACAAATTGTGCACAGCGCAGAATCTATTCTTGGATGATTCATTTACAAAGGAGGAAATAATAGCATGTACCCCATAGAGCTTTATGGGGTGCTATAAAGTGACACACATCACATTGAGAGGTTTCTTGACATATTGGAAATTGCTATCACTAAAAAAAAAATCCTCACTCACTTCTTTTAACATCCACCTTTCCTCTGGACACTTCTCTCTCACCAGGAAGTGATCCTACTTCCTACATGCTCACACAGGATATTTGTGATACTCTGCCAAGCTCCTCTTTAGTAAGGAGCAGAGGCTCCAGGACCTTTTTATTTTTCTTTTTAGTTTTCTGCAGTTAACATACACCTGGTTACATCTTAAACCCCATTAACTCTGCTGTGTGTTTGCATTTAAGCTTGACAATGCCTTAATGCAGAAGAAAAATGTGCATATTAATGGGGTCTCAGGCATCAAGGGTGACTGTAAGATACAAAATTCTCTCCCACCTTTTCTTGTGCCAGTCCTGGGGCTTGAACTTAGTGCCTGAGCTCTGCCCCTTGATCAAGGCTAGCACTTTACCACTTGAGCTACAGCTCTACTTCCAGGTCTTTTGGGGGTGGTTAAATAGAAATAATCTCACAGACTTTCCTGCCTTGGTTGGCTTCATACCATGATCCTCAGACCTTAGCCCCCTGCTAAGGATTGGAAACAGAAAAGGAGACATTAATAAGGATGAAGAAAAAATAGACAGAGAGAATTGACTTGTCACAAAGATATCAAGCTATTTCCACAGAAACCATGAACTGATTATAAGAGAGGAACACACAAATCTGTGGTCATTTGAAGCCTAAAGACATATTTAATAACATTTTTAATGTCTTTAACATTCCTTCTTTTACCCCTTTGGTAGAAATTTGCCCAATAAAAAACCATAAACCACTAATAGTGTGCTTTAGGAAGAACATGGCTCTATGAGCCAGAGCAGGCTGGTTTCTGGGAAACTAACAGTGTTATTGATTTTAGTCAAGCTTATTAGAATCAGTGTTACTTGCCCTCTTCCTCTACAAGATTGCATTTGGACTTCATTATGAAATCTCATCCCATTAAAAGGAGGCAACAATGAGTTCTATAAATAAAAAAATTACCTGAGATGTATTTGTTTAAAAAATTATGTATGAAACCTGCTTTGTGTATTGAATATACTAAGAATGTGAATCATGTTTTTATGCATCTATTATGCGTTTTAAAATATTGGAACCAATTATAATAGGAAAGCTTTGTTTTCCTGTTAGCTACCCCATGTTGCAGTATTTTGGTGAGATATATCATATAATGCTCATAGACATCGTGAATGTTTTCTCTTCCCATAGAGTCCACCAACACGAGAGACTTGTGAATCCACAAGTGATATCTATAAGAAATAGAATTCAATCTCTAGCTGGCCTCACCTGGGTTTATTCATGGTCTAGGAATATGAAAGAAAGAATAGATATGGAATATCTTCCATTTCTGTAGCCACAGGAGGTATGTCATCTGGATTAAGCAGCTTAAGTGACTTGATACAATTGATGGAAATGAACTGATAGAGGAAATTACTTTTCCAAAACAAACACTTACAATATGTACTTTTCTCTTAGACACCGAGTCCTGTGTCTGTTTATTCAGTATCAGTCAGCCCAGCCTTGTAAGTACTGGAGAAAACGGTGGCACTGATGTAGTTTGGAAGATCATAGTGTTTTCTCTTCCAAAAATATCACCACACAGGGCACCGAACACAGCCTGGCTTCTGCAGATAGACAGAGAAGCACTTCTGGGTGTTCCACTTTAGGACCTGGGAGTGAAGAGGTGGTACCAGAGCGGCATCCTTAGGAACTCTTGCCCACATTTCTGTTTCTGTGTTTGACTCCTTGACCTGGCTTAACTTTGACCGTCTGTGTTGGATTTCCTGACCTGGCTTAACCTTGAATGTCTGTGTTGGACTTCCTGACCTGGTTTGAACTTTGAACTTCTCTTGTCTTAGAGTACTTCAGTCCCTACCACCCAATTGCCACTATGCTGTCTTTGGTTCAGGGCATTGGTTGGATCTATTGAATTAATTGTGACCTAGAAGAGAAGAGATTCATCCAATGAAGTTGGCAGGGTTGGTGTGGCAGTAGGGTTGCTGTCCCACAAGTCTCGGTGGCCAAGGGTGACAACTGAAGTTGATATTTTCCACCTCTGCCCATGTGATTTTTCTTATCCACCATACAGTGCATGGTAATAATGGGGTTGAAAACGAACACAAACACTCAAAATCATGCTGGGAAAATGGAGTGTCTTTCTGTTCTGTAATTGATCTGAGTCTTCTTTATGCGTCCCCTCTCTCCTGGGTTCTTAGACTTGCCAATTAATGAGGCATCTGTCTCTGGTGGTCTCTACAATCTCATTTCAGCCTCTGGTTCATCCATCTGGCTTGTTCCTGGGCTGCTCCTCTTCTACTGCTTTTGAACCATGAGGACTTGGCTTTGTCCCAAGGGTTGGGGGTGTCCCAGGGAACTGCAGCCTGGAAAAGAGCACTGGCACTGGTCCTTCCATTCGTGAGTTCTTGTATTGCTGTACATTTTAATTATCACCCACTGATCGGATGTGACCCATCACGGAGGAGTCAGGGGAGGAGATCTTTATGCTTGCTGAGAGAGTTTTCTTCCTGCCACTCCTCAGTGCTGGCAAGGTAGAGCTGTTATTTTGCTGCATCTTGTTTGATTGGGCCTCTTAGAACATTCACTTTCTCCTTGCCAATCCCAGATTCTTGCAGATGGAAAGAGAGAAACCAATTCACTAATCAGGAATTGCTACTCAGAAGGATTAAGATGTCAAAATCTTCATGGCCATTGCCCACTCTTAGTATTTTGGTGAGATCAAATGAATTCAATTATAAAAGACTTGAAGCTGTCTCTTTCTTTTATGAGCCTTCGTTAGACTATCCATTGTCAGAGACAGAATAGAGATATCCTCTCACCAATATTCCATGTTGGTCAGTTAGTTATCATGGCATCATTAGAATATTTTGTGATTCTGTAAGCCAGAAGGGAATTTTCTTTCCTTCTTTCTTCCTCTTCCTCTTTCTCCCTTCCTTCCTTCCGTCCTCCCTCCCTTCCTTCCTTCCTTCCTTCCTCTCTTTCTTTCTTTCTTTTTTATATTTAGACTTTGTCTTCATTGTCATAGTAATGTATAGCAGGGTTACGGTTTCTTTCTTTCTTTCTTTCTTTCTTTCTTTCTTTCTTTCTTTCTTTCTTTCCTTCTCTATCTCCTTCTTCTTTTCCTCATTCCCTCTCTCCATTCTTCCTTCCTTCCTTCATTTCTTTCCTCTCTCTGTTCCTATCTCTCTCTGCCTCTTTCTCGTTCCTTAGCTTTTTCTCCGAAGATTTTTTTTTTTTGCCTGTCCTGAGCTTGAGATCAGGGCCTGAGCACTGTCCTTTGACTTTCTCAAAGCTAGAGCTCTACCACTTGAGCTTGAGCACCACTTCCAGCTTTTTTCTTTCTATGTATGTGGTATCGAAGAATTGAACCTGGGTCTTCGTGCATGCTAGGCAAGCACTGTATCACTAGGCCAAACTCCTGGCCCGAAATGGTTTTCAGCAACAACTCCATTTTGGGCTTTTTTGTTGGCTCACTAGAGATAAGATTTTCATGGACTTTTCTTCCCAGGATGCTTTTGAACTCTGATCCACTAATCTCAACCTCCTGAGTCAATAGGATTACAGAGATAACACACTAGTGCCTGGATCTTTTACTTAACAGTATGTTACCACAGTAGACTTTAGACAGTACACATAGAATGTACATGAGCTATGACAAATTATCAGCTGAATTGTTATAGAATTTTCTTGCGATAAGCTCATTATCACCTTTGTATGCAAGAAAATCTTTCATCCCAGTTTGTGGGGTTTGTAGAGTTGCATAAAATATTAAGAGATAGGCTGGGAGTTTGGCCTAGTGGTAGAGTGCCTGCCTAGCATGCACCAAGACCCGGGTTTGATTCCTTGGCACCACATACATAGAAAAAAGCTGGAAGTGGTGCTGAGGCTCAAGTGGTAGAGCTCTAGCCTTGAGAAAGTCCAAGGACAGTGTTCAGGCCCTGAGCTCAAGCCCAGGACCGGCAAAAAAAAAAAAAAGATAAACTTATTTTGCTATCTCTACAGAGGTAAAGTGAACTTACTGTACCTGTCTCTGATCAAACCTCCTTGGACCCACTAGTATACAGTTCTGGATACAAAAATATCACAAATTATTATGGGTCCCTTGGAAAGCAACTCAGATTTGATCATTCAATATTTATTTTTTTAAAGAAATATTCCTTGTACACTAAGTGTCAACCCCTTTTTCAGGTACTGTGCTAGGGTGTTAGGTAAGGTAGACAAAATCTCTGTCCAGAGGGAGCTTGAATTCTGGCAAACACAATGAGAAAGAAGAAGATAGGTAATAACGATGATGATGATGATGATGACAGAATATTATTCAATTCTGTGATGATATCTAAGGACCCTCAGGATTATGTTGACTAGAACAAGAATAGCCTTGGGGAAAGTAAAATGAGATTTGATGGTTGTAAATTTAGAATAAGGTTCTGAAATTTTGTTCAGTATAAGCAAGAATCTGCTTCTGTCAGAACTTAAGTCCCTTTCTCAAGTGCTGGCTGCTGATGAAGTGTTCAAAATAAGCTCAAACAGAGTGACAGACACTTTCTTAGCAGAGGGGTTGGTGATAAGTGGCATGGAGTCCTTCACATGCTTCTAGGATTCTACGCACTGAGAGATGGGAACTATGGGAAAAAGGCCTCAACAGACCAGATCTGGTCAGGAATCTTGGGTCCTGTACATGCCTTTCCTCCAATGCGAAGGACTCTGAGTGAGCTTGTGTCTTACCTTACACTGCTTCCATAGGAGTCAATGAACTGAGAGCTGACCCCCAGTGGTATTGATACAGATATTCTGTTTATCTGTATGCCGTTGCTATTTGTTGGTTGATACTGATGTTTACTCAGATTTCATTTTATGATGATGGCTAAGATACACAAGAGAAGATGCTCAGCTTTATTAGTCAGGGAAGAAATTCAAACCAAACTCATGAGAAACCACTGCACATTTGCTAGGATTGGCTGTGGCATAAATGGCAGACAGTAACAAGGGCCAGAAATGACAACCAGAAGCAAGAGCAACCACATACTATTGATGAGAATATACAATATAGCGACTTTGGAAACCCATTTGGCAGTTTCTCCATTAATATACAATGATCATATAGCCGTAACTCAATTCTTAGCTATAAAATGAATGAGAAATTAAATCATGTGCATGAAGAAACTTGTTGCCTTGAATGCTTTTAGCAGCATTATGTATAATTTCAATCTCGACCAACTGATGATTGAAAAACAAAATAAACAGAATATTATTTGTCTATACTGACAAAATGTATTAATAGCTGATCCCACATGGATAGACCTCAAATATTTTATATTAAATAGAGACTACCTACTTAGATGATTCCATTCAGGTACATATATTGAATAAGAAATCTATAATACATAATGCAGATTAGTGGATATTTAGGTATGACTTGGGGGGAAATTCCATTTCTGAGTTTATGTGAGTCTTTTTTACCTTCTTTTTAGGAATTAAGGAAATCAGACATTCAGTATTTGATGATTTGGGCCAAGTTTATTGAGAGATCACTTCCATCCTTTTAGTGTCCTTTATGTTAGGCTCCCCTTCCTGCAACCATAAAAAGCAGGAGGTATGCACAAATTCCCCATAGGACTTGGATCAGTTATGAATTATTTAGAAAGAAACATATTGTAGAGCGAAGATTTGAATGTGTATCTTTCCTACCACAGAGCCTTTTATTTTGTTGTATTTTTTTTTTGTCTAAACTGACTTTGCAGAAAATGGGACTGCCACTGGTATTCCGTGTTGTGGAGTACAACACAATCAAGACATAAAAAGGAGACAAAGATACTTTAGAAGGTCCTTCCATTTCCATAATGTTCTCAAAAACGAGATTATCTGAAGTTTTCCTACTATTTTTAAATAAAAACATTAGCCTTCAAACCCCAACATACATTTACTTATTTATTTATCTTTCAAAAAGAAATCCTTTCCCTCTCTAGCCACATTCTCTTGGTTCCCCTCTCCACTCAAATTGCTAGTAGCTGAACTGCCAACACTCTAGATTGCTCCAGTGCTTCACCCATAGCTCTCTGCACCATGTCACACCAGCTCCGCTCAGGCTCATCTTCTGCATAGCTGATGAAATATTTAAATGGTGCTGATAGCTTCAGCTGGCATTTTAGATGCTGACTGTACCACTGTTGGCATC
This sequence comes from Megascapheus bottae, assembly GCF_031878675.1. Taxonomy (NCBI): domain Eukaryota; kingdom Metazoa; phylum Chordata; class Mammalia; order Rodentia; family Geomyidae; genus Megascapheus; species Megascapheus bottae. The sequence goes on from NC_143514.1 coordinate 9,968,706, forward strand.
TCTTTCCAGAGGAATTGTAAACTGCTGTGCCCTGACTCAATTTCTCTCTCATGTTTATGCTAAAATATTTTTTTTAAAAAAGACCCTTCTCTTTCATGATGTTCTAATCAAAAACAGCTCACCACCCGTACTTGATTTTTAATTTTTTTTTAAAAACGTGTTCTTTCTCATAAGCTTGACTGGCCAAGCGCACACAATTAGTGAGCTGTGTTGGAAGAACTTTGAAAGGATGCTCTATCTGTCGACTTTTAATTAAAGTGACGAGAACAGCAGCCCGGGCCAGAGGAAACCTGTTGCCATTCTGACAAGCCTGCGCCTGGTGCAAGACTGGGAGCCAGGCTCTTCATAAGCACAGGTGAGCAGGTCGGTCTGGATGGAGCTTTGACACCCAAGCTAATTGATGGAGACATTGTCATTTTGACCTGTGCTCATGGAAAACAGACAAACCAAAAATATTTGTCAGAGGGCTGTGCTAACATAGGTAAGGTTAATAGGTGTGAGGGACTAGTTGTTCCTTAATATTAATCAAAAAATTATTTCAGTTTTCATGTAGTTCCTTTGCTCCTTCATGTTGATGCTTTAAAAAATATATATGTCAAAAACAAAAACAGGAAAACAAAAATAGAATGCTATTAATGGAGTTGGTCTTCCAGTCTGAGCTGGTTGCCATGTCAGGACCATGGAATTCTGAAAATCATCATCGTTTGTTTCTAAACAGATCAAGAGCTATTTACCATCTCAGTGTTTTGTGCACAGCTGAGTATCTGGCAAATGTCCAATATCCATTAACATTTAAAAATTAGTCCCATAATGCATCTTTTCTAGGGCTTGAAAAGTACCTACAGTGAAACACGTTCTAACCAATTACACTTGCACTGTCATTAGCTGGCTGCATTCAGCTTCCCAGTAAATGCAGGCTAATTTAGTTTCCAGGATGGTACATCCAACTTCATACAATAACCTTGAAGAGGACTGAGGAGCTCAAGACTTTCTGTGGCACAAACTGATCAGCAAGAATATGACTTCAACTTGTGAGACGTGAGAACATGTTACACAATGAATCATTTCCTTTATGTTTCCCTTTAATTCATGTTTTCTAAAACATCCTGTCAGGATGAGTCAGGAGAGCACACACACACACACACACACACACACACACACACACACACACACACAAACTAAAGATCTCAATAAACCAGCTCTAGCCTCACTTTGTACATTAGCAATCACGTTTTATGTCTCTGTCTTTCCAATTTTCGGGGTAATATTGGGTTGTCTCATTCTATTTAGATAGAGAAAGAACAGATTGTGTGTTCAGAAAGAAGACTCGCATTCTTTGGGGTTGAGATGGGGAAATCTTACTAACGTATTCCTCAAGATAAACAAAGCCAACTTTGGAACTGGTGGTTTGGTAATGGGCTGAAAACAGAAATGAAACGTATGCTTTTTATATTTGGTGGAAAGTATTATTTTTTTAAACTTCCACTGTTAGGAAAAATTCCTCTCCTAATATCCAGAGTAAATAATCAGTCAGTTCTATCTTAGGGACAGTCAGAAGAGTCTGCCCCCTTCTGGCGAGGTATCCAAGACACTCTCAGAAACGAAGACAGTCTGGTGATCTCTGCTGATCCTAGATGATGAGTTTATCTGAGCTCTCTTAGTCTGTGTCATGCTGTTTAATAAAGCCAAAATGCTCCCCTAAACAGAATATTGCTCCATGGGTTTTTAAGATTCAGAGGTGGTTCAAAAAGATAATTTTCACTAACATTCAACAAAACGATTGAGTACTAGTTTACAGAAAATTGCAGGAAACTAGTAATTTTCCCAATGTGCCCAATCTGATTGTGCCATTTACAAATCAGAGGCTTGGGGGGGGGGGGTCAGGGATGTACAGTGAGGGTGTCCTCTCCTAAGAGGAGAGTTCTCACACTACAGGCCACTCTGTGGAGCATGATCCCATTTTTCTCTGTCACCTTGAAATGATTCATAGCAAAGCTCTTTTCAGAGATTTTAATTGCTGAGTTTAACATTGTATTGAATGAACTGATTTAAACTGCAATTCATTCTAGGATAAGTCATGGCCTCATGAAATATAAGAGGAATTCTTAGTCTATAGGGAATATATGATTAAAGAAAAAAAAAACCCTGACAACGTCAAAACTTCTTGTTTCCATTTCCTGGAATTCATTTTGATAAATAATATTTTACATGACCAGAGGCACATAGACATTTGCACCTTTGTGTTCCTCCCCTAAGAATTTCTTCCTCTGGTCTGACTGTGTGTGAAGGCCTAGAGTCCTATATAACTTATCATGTCTAGGTGTATTTTACAACTAGCTTCCATACATGAGAGAACACATGCCCTTTGTGTCTCTGATCTTGGCTTACAAACTTTAACATGATTTGTTCTAGGTCCATGCATTCCTCTGCCAGTATTACACTTTCTAAGGGTTGTATAAAATTCTATGGTGTGTAAGTACTACATTTTCTTGATAGATTCATCTATTGTAGGGCATCAAGGCTGTTTCCATAACTTGGCTATTATGAATAGTACAGCAATGAACATGGTTGTGCAAGTGTCTTTGCAGTATCCTGGCTTGTGATGTTCTGGGTAGATTTCCAGAAGGATATGAGTAGGTCATAGCCAAATCTGTGTTTAGTTTTTTTTGAGGAACCTCTAAATTTGGATATACATTTTTTTTAGTGTGCTTATATTTTGAGGAAGATATACTTTAAAAATACACACACATGTTTTGGGTTGTAATTTTTTATTAAAGAATTTATTAACATTTTTATATCATATTTCAAATGTTATATTTAACAAACAAGTATTCAAGAAGGGAATCTCTATATACAATCACTGGCACATAGATTTTAGAACATAATTAAAATTAAGCTGAGGGTTTGTATGTCATAGATACAATTGGGTTGTGATGTTTTTAAGCATCATTAGAAGAATAGCTCATCAGGGTGGCCAATCCTTGTTCTTAATTAAGAACAAATAATTTGAGAGTATCACCTTCTTATAATTTAGGAATATGCAGTTTTGTTCTTGGTAAAAAAAATATAGATAAGCAATTAGGCATAGTAGATTAGAATCCAGTAGAAGAAATGTGACTACTGAAGAAAATCCCAACTTACTATCCTGTAAAATTGGGTAGATTATGTGTTCCTCAGATATTCTTCCAGTGGGGATTAAGTTGATGGTTAAAGAATTGGGTGAGGAGAGCTCTGATTTTGTTGAGAAGGTTTTGTTTCACTAATTTGAAGCTAGAGATGCTGTTTGTAATAGTCTTTTAGATTGGTGTAAGTGCTTGAAATAACTAGTTCACAACAGGCTGGGGGAGGGAGTACATTTATCTTTTGTATAAAATGCAATGAGGCAATGAGCATTATGGTTTCATCTCATTCACACACACACACACACACACACACACACACATACGCACGCACAGACACACCCCCCCAAAAACTCTTTATAACTGGAATAGTGAACAAGAAATGTATTTCCTTCAACTTAATTATTTAGTTTCTGACTAAGAAGTCTCTCTGCAGAGGTCAATTATCCTTCAGGGATATCCTGGAAGAAATGAACAATTAGCTTGATTTTCTGTTGAATTTGGAGCTTCAAACTCAGTATGCGATCTATTAAAAAAAGGAGATAATTCCTCTTAAACCATGTCCTAATCTACATGGGAGTCTTACACTGCAGGTGAGAAATCAGCAAAGTAATCCAATCCACCACCATGGGTCCACGGCTGAGCCTCTTGATACACAACAATCGTGGCTTCAAAACATTAAAAGAAAAAAATTTCTCATGGGGAGCAGCGAAGAACAGAATTCATTCCTTTCGTGAAGAGCAAAACCTTATAAAAGGAAAATGCCATTTGATTTTTTTTCTTAACAGAATTGTTCAAATCTGATTAAAGAGACTGGCAGCAAACATTGTAATTTGGGGTAATCAGGAGAGTGTACAGTTTTATGGAGAGATGAAAGGAAAGAGCAAGACTTTCAAAAGCTTCAGTCTATCCAGGAGGCTCACTATTACCTGGCTTCTCTAAAAAAAAAACAACCAAAAACAAAAGCTTTCTGGCCCCAAGAATCAGATTTAAAGTGGGGACTAAATTGAGTTAAAAAGCATCCTGCACAGAGCTTTGCCAAAAACCCCACTTTCACCTATGCAATGATTCTGAGGGGAAAGATTATATATATATATATATATATATATATATATATATATATATATATATATATATATCCTGTCTGGAAATGTCTTCTCTCTTCCCTCTTCCCCCCCACACTCTCTGAGTTATTTTAGCATGAAAGTTGTAAATATAACATCCATTTTTATTTTTAGTTTTCTAAAATTTAGAGATGCTAGTTTCAGCTAGCTAGCTCTATTTTCTTGAAGTCAGGGCTCTACTTTAAGCCTACTAATATAGGATGACCCCTGAAGACCTTTAAATCACCTTCATGTCACTGAGTTAGCATTTCCCCCTGAGGATGCATTCATTGTTCTCTCTCAGTCCAGGGAGAGACTGGCATGTGCGCACACACACACACACACACACACACACACACACACACACTCACACACACGGAAAGAAATGAGGCTATACAGAGGGTTAAGCTAAGAACTCCAAAGTATATTATGCAGTGAGAACTCGCTGGAGTTGTGTCATTTCAAATACAATCCCAAGCAAATAGTTTTATAGCCAGGAGCTGTTTTTTTTTTTTTTTTTTTTTTACAAATGGAAGAGGCAGTTTCATCAAAACCTTTGAGTGGGTGGCAGAAATAAGTTTCTGCACGGATACAGAGTAGAAGTTCTCTTGAATGGCTGCTACTTACGATACCGATGATAATTTGTAATGATGCCTTTAAGAATAGAGCACCCTGAATTCATTCAGCCAATTTCAATGAGGTTTAAACATTTTTCACACATTTCCATTTACTTCTTATAGCATTCTGGTGAGGCGGCATGGCAGATTGTCCCTGACTCTGTGTAGTTAGGAGATGGTAGTGGGAAAGTTGAGCAAAGGAAATCTATGCAGCTGGGCTGGTTAACAGAAGATTAGCTGCTTCTGCTAGAACACCTTAAACTTATTTTTTCGAGTGTTTTCCTTTTAACAATTATTTTCTTAGCTCACTTTCATATGGCTCGCATTTGGCCTGAGTGGAAATGCAAGAGTTCCTAGGAGTTGGATTTGTCTTTGTCTGAAGGTTTGGAGCCTCAATTTTCATTTAAACTCAATACCTCGAGCCATCAGACTGGCATCCAAAGTAGCTAGAAGAGACTTTATAAGGATAGCTGTGGTCCTCCAGCTTATCTTACACCTATGTCTTCCAAAACACCCCCCTCCCGACCTAGCAACTTCATGTATCCTGAGGATGGGCAGAACAGTCATAAGCTTTTGGATTAAGCATATCTGATGACCTCATCATCCGTGAAAATGGAGACAAATGAATAATCCTCTCTTAGGATTGCTAGTTCAGTGGTAATGATGAATGAAAGAATGCAAACCCAACACGGCAAGGAGGACATTGTTGCCACAGATGTCTGTATGATACAAAAAGTGATTCTTGACCTGGACTCTGTATTCCTTCCTCCCTCCCTTCCTCCCTCCTTCTCTCCCTTCTTTCCACCTTTCTTTCTTTCCTTCATGGACAAGGTCTCACTATGAAGCCTAGGTTGGTCTTGATCTCATGATTCTCTTCCCTCAGCTTCGCAAGTGCCAGGTATACATACTGTCACAGTTGGCTTGACTCCATACTTTATTGAACCTCATTTATTCTATAGTATGTTTAATTGTCCAATGTCCTCAAATGCCAGTGTTCTATTATTTCCATGTTGACTTTCTGAAGGATCTTTCCTGGTTATCATTTTTAGTTTTCAAATATATAGAATTCTAAACATCAAAAGGATTTCTTGGACTCAAAGAGTTTCTAAGGTTTTCTATGCATTTCCCCTTCCCAATATTCAGGCTAGATTATAGCAAGCTGACTAAAGAAGACATCTGGGGCTGGCTGGGAGTATGCTTAGTGGTAAAGTGCTTCTCTAGCATGCATGAATCCCTGGGTTTGATTCTTTGGTACCACATAAGCAGAAAAAGCTGGAAGTGGCTCAAATGGTAGAATGCTAGCCTTGAGAAAGCCCAAAGGACAGTGCTTAGGCCCTGAGTTCAAGCCCCAGGACAGGCAAAAAAGGAAGATATTTAGTTGTCCCTCTTATACTAAGAAACACTTTTATTATAATAATTCCTCTCATTCTAAAAGTCTTTGTGAAGACACAAAATGTGTGCGATAGGATTTCAAATTTTTTCTGTGCACCAAGGAAGGTTAGATCCACAAGCAACAAAGGTCACCAAACTCACTGCCCACTGACACATGAAGAGGCTCATGGATCTTCAGTTACCATGCAGGACAAGAGTCTTAGCCATTGACTCAGGCATTAGGCCTTTTGTGTCTCATAGCACATTTTTTAAAAAGCATTTATGAATACAAGTTTGAAGGCAAGATATTCATAAAAATGACTGATGCATCAAGGCAATCCTGTTCCTTAAACAACTCCTTGACAGGAAAAGAGAGTGCATGTTGCTGGAAGAAGGGAATGTTAACTTGGTTGTTTGGCTAATTGTTTGATAAGATCATCCTTACTCCATTACAGTGGTCATGTTGATAAACTTCTAGATCAAAAATGATCCAGGAAAGAAACATACTATATTAGTGACCCCTTCATGACTTCACTATTGTGATGAAGGGAGGGGGTGATATTTATTTTAGGGGTATTATAGGTGGTATTATAGAAGTAGGGTGTTCAACGCAACAGAATAAGAGTATTTTGATTTGCTAGGCTTCTAGAGTATGGATATTTGTGGGAAGTCATTAACTTGCCTTGTTCAAATGATGTTAACACCTAGAAGTACATTAATTAGACTTTTTTTTGTGTTCAGGCAGATGATCTGCCATTTGAGCTACACCTCCATTTCTGGCTTTTTGTTAGTTAACTGAAGAAAAGAGTCTCATGGACTTTCCTGCCTGGACTGGCTTTGAACCTTGATCCGTAGATCTGAGCCTCGTGAGAAGCTAGGATTACAGGTGTGAACCAGCAGTGCGCAGCATCTGGAAGTGTTCTTAAGCCACACGCGGTCAGAGGTGAAAGTGATGAAAGTGTGGATCTTCCACGCAGCACAAGATTGAAGTCCTCCTAACCTTGGCTTTGAGGGTGTTTCAAGTTATTTTATTCACTAATTGTTTCTGTTGTCTCTTTCTATCCCTTTAAAGCTCTTCCCATCTGCCTTTCTAAGTCTTATTCTTTCCTACTCCTACCTTTAGCAGAATAGTGGAAGCCCTATTCTCCACCTTGTGTCAAATTCCAAAATGCCTATCATGGCATTTCCCCTTCAATCTTCCATTTTCTGCTTATGCACAGGATGGAGTCTCACTTAAAGTCTGCCGGCTCTATTGAAAACACTTGCTCCCTTCTCCATGGTCCTCTGTACTTTTCTAGGATGCTCACGCTTCATTTTGAAACAGGCTTAGATTTATCCTTATTTAAGAATGCTTTGGTATTCCTAAGCTAAAGACACACTTGATCCAGCCTAAATTATCTTGCAGAATAATTACAGGACTTTGGTCATAGGAGTGGGTAGGTTTGGCGAAACAATTTGAGCAACAGAGGCCGTGCATGTGGTGATGGTTAGGATATGATGTGTGCCTAGGGCATACAAATGTAATTTTTACATTTTACATTTTATGAGAAAATTTAACTGGTGGCACTAAGCCATTTTTTTTTTCAATTTGAATCCCTGTAAACAAACTTTGAGACAAGTATTTGGATGTGATTGGTTTAGTTGGAAGGTGTTCGCAGGAAAAAAATAAAAGGAAAAGAGGAGTGAGGAAATGAAACAGGAAAGGGGAAAAAGAAAGTCCATACTTGCACAATGGACTACCAATTCAGTCCTCACTGATCTGAAAGAGACTGAGGACTTACCAGAGAAATCTCCTAGCCAAGGTGGGGATCATTCTTCTCCTCCTCCTTCATTAATGAGTGCTACTTCAGTTGGGCTTGATTTCCCAGCCGTTTGGCAGAGCTTACTTTGTTAGAAACCAAGGACTAACCCCTAAAAAGAGTCCTAGGACTCTCTTTCCTTTACTTAATTCTTTTTGAAGACATGAATACAGCCAGGAGCTGGTGTCTCACATTTGGAATTCTAGCTACCCAGGAGTCTGAGGATCCGAAGACTTCAGTTGAAGCCAGCTGAGCAAACAAACCTGAGAGACTTTTGTCTCTAATTAACCAGTAAAATGGCAGAAATGGAGATGTGGCTTAAGTGGTACAGCACTCACCTTAGGGGAAACCATCTAATCAAATCACAAGGCTCCAGATTCAAGCCACAGTATTGGCACTAAAACAAAACAAAACAAAGACACAGTAGAAACATATTTACACTTTGCTGATCAGTAATGCAGAGAATTCTCTCTTACCCTTGCTGGTATGACTTTTGAAATGAAAGCTGGTACCTACCTCACTTCCTAGAGAATGGTCTAGAAGGGAGGGAGGAAAGCTTCTGAGATCCTGGATCATTCACTAACAGTCACAGTCTTTTGTTCTGATACTTGCTGAGAAAGTGGTGTGTATCTTATTAACGTCAATAAATTTACTAAATGGAAGAAAAAAGAAATGAGGAGCCACACATTCTAGAGTTGTGCTCATCTCATTTAGTTGCCTCATTAGGGAATCTGCAAGCTGAGAAGACTGGAAGCAGTAGCTGCCAACAATGGCGGCAAGGAAAAAACGTCCCTGATGGGGAATTCTCAGCCTCCGCTGATAATGACTTTTGTGTGTCTTAGTCTCTGCTCTGCAAATTGGCCTGCCAACCTAGCCAGAACGCAAAACACCCACACTCTATTAAGGGCCATTCAAAAATCAACCCAAAATGTCAACACTTAAACATGGACCCAGTACTAACTCAAACATTTTAGTCACTCTATCAGCATTTTCTCACATCACACTGGAAGATTTGCTAAATGTTGGTCTGTATTTATAATGCCTGGGTTGCTTTATTTTTCAGAAATAATGTGATTGTTATGTACCGATACAAAAGACCAAATTGCCTGTCTTGAAGGATGTTTCTTTTTCCCCAAAGCCAGTAGCTTTGATTTAAAGGAATAAAATCTGTCTAGGAAGTTTCTGAATTTATTCCTTGCCCAACCAATGAAGCTGTATTTCTTTTGTGGTAGTGTTCTATTTTTTATCTAATTCTTTGATAATTGGTTATGGATGGTAACTTTGAATTCAAGATGCATTCTTTTCCAGTGGCTAGAATGGTAATAGGTTTCAATAGTATAATTGCAAATATATTATGCACATACTCATGCATATACATTTATATATTTATTACTTCTTATATTCATACATTTATTTGATAAGTACTTATTTGCTAATCAAATATATTTGTGATATGAAATATTTCTACTGATTTTCAGGCCCATACTAAGGTGAAAAGAACACCAACTTTGTCTCAAGAAAGACTTTAATTCAGCTGGCACTGGTGGCTCACGCCTATAACTCTAGCTACTCAGAAGGCTGAGATCTGAGGATTGCAATTCAAAGCCAACCTGGGCAGTAAGGAGACTCTCATCTCCAGTTAACCACAAGAAAACCATAAATGACACTGTGGCTCAAGGCATAGGGCGGTAGCCTTGAGCTGAAGAGCTCAGGGACAGTGGTCAGGCCCAGAGTTCAAGTCCAATGACAGATGACAAAAAAAAAGAAAGAAGGAAGGAAAGACTTTAATTCAGCTCCTAATAGCTCCTGGATGCTGAGTGACTTAAACCCTCCAAATCTGAGTTTCTAAATGTGTTTGATTGTGATAAATCATACTTACCTCATGATTGATGAGGGTGAAATTAGATAATATGTGATTAAATTAATATTTAATTCTACGGATGACTACAAGATCGATATTACTTTGCACATTTTTATGAAGGAAGCAATCAAGATTCTTCGGTATTTGACTCTCCCAATTTTCACAGAATGGCATCTGCATAGCCAATGCACGGAGGCCCATTCTGGCATCCATATCCAACATCTCACTTTGAAGTTTACCAGGTTATTTAGAAGTAACAAGATGATTCCTCTTATCTCAGGTGTCACGATAATCGTTCTAATCTGGTGAGAGACAGAATCGCTTTTGGATCAATTAGATACTCATTAAGGTTAGCAAACTTTTATTGATTAGTGAAGGAGTATGAGGGGGGGACAGGAGTAGAAGCAGCTTAACTCCTTCCTGAAGAGAGGCTAACTACTCCTCTGAAAGACTTTGCCTTTGTTTCTATTAGGATTTCATTAAACATCTAGTATCCATGTCTAGGAAGGTTGCTCAAATATTTGGAAGAAAACTGACTGTGTATTTTGACAAAGCTGTGCTTTTGCAGAGATATTGATGATCATATAGATCTGTTGTCCATTTGATGAACTTGAGTGAGTAGTGTTGACAAAGTCTAAATCTTCCTTCGGGTGAATGCTAGGCTTTGCCAGTGTCATTTCTTTTACTATCAGAGCAAACATTTTTCTTTGTGTGTGGAAATACATTTGCAAAACCACAAAGGAAGGCAGTGAGAATATGTGATTATTTTTTGTACCCAAATATTTATTTTATAGACAACTTTTCAGGAACATTTAGTGCATAAAGCCAAGTGGATCTATATATATCGATTAGGCTTGCTGCTTTCCTGAGTGGAAGGACTCGATTCCTCTCCCATAAATTCACTATTCTCTTTACAGTTCCAGGATTTTCATTGGCAGTGTTTTCTCCCAGAGGCTGTGAGGCCTCTGCCTCCTATTTGGACATGGGCAAGAAAGAAGCAGAAGAAGAAAGAAAAGAGAAGTAAGTGCAGACTATTTTCAAGGCAGAATTCAAAAGCATAATCAATGTTTATCTTTGGGTATGTTTTTGATAAGAAACCTAAGAAGAATAATCTTTGCATTTTTCCCCACTTTGGTATTTTAACCTGCTTTTGGCAGAGGTAAGAGGCCACAAAAAGGCTGAGTTTGGTACATAGGCCACTGAAGCCCCTTCTCCCTGCACTGGCTCATGGAACCACTACCTGTCAAGAATACCCTTTCTTGGTTAACACGTTTATAAACCCTGCACAAGGTTGTTATGAAGACTAATGGAAATGTGTTCAAAGTGCTCAAACAAATAGTAAGTAAATCATTGCTGGCTATTTTTTTTCTCTTTTGTTTAAGATCAGGACTCAAACTTAGTGTCTGATGCTTTTTGCTCACTGTTGGGCACCTTACTGCCTGATCCCTGCCTCCAACTCGTACTTTTACTTTTCTAACAAAGACACTGCATCTTCTGGTAAGTCAGGCTGTCTGCTGGTTAAAATACAGCATTCAAATTGGGCAAGGTAATATACTCTGCTTTTAGTTTTATTTAGTTTTTCTTTGCTTTGCTTTCTTGCCTGACTTGACTTCAAACCAGGATCCACAGATCTAAGCTCCTCTAATTGGGTATGTAGTACCAGTGCCTGGACATTTTTAGCTTTACTATTAACTCATTGTCTACTTAGTGTAGATATCTACCTTGATATAGGTATCGACCTTTAAGTTCCACCAAAAATTTGTATTGGCAATGCTGAAAGAATGCTGAGATATTTTCAGAGAAGGGGAGAGTTGATTATGCAGTCTCATAGAACATTCTGAGGAATTTGGCTTTTAGTTTTACTACTCAGGTTGCATATAACCTGACTAATGTTTGCTTGCTTAGAGTTGTTCTCCTGGAGTTAGGAAGGGAAGAATAAGCGATGAAACAGAAGGACTAGAAGACACTGCAACCCCTCCAGGTGAGAGCTGATGGAATCTTGTGGATCCAGAGGGTAGCAGTGGAACTTTTGAGAAGAAATTACCTTTGTAAATCAAACGCAGCACTGTGGATGAATTGGTTGTGGGAGATGCAAGAGAGAGAAAGAGATGAAAGTATCACTTATACCTTTTCTTTTTCACCTGAGTTACTGTATGGATGAAGCTGCATCTGTCTGGGAGGAACAGTTGTGTTGGAAGACCAGAAATTCTGTGTAGTTCCTGCTTAGCTGAAAAAAAGATGATTTAATCATCTTTTTGATCTTGATGCAGCAATGTTGCATCAAGGAATTTGAGCTATGAATCTGGAGTTTGAAAGCAAGATCAGGTTAGAGATAAATATGTACACATCATTCATACAGAGGCACTATTTAAAGCTACAAATGGGCTGCGATCACCAGAAAGGAAGTCTGACAGAGAAGCACTGAAATCAGAGCCCTGGAAATATGTGCTCCCAATCGCTGATGTCTCTGGAAGATTGAAAAAGGAGCTATCATCCTGTAATGGCCCTTGATCATATCTGATGACTTTGGTCTCAGAGTTGTAGAAAATGTAAGGTCTGCTTAAACTGAAGGACATTGTGGGACCGGGAGTTTGGCCTAGTGGTTAAAGTGCTTGCCTAGCATGCATGAAGACCCAGGTTCGATTCCTCGGTACCACATACATAGAAAAAAGCCGGAAGTGGTGCTGAGGCTCAAGTGGTAGAGCTCTAGCCTTGAGAAAGTCCAAGGACAGTGCTCAGGCCCTGAGCTCAAGCCCAGGACTGGCAAAAAAAGAAAAAAAAACTGAAGGACATTGTAAAGGCCTCAGAATGGACAGAGTTGCTCTCCTGACCCCTTGTCTCTTCTCCTCCTTCCCCTAAGTTTATTTTTCCTGTTGGTGATGGGTCTTGAACTTAGGGCCTGGGAACTATCCCCAAGCTCTTTTGCTCAAGGCTAGCTCTCTATCATGTTGAACCACTGTGCCATTTCTAGTTCATTGACAGTTAATTGGAGATTAGAGTTACACTGACTATCCAGCCCAGGCTCGCTTAGAATCACCGTCTTCAGAACTCAGCCACCTGAATAGCTAGAATTACAGGTGTGAACCATAGATGGCTGGTGATAAAATATTCTCTTACCACTTGGGAGCCATAGACTCCAAAAACTATATTCAAGAAATATAGTACACCCTAGGAAAATCGTTGTCTCCATCTTGCTTTTTAATTTCCTAGGCTTCTTATCCCATACCATGGAAGGAAGAAAGTTACAGTTTTGTCTCTGTCTATTGGGGCATACTTTTTTGTTCAAAGACATTTCTTCACAACTAACCATTCTTCATCAAATCTAAACATACAAATAGACAGATGGAGCTCAGACACAGTGTCTAGGCTCAGAGTTCAATCCCTAGGACTAATAATCCAGTATCATAAAAACTAACCCTCAATTAAGATATGAACAAACAATTTGAATTGAAACTTTATAAAGACAGAAAAATCACAAGTAAGCACATGAAAAAGGTTTCTGTGCTTATACAAATAATATATAGTCACGCTGAGATATCATTTCATACCAACTAAAATGGTGAAAACAGATTGACAAATAATAGAAGAAACTGATAATGCCAAATTCAAAGGTAATACAATACTGTAAATTCTTTAATCTATTGCTGGTTAGGAATGCAAAATGGGAGAGCCACTTTTGGAAATAAATGGCTTCTTATAGCAGTAAGCAAATGCTTACCATATACCCAGAAATCCACATTTACCCAAGTGAGGGTAGGAATCTTAGGGTCATAGTTACACCTGTACGCTCATTAATAGTGTCTACATTCATAAACAGCAAAAGCCAGAGACACCCTAAATGTCCTTCTACTGGTGAGTGGTTAAAGTATGGGACCGATTTCTGAAATTAATAATAAAAAGAAATTACATGGACAGAGACTAGCAGGTGCAGTGTAGTAAATTCACAAGAAAAAGCTAGACATATAAAGTTACATGCAATAGGAATGCTGACAGACCTTCTAAAGGACAAACAATAGACCAGCAGTTGTCAGAGACAGAGGCTGAGGACAGGCATTTACAACAAAGGGCACAGATGAACATTAGTATGGGAAGAGTCCTCTTTCTCTCGATTTCTGGACTTAGCTTTCATTTGTCAATATTCTTCCATCAATGATTACCAGGCAGAGTAACTTCTACCACAGATAAATTACATCCCGGCAAACCCGATTCTTCAAAAGTTAATAGCACTTATGTACACTAACAACACACAGAAAGGAATAGAATAATAACACACCAGAAGAAACAAAAAAGAAGCCCCATGGCTCCTTAGAGTTGAACTAACTACCACAAAAAAGTCAAGGGGAAGCGAGTTACCATATTGAAGTCTTCCCCAGAGGGGCCATGCAAGAGCTTGAGTTGTTGAGGTCCTCTTTCTTTCATTTGCTGCACCCAGGGGCACTTTGAACAAAGCCAGTGATGGACTTGCTACAGACTGGTTGGCTAGCACACTGGCCCCACTGAAAGTTGACCCAGTGTAATGTACTATAAAGTGTCAGCATACAACAAGCATGTTGTATTTTTAGATCTCAGACTCAGAGACTCCGTGTATGGTATTTTCACAAGGGGTGAGGTTGACCTGAAACACCACAGGCAGACTCTCTGGAGTAAAAGAGTTTTAACTACATGTCAGCAATGATTAGTTACAAAGGGAAAGAGAACTTGTCCCACTTGACACTAAATGACAGAACACTGTGACAGGAGCTAAAACCTGGGGCATGGGGGGGGGGGATCAGTCCTTAAGACAAGAGACTGGTTCCCAGTCGTGTTAGGGACAAGTCTTTTGATTGCATCTTTTGTTCTACGAATAATAAAATCCCTACCCTCAAAAGGCTTTTTAGGCTAGTCTCCTCTATTTTGGCCTGTATGACCTCCAAAGTACAATTTGCAGCGTTAAAGGAATCTGACCTGCATTTAATATTTGGTTTCTCTGCATCTCTGCAAAGTGTATTCTGGAGTCAGAGCTGGGGTATCTCATTATCCAGCTATAAATCAGGTATAGCATGGACCATGCACTCTATAGCTTTTTTTTTTTTTAAAGACCTGGGTAACAGGTTAAATCCTCTTGAGTTAGGAATCTAGCAAGGCTATTAATTGTCGGGGCTGGCAATCTGTGAAATGTCAATGACAGTAGTAATACAACTGCAAGGCTGAACATTCAGCTGCAACATGGGTCCCTGCCATCAAGGCTGGCTTTGATAAGGGGAAGCAACAATGATAATAAAGTGGTCATTGTTGTCGTCATCATCGTCATCATCACCACCATCATCATCACAACTCAAAGCAGTATACGTTCCATTTCAGTTATGTGAAGGAAATAGTAGACGCTGTAGGAAAGCAGCAGATTGTAAAATGGACAGAGTTGAGCATCAACATGGATCTGCCCTTGAGTCCAGCCTCCATTTCTTTGTAAGTAAAAGCCAATGGAGAAATTTCTTTATTGGTAGAGGACCATTGTTTGTTCCACAACTTAGACCTGTGAGCTTTCACCGGTGGATGGAATTCAGCACCTTGCATAGTATGCAGGACCTGCCAATGCCTGGTAGTGGTAGGAATAAGTTTGGGAACAAGAAGCTGTTTTTGCACTAGTGTGTTGAGTGTGTTCTCAGGGGCAGGGCCTAGCTGGAGCTAGGAACTTGGACGTATAAACAGTAAATAAAAGATTGGGAGTGGTAAGGAATGAAGGTAGATAAACTTGGACAATAGCCTGGATACCTGTAATTCTAACTATTCAGGAGGCTAAGCTATGGAGGTCACAGTTTGCAGCCTACCAGTACAAGAAAGTCTGAGAGACTCTTATCTCCAATTAATCTTCTAAAACCCAGAAGTGGAGCTGTGGCTCAAGTGGTAAGGCACTAGTCTTGAGCAAACATCTCAGGGGCAGAGCTCAGGCCTTGAATTCAAGACCTTCAACTGACTCCCTCCCCCACCCCCCAAAAATAGATGATAAAGCCCAGACTAGAAAACTATAGCTCTTCAAGTTTAGCAAAGTGGACATACTGATTGGATTTCTTTTTCCATTCATTTTATCATCATACCTACATAACATTTTCCAAATGCCTACAAAACGACAGCCATCACACTTGACAGCCATCTTCACATACCTCCATTTCCACCAGTATTAAGGCAATGTGGAAAAGGAAGTTAAATAACTCCTATTGGCTTGTCTCATTTTAGCCCAGGTCTCCACTGTCAGGTTAAAAGGTTTGAGAAATTATTTGAATAATTCAGGCAGAACCTACAAGGCCTCTTAGGGACTCCTTTTTCCCCTTCTGCTACTTTTGCCCCAATTGCCAGTGAATCACTTCAGTCCTTTCTAAGCTTGTCTACTTCTGGTCTGATTATGTCTTTAAGCATTGGACCTTGTCACTGAAATAAATAGATCATATAGAAAGCAAATACCAGTAAGGAAAGACATTTTCATTTCAAATGTGGGCATATTTAATTCCTATGTGGACTATGCTTGTGCAAAGAGCAGATTCAAAGTGTGAAAGATGAATGAAGGCAGTCAGAACTGAGCCCTTGTCAACTTGGAAGGAAATCAAGCTCACTAAATGGGAAGGAGCTGAATTTTTCTCAAGAAGAGCTCATATTAGCATTTATTGTTTAGAGTGCCTTTGGAAAACAGCTAGAATACTAAAACAAAGAAGAACATGATAGAGTTAAAAAAAACACAATATGAATTTATATCTTCCTCATTAGATTTTTTATAATAGAAAAGCATCACTTTGCCTTCACCAAAAAGTTGCGCGGGGGGTGGGGGGGAGGGTGGACAGGGGATATGAGATAAGATGTTTTTATGGGAAAACCCTGACTTTTTTTTTACTTGTTTAAATGAGGGTGGGATAAATCACAGAGTCCTATAAATGAAAATTTCATCCCATAAGACCCCCTCTTTGTGTGTGACTGAGCCTAAGTCCACAGAGCGTGTGTTTGGGCCCAAATATAGAGTAGTCTCAGTGTGGTTGATGAAGCTTGTCGGATCTTATCTTAATGAGCTACAGATCCTAAGACAGAGAAGGAACAAAACTAAGCTGTGTGAGCAGGTACACAGTGTCATAATTGGATCAAGCTGAGGCAGTGGTTGGGCCTTCAGTACAACTGTGGATACAAATGAGAGGGCTGTCACTTGCAAATGACTTGCTCTGTTTCAGGTTTTCACTTCAGTCTGTACAGTTGTATGTCAGAAGGAAAGGAAGCCAAGAATTTTTCCTTCCTTTATTTGCTCTCCAGAATATTACTCTTTATCTACCCTTCAGCAAATCTGACAACTTGGCACATCGTGAAATGTTTGAAATTCCTTTATTTTCATGACTAGACTGTCTTGGAGCTTAACAGCCTTAAGTGTGCATCTAGTCACTTCTCTATGTTGCATTGAAATTTTCATTACAGTTTCTATGATTTGTCAGCATTCTTAAGAAGTTCTAGGGACAGATAGAAGCTGTGTGCTATAGAATGAGCTTTGTGGAACAAGTTAGCTATGGTAATCTAAAGTATCAATAGTATTTCAGTTATCTGCAGCTATGTAACCAATGTCCCCAAATTTAGAGGCTTTAAACTATCATTCTATTATTTATTATCATTCTGCGTTGTGGTGTGGACTCAATGGTATATTTCTTTTGCTCTGTGGTATCTGACTGTCAGGACTAGAGCATAGAACACGGCTTCATTACTCTCAGGACTGGTGATTCAAGGGAATGCTTTCATCAGGTCTCCATGCATATGGTGGACAGGCTTCCCACTAACATCACGGTTTCAAAGAGGTCTGATTATTTCCCAGTAGCTCACTTCCTAGAAGCGAGAGGACAGATTTCTTGGTCTCCCAGGCTGTGTCCAGCACAGTTGCTTCTGATACATTGTAAGGATGAATACACACAACAGGACCAGTGGATTCAAAATCAGTTCAATCCGTTCTACATCTTTGAAGAGTTGGGACTGGCACATGTGTGTGGGACAGGAAGGTGGGTAACTTTAGAGAGCCTGTGGAGACTTCCCAAACTGTTTAGATTGGACTGAGAAGCGCTGAGAGTGGGATTGCTGCTTGTCATTGGTTTATACAGTTTTGAGCACATTTTTTTATTTTCAGGTTGGTGTACAGAGGGATACTGTTACATTTGTGCCGTATTCAGTACATTACTTCTTGAACATTATTACCCCCCCTTTTTTTCTGCTTTCCCTCTCCCCACCGCCACCCAAGTTGCAAAGTTCATTCCAAACATATTGTCCCGTGAATATCGATTATACACTGGTTTACCCTTTCTTTGTCACATAATCTTAAAATTTTCTCTTTTACTTCCCTGATTCAAATAAACAAATATATATATATACATATATATATGAATCCTCATCTATTAAATGAGCATATATATATATATATATATATATATATATAGAGAGAGAGAGAGAGAGAGAGAGAGAGAGAGAGAGAGAGAGAGAGAGAGAGAGAACACCAGGTACTGAAGTCAGACACAGCAACAACAGTGAATAAACCATAAGGGAGAAAAATAACAAACAAATCACATAGTACGTTGAAAACAACAACCACATGGCTAAATCTCTTGTTTCCCTGTCCTGGAGTTTATTTCACTTAGGCTCATCCCATATGGGCATATACACATAGATTAGCTATTGAGTTGAACACATTCTTTCAAAGGTTATAGAACCTTAGGCATCAATTGGGACAATGATTCTTAAACAACTTCATAAAAATCCACATTAGGAAATACTTTATATCATAACGTAGTACACACACAGACATTACACACACCTATTTCTGTAATATAAGATATATTGCATATTTTTCATATATTCCTGCAATATAGTATATATATTTCTTTCACACACGCACATATATACATATAAGAAACAACTTTATGACACAGTGTTGAGTCTTAATATGTGCACTGGACTCTGAAAGGGTTGTTTTATTATTGTTTCATTTTAAAGAAAGAGTTGCTCTTGACCCATGAAATTGATTTTATGACATGCCAATGGGTTTGCACTGCGATTTGAACACTACAAATCTATTCCTATCTGCTCATTTAATAGATGAGGATTCATGAGACTGGACAACTTGTTACAGACAGAAGCATAGAAGCAGGTCTCTGGATTCCAACTGGTGCTCTCTGCTCCACTCACTGCAGAGGCAGGTGGGGAGTAAGCAATTTGTGAGCTAGTTCTTTATTTAGTTTATACTTTCTCATTCTGGTCTCTGCAAAACTATGTTTGAGTGGGGGACTTTTCTCAAACTACATTTCCTTTTTCATTTTCCTACACTCAAATCATGCTCGAATTTTTCAAGCCAATAATTTGAAGCAAACATATAGAGCACAAATTATTTGCTGCTTTCTGACTTGCATTTTCTGTTTTAGTTAGTTTTGATGTTTTACCCTTGTCATAATCCTAGAGAATATGAGAAAAAGAAACTCCCACAAAGTGAGCACACTTACATAACAATGCAAAGCAGGTTGACTAATGCTACAGAAACCCAGCAGAGGGTTACCAGCAGAGGTGGGGAAAACCATTACAGATTTTTCTTTTTGTTGTTGTTGTTGTTGGTCATGGGGCATGGACTCTGGCCCTGGGCACTGTCCTTGAGTTCTTTAGCTCCAGGCTACCACCCTACCCCTGGAGCCACAGCCCAACTTGCCATTTTCCAGTGATTAATTGGAGATAAGAGTGTCGGGGCTGGGAGTTTGGCCTAGTGGTAAGTACTTGTCTAGTGTGCAGGAAGACCTGGGTTCGATTCCTTGGTACCACATACCTAAAAAAAAAGCCAGAAGTGGTGCTGAGGCTCAAGTGGTAGAGCTCTAGCCTTGAGAAAGTCCAAGGACAGTGCTCAGGTTCTGAACTCAAACCTAGGAATAGCAAAAAAAAAAAAAAAAAAAAAAAAGAATGAGTCCTATGTTCTTTTGTGCCTGGGCTGGTTCAGTCTCCTAAGTAGCTAGTATTACAGGTTGATCACAGATTTTGAGGAACAGGAGTAGCTTCCAGAAAATGTGTTAATGTATTGCTGTCTAAGATCACAGTTTGATTCCTTTCTTCATCTGTTAAAAAAAAGAAGTTAAGCAAATGAAGGAAATAGCTCAACTCTTTGGTTTTTTAGAAGGACTGAATGAGATCACACATGTTAAATGCTAACACTGTGCCTTAGAGTTGGTACACAGTGGATGTTAGCTTTGGCTGGTCATCTATGTCACTATCAAAAGACCAAACATATGTGCACTTTCTTTTGTGTTGGGGGATATTAAAAGTTGGGTTAGGGCATTGATTAATATTTTAGAAAGGCTCAATGAATGTTTATTGAGTGCCTACTTTTTGTCAGGCATTGACTGAGTGCTGGGAGTATAAGATAAATTAAAAAAATACTTAGGAGCTTGCTATGGAATAAAAGGCAGGTAGTGTTTAAATAAGAAGCCTGGTTTTATTGTGGTGTGGTTCTGTAAGTCTGTTGTTGGCAGGGAAGGAAGGAAATTGTGGTTAATTTACTTTTTAAATTTCAAAGTAATTACATTTTTAAGAGTTATAAAAGCAGGGTTTAAAATAGACTATTAGTGGATTTAGTATGTCCTTGTTTCTGGACAATTGGGTAAATGCCTAGTAGTGGAATTGCTGGGTCATAGGAGAGCTCTATATTTAGTCTTTTGAGGAACTGCCATACTGCTTTCCATAGTGGTTGAAGGAGTTTGCACTCCTACCAACAGCGTAGTAGTGATCCCTCCTGGCCACATCCCCTCCAGCATCTGTTGTTATTAGTTTTCTTGATCCTGGCCATTCTAACTGGAGTGAGGTGGAATCTTAGAGTTGTTTTGATTTGCATTTCTTTTATGACCAGAGATGTTGAACATTTCTTCATGTGTCTATAGGCCATTTTTATTTCTTCTTCAGAGAAGACTCTCTTTAAGTCTGGCCCATCTTTAAATCCACTAGCACAACAATGTTCATTGCAGCACTATTCACCATAGAAAAGATATGCAACCAACCCAGATGTCCTTCAGTTGATGAGTGATCAACAAGATGTGGTATTTGTACACAATGGAATTCTATGCTGCTGTCAGAAAGAATGACATCGCCCCATTTGTAAGGAAATGGAAAGACTTAGAAAAGATCATATTAAGTGAAGTAAGCCAGACTCAAAGGAAGATAGGCTCAATGGTTTCCCTCATTTGTCATAATCAGTAGAAACTTTGGGCTCTCCTAGCAGAGATTTGCAGTAGAGCAAAACCTAGATACATAAGGCCATATAGTATGATGCTAAATGAAAAGACCTCTAGGATATAGAAACAAAAGCCATTTGATGAGTGATTGTTGTCCTTAATGTACTATGTTATCTCTCCTCTCTTTTGCTGTCCCTTGGTTATCTCATATTGTTAGAGTATCTCACTTTGTTATCTGATATATTGGATATATTTGTATTTGGTTATTTGAAATTGGATAGGGAAGGGGGAAAAACAAGTGAGGGGTGGGGGGGGGAGGGAAATGGGGACCAAGGCATGAGAAAGGGTTTCAATGTATGTGAATTAATGCACCTTCTATCCGGCGAATATAATGTAACCCTTCTATTAATTACAATAAAATATATGAAAAAAATAAAATATTATTGACCATTCCATTATCTTTATTATTAACTTGCTTTCTCTGTCATTTTTTAAATTAATTTCAGGTGTGTTTGGGTGGGAGTTTAGATATATGTATTTCATTACAATGTAGGTATAACCATCTAAGACTTCGTATAATGTCAAATATTTGGCTCAGAGTTGGAGAGAATGTTTATTGAAAGGGAAATTGCCATTAAATGAATGGATGGTGCTACATTTATTAGCAGAACACTTCATTTTTTATCTTTTCAACCTTATTATTTATTTTGTTGCTAAGGATTGAACCTAGGACCTCAGAAATACCAGACAGACACCATTTTTAATATCAAGCTTATGGCCCCAAATCATTACTTTCCTATTGGTGACAATTTTATTAAAGAGAATTATTAATGTCAACCACAACAAAGCTACTATTTCTTTTTTTTCCAGTTCTGAGACTTGATCTCAGGGGAGTGGGCACTGTCCTTGAACACTTTTTACTAGAGCTCTGCCACTTGAGCCACAATGCCACTTCCAGCTTTTCCTGTGTGTGGTACCAGAGAATTGAACCAAAGGGCTTCCGGCATGCTGGGCGAGCACTCTACCACTAGGCCATGCTCCCAGCCCCAACGCTACTATTTCTTGAGTGTAACATATGTGAGGCCCCAAGTATGTCCACAGAGCTCTCTCTCTTAATTAATACTGGAGAGATAAGTGGAGTTTGCAGTAAGTACATGATCCTTTCGTGGCAGGATTTTGGTGATGGTTGATAACTTGTGTTTGAAGACCAGAGACCTGCCATAATTGTGTTTGCTGACAGAGTATAAAATAAAAGGTGGGAACTGGAGGATAGGCATTTGTTGTACTAATTCTCCCTTTCTTAATCAGAAACCTGAGGAAATTGGAAACGTGAGAGTGAACTGGATGATGCAGAGGCTGTGTATTCATGTCAAGTGTGAAATTGTGTGTGTGTGTGTGTGTGTGTGTGTGTGTGTGTGTGTGTGTGAGTGAGTGTGTCTGTGTGCATGCCAGTATTGAGACTTGAACTCAGGGAATTTTACTCTTCTTTGGTTTTTTCATTGAAGGCTGGGACTTTACCTGTTGAACCATACCCGGATTTCTGGCTTTTCTTTTCCTTTTTTTCTTTTCTTTTTTCCTTATTTTTAGTTAATTGGAATTAAGAGTCTCATGGACTTTTCAGACCAGGCTTGTTTTGAACCATGATCCTCAGATCTCATCCTCCTGAGTACCTAGGATTACAGGCCACCAGCATCTCATTTGAGTAGTATGATATTTGTGGCATATGCATATTGTCTATAAAGAGGGGACAAGGAAGACCAGTCTGTACGACCCAATGTTTCATAGAAGAAATAACAAAAGCATTCCAGACATATCATCCAGGCCAATATATTGAAAAAGAAAGTTTGACCCATGCTTTAATTCAAAGTTGCAAGGGGGAACATTAAAGACCCTTTGACTCTGATAGATCATTAACCAAAGCCACTAGCCTCCAACAACCTTGTAAAATAACATCTTTGAGAACAGGATCTGAATATTCATTTGTCTATTGCTATATTCATGCTCCCTTATAAGAAAACACGGAAGTTGGGTGTGGTGGCTCATGCATGTAATCCTAGCTAATCAGAAGGCTGAAATCTGAAGATCAAGGTTCAAAGCCAGCCTAGGCACTAAAGGACCTGAGACTCTTATCTCCAATAAGCCTCTAGAAAATGGGAAGTGAGGCTTAGCTCAAGGGTAGGGAGGTAGCCTTGAGCTGGAAGATGAAGAAGAAGAAGGAGGACATGTCAGTGGAAATAAACAGTATTTCATAGGGGAGGGAGATGCTGTTTTTCCAAGCAATTGCATTCACCTAATCTGCAGCAGTAACATAATACCAAACTCCCACTCTAAGTGTTGTTATTCCTGACTGTTTTTTTGAGTTCCATGTTCTGTGGAGTCTATCTTGTCATTTAAATAAACATAGTTTCCTTTAAGTGTCTCATAAGTATCTGTCAACTTTATGAACCTTGTAAATAAATAACGTTTTTTTCATGTCACTATCATATTTGCCTAATGTCAAAAGTAGAGAAATCGATCAAAAACAGGTGAACGCATAATGAACTATAATAATTGTTATGTCTAGAAAAAAAATCAAGCTATTTAAATTCTACAGAGGACTAATGGTCTTTCAGCCTAAACCAGGTAACCTGTTACATACAAGGTATATCGGCTGCAAGAGAAAGCTACAGTATTTCTACCTCACTTGTCTTTCTGTTCATTTAGATGGCCTGGTCTATGTGCAAACCAAAAACTTGGGGAAAAAGGATGCTGCGAGATGGAAAGAGGTTGGTCCTAGATGATGATGGCAAATTATGGAATTCAAAAAGCTAGAAAAAAGAATTTCAAATATTTTCCACATAAAGGAATGATCAATGTTTGAGGAAATGTATAGGGAGAGGTGTATGTTTATGACATATACCGTGGTATTCCATAAATATATGCTGCTTTTAAAATTTTGTATCTTGGAGTTCAAATAGAATGGGATAAATAAGCAAAAACTCAGTATACCTGACTGCCTTCATATCCCACTTTTGAATCTTTGACTTTACAAGACTGGTCTGTGTATGTAAAAATACTTTGTAAACTGTAAAACTTTTAAATTATCTTGAGGTGCCTATTTTGTGGGTACTAATACGTAGGAATATTTGTATCATCTAGGTAGACATTAAAAGTTTTTTTAAAAAAACCTCTGAAAGTTAATGTTATCGCTCATGACTCGTCATTTCCTTCTGTTTTTCTTGTTTCTGAGGCTGACAGCCACCCACATAGCAACCACTGGCTCTCAAAGTGGCCCATCCAAATGCCAGATGGATGCATGCCAATGTCGGGAAGCTGAGATTGTCCAGAACTTTTTCATAGGAAAACCTTGTCAATGACAAGTGTTGTTTTGTAGTCTGAAATAATTTTTTCTTTTCCTGTCTCTTTGATTTTTTTCTCTTCTCACCTGGGAGACACGGTGGGAATGGCTTACTAATTATATCCTGGGAACAGTGATGCCAAGTGCCATGAGTCCTCATCTTTATGCACCCTCACTGGCTGAGCTGTGCCAGCTGATAGGCTGGTGGGTGAGGCTGGCAAGCAGCCACAGGAGACATTGCAGGCAAGTCTTCTTGTCGCTCCATGCTGGCTTTATAAAACATGATTTGTTTTCTCCAAACTTGTCCAACGTACTACATCCAGAAAGAAACACAAGGAAAACACCCACTCTGCCTACTTTCAACTTTGAGCAATTATAACAATGTTGGTCTTAAATATATGGAAATGCCAATTTTATTTTCTTGAGAATAAGTGACCACCAATGTTTAGACACATGCATTATTTAAAAATGCCAAGTTTTTTTTCCTTCTTTCCTGGTAACAACTTCTCAAGTGGCATCAAGGACTGGCTCAGAGGAATATTCCTTATTTAGAGTCTTGATTGGATCACTGATTAGAGCAATTAATGGAGGAAGCTTGTGGGGCTCACAGCATTTCCTGTACCATATAAAATCACATGAGATTTTACTCAATAGAATATTTTAGAAATGGAGCCTTTGGCTTTAGGACCTATTCTGGCCTCCAAAATCACTCAGCTGCAACAGAAGGGATTTTGACTGTACGCATCATCCATATAATGAAAACACTGGGTGAACCTTCACTAGATGTGTCGGTTACAGGCTTTTTAAGTTCATATGTTATGGAGCTTATAATCAAGGTTGACTCAGTTCTCACTGACTCTTAGTTTCTCCAGAAAAGGATGGAGGCTATTAGAAAATGATGGGGTGAGAGGCATGGCTTGGTAGAGTACTAGCCAGTGAGAGAAAGCATCAAGTACCAAACTTGAGTCTCAATCTCCTATGTAAGAAGAAAAGGAAAGAAAAAAGGAGTATGGTTCCTGGCATTTACCCAGATGACTACAAACCAGACCACACTCATGTTACCAGCATAACAATGTTCATTGCAGCATATGGAATCAATCCACATGCTCCTTCAGTGAATGAATGGATCAAGAAAGTGTGATATATATATATATATGTATATACATACGCACACATATGATGGAATTCTATGCTTCCATCAGAAAGAATGACATGGAAAGACTTTATCAAATGAAGTAAGCCAGACCCAAAGAAACATAGTCTGCATAATTTCCTTCATTTGTAGTAACTAGAATACGTCTCTACATCTACCAGTTAATCCAAAGGATTGTGAAACACAAATAATTACATTTGGACATGATTCATTCAACAGCATTCTAAGCATACCACAGTGAAGACAAGGAGGATATTCTTAGGAGCGGTTATGGCTGTGCACGTGACCATACAAAATGATGGTTATTAAAACGAACTCCAAGAAACTGGGACAAGAGGGATTTTTTCCCCCCTTAATTCTATTGCTTGCAGTGCTTTCTTTTTTCCCCCTGTTTTGATTATTCCTTTTTGTTTCTGATTTTGGTTACCCTTTGTCTTGTATATAAGTTATCTGATTTGCGGAGAGGAAAGTGAATCACAAAAATGGAGGGACAAAGGGTGAATCAATTCTAGTAGTAATACTCACTAAACACTAGGTTGGATGTAAACTTCACCACTTTATGAGAGGGGGGTAACACTGTTCAAAAAGAAATGTACTGATCACCTTATGTAACTAACTCCTCTGTACATCACCTTTACAATAAAATTTCAGTTGGAAAAAAAGAGAGTGATGAAGATCAGACTTGTAGGCTTATGGGTTAGGATATCTTTAGTTTAAATCAGACTGTGTTAGTGAAGAGTGCTGTGTTAACTCATATAAAGAGGGAGATCTCTGACTTGCCATGCAGAATTCCCAGAAGAGTGATTCCTATATGGGGGGCACCTGTGCTATATGGAGAACACACAAGGAAACTGCAGACTAAAGGATTCGAATAGCCATGGGACTGTGGTGGCGATAGACTAGACATTTCCAGAACTGCTGTTTAACGTTAGGCACTCCCTGACAAATAGAGAACTCTACCATAAAAGACATGGAATTTTTCCCGCAGTTGAAGCATTTGACAGTGTACCTAGAATAAGGAACACTGTGGCATGCCCTCCTATAAAAGGAAATATGGGCATCACTTAAAACAAAAACTCATACATAGTGATAAGACATTTTCTTTCAAGGCACTTGAGACTACATTTGATCAAGGAAGGAAAACTTCAAGGGATGCATTTGATCAGAATATTTTAATTTGTTTCTATTAGGCGTAACCCTTTCTTATGGATGAGATGAGCAATGGGTTTTGTGAGTCTGAGCTCTTGTATTTGGAATCATCTTGCGTAAGCAAGGCAAGGAGTCTCATAAGATCCAGTGAAATGAAGACTAGCTGAAATAAACCCCAGAGACTTCTGGTAGACTCACTGATTTGTATTCAGAACACAGGAGAATGACACAGTCCTTGATTCATTTTAATCCATTTGAAATCATTGCCTATCAACAATGCATGTCGTTCTGGAATCACATCAAAGCATTCTATCTATCCTGGCTTTAACCCCAGCCGGAAGTCCAGTGTTATACCCTGATTATCTCAGTATTGTTCCACACAAAAGTCATTAGTAACACATGTCCATTTTCTCAACTGTTGAGCTACAGTGGAGCAGCTCTGTAAATGAAAAGGTGCCCAAGTTAAGACCCTACATGTTAGGATAATTCAGTAACTAATGGTTGCACTGCTAATTTGATTTTACTGCTGATCAGAGATAGAAAGAGAATTGTAATTGAAATGCATTGCAACTGATTTGTAAATGTTGGTACACATTACCCATCATTGTTATGCTATTACGCTATTAACATAAATTAGAACATCCAGCTAATTTAAAACTATTAACTGACACAGGTATATCTCATTTCTGGGGGTAATTATATCTAAAGGGAGGAGTTCAGGCTACATTTTGCATGGCATTATTGTGAGGACTCTTGATAGATAGGGGTGATTTAAGAATTAGAAGTGAAATATCACTGTTTTCCTGCTATTTCTCTTACTTTTTTTTCTGTTATACATACATTTGAAGTATCATATTGAAATGAGCCATGAGCCATACATTTTTCTTAAGAAAATACTTTGGGACCTAACTTTTCTAGTTACTTTTGATTCACTTTAATTTTACTGTTAATTTTTTGTCTCACAGTTTTGGCTTCCTACGGTGGTATTTTCTTCAAAAAGAATAGGAGATTTTAACACACAATGAGGACATTTTATTTTGGTTGCGGACCGGTCATCCTAATACATTTGTATATCAGTGAGTGAGTTGTTTCCCATGATCCCAAGCAAATTAAGACAAAACAATAAATTTGTGTTTCAGTAAGTAAAGGAACTGAATATGTGGGAAGGTTCTGTGCTGGGAAATATTTTTATGTGAACTTTTCATGTGGTCTTTGGTGTCTAATTCAAAGAAAACTGAGTCAGGCTCTTGTGGCTCATACCTGGAATCCTAACTACTCAGGAGGCTGAGATCTGAGGATCTTGGTTTGAAACCAGCTAGGGCAGAAAAGTCAATGAGACTCATATCTGCTATTTACTCTGAAGAGGCCAGAAGTGGCACTATGGCGCAAGTGATAAGGTGGTAACCTTGAGCATAAAAAGCTCAGGGACAGAGCCCAGGCCCTGAGTTTGAGCCCCAGGACCAACAACAACAACAAAAAAAGCTGAAATTGTCGATTTTATGATGAGGTATAAAACCAGATCAAGACCATTGGCTTTTTCTGATTGAGGCTTTGGAAATCTTACTTTCATGAAGTTTCTCTCACAGAGGTTAGATTGTCAATGGTGATTACCATGAAAATACTGAACAAGGAGCATATCTAAAAGTGTTATGTGAGAATTTGCTACCTTATCACCAAGGAAGCCATCTGGAGCAATCCTTTCACAATGCTACATCATCTCCATTTATGGTCACACAGTATTCTGTCAAAGACAAAATTTGGAATGACAGAATATTGTATGATCCTTTCATCTCATCCCGAAGAGATCCATCAGTTCTCATGGAGTCTGTGAAACACCTAGTCTAAAAGTATGCATAAATGGAGATGACATAGCATATGTGAAAAGATTGCTCTAGATGGCTTACTTGGTAATCAGGTAGTAAAGATAGTTGCATACAGACTCAGGGAGGGACTGCTATAAAAATGTTATCATTTATTTAACTATTTGTTTATTGGGTACTGGTACTTGGGCTCAAACCCAGGACCTCATACTCTTACTTGGTTTGCTTGCTCGAAGCTGGTGATAGAATGAAACACAGCTTCCACTTCTGGCTATTTTTGTGGTTAATTGGAGACAAAAGTCCAGACTTTTCTTTCTAGGTGAGTTTCAAACTTGAACCTCAGCTCTCACTCTCTGAGTAGTTAGGATTACAGATGTTTGCTACCCAATGCCGGGCTCTCAATTAGTTTTAATTGTGAAGTGCTAAGCACCAAGCCTGGTGCTAATGTTTCTTTCTAAGTGACAAGTGATGAAAGACTGAAGAAATGTGTGATCAAAATTACCCTAGAACTCCCAGGAAGCTGCTATATGGATGACTCAGACATTCAGGGAATGGGTCACTGCCTGTTTTTTATCCCCACTTCTGGTCAAGGACTATCATGGATGAGCAGTGGATATGCATTTTTATTTTTTTGCCAGTCCTGGGCCTTGAATGCAGGGCCTGAGCACTGTCCTTGGGCTTTCTCAAGGCCAGAACTCTACCACTTGAGCCATAGCACCACTTCCGGCTATGTGGTACAGAGGAATCAAATCCAGGTCTTTGTGCATGCAAGGTAAGCACTCTACCACTAGGTCAAACTCCTGGCCCTTGCATTTTTATTTTTTAAGTGTTTTGTTTGAGTGAGCATGATACTCACACCATAAAGGGTAAAAGAGAACACAGGCTGTATGGAGACCATAACTTCATGTTTTCACATTTCACCCCTACTTCTTTTTGAGACATATATAAATGGCATGCCTTGGAATTTCTCCATTTTTCCCCCTATCAGGGTTCTTGGCTGTGGATCCTTCTTTAGACTCTAGAGAAAAGATCTAGAAGCAATAACTGTGTGAAAGTATTTCTAGTGAAAATACTGATAATAAAAACTTTAAGTACTTCTATTTTAAGAGAAATAAACACATCCAAAATTCACCCAGGACAGAATGAGCTTTGGGAAATGTAGTAACCTGTCAGGATTAGCTGTCTAATTGTTGATTTTGTAAGACTTAAAATTGCTTGACCACCTGCGTGTGGTGAGCTCCTTTTGCTGCCAGCCTGGCTGCTTTGTTAGTATCCTAGTTTGTCAGTATCCCCATTTCCCCTTTCTTCCAGGGAATCATTCCTTTTGGGGCCTGGGTGATGTCTTCCTGCTGATGTTAATCAGGCTCTTTCTTTGTATAATACCTCATGGACATGTGCTGTGGCAAAAGCATTATCTGCTATCCGTGAAGCAGTTTACAGTCTTTTCCTTTTGTCTACCTTTCAAGCTTTAGGGGTAGCCAGTTCTGCTTCTGGCCAGAAGATCCAGATCCTAAGCCAGCACCCCATACTCGCCTTTGCTCAGAGATGGAAAGCTGGAAAGGCTTTGGTAAATTGGGAAGGGCCAAGGCTGGCACCAATATCAGTGCCTGCTTTCATGAGTCAAAGGCTTATTGTTGCTCCTCCTCATTTTAGGAGAGGATCCTCCAGCTGTAGCTGATCACAAAGGCTTAGCTACTTCAGCAAATCCTGGTTGAAGGGAGTGGTATCTTTAGAATGGCTTCAATTTTCCTTTTGGACCAGGTTTGCTGTCCCTCCTTCAACTCATAGCCCAGATTAGTAGCCTGGTATGCAAAGTTGTGCTTTCTTACATGATACCTTGTAGCTCAGATGCTCAAACTTTTTTGAGCAAGTCTCAGATAACCTCCTCACAAATCTCCTTGTTTGAGGCTCTCAGTAAAATGTCATCAACATATTTTAAGGGTTACTTTTGGATGTTCTGTGTGAAAAGCTGCCAGGTCTTGACTGGTCTCGACTTGGGGCTTTCGAGAGAGCTCTTAAAACCTTGCAGAAGCTTTGTCCAGGTTAGCTGGCCAGAGTAGCTGACTTCTGGGTCTGTCCATTCGAAGGTAAAGAGGAGCTGACTGTCATTTACCAAAGGCAGGTTTCACATTGGTTTTCAGTCATGCTAGTTTTAATCTCCTGGAAGGTGATTGTGGCATGCAACTTCAGGGACACTTGAGGGCTATTCTGGTCCTTGGAGATAAAGAGGATCTGTATAACCTGCTATCAATCATTCCAAGTATGTTAATGAATAAAGGGAATTGACTAAAGGAGTTAAAACCTGGGGTTTTTCAGAAAAAGGAGGGGCTAAGTCATCTTCGAGGTTCCTGTGCTCCTGAAGAACTGGGGGATCTGGTTTGGGTGACGAGGCTCCCCGAAGACCATCCTATGAACTGTGGAAAGAAGAAGTGGGTTAAAGGAACCCTCACATGGCCAGTTAGCCTTGAACTCCTGCCATTCAAGCTCACCAGAGGCCCCAGAGAAGGCCCATGAGCACTGGCTCGACTCCTGAAATCAGAAAAAAAGTCAAGCATTAATTCCACTGGGGGTAGAGACTGATGTCAATTGGCCCATATTGGCATTGTCCTGTTGGTCAATGGAAATATGCACAGAGACAAATAAGCAAGTGACCACACAGACAAGCCTCAGGTGGGACGCAAACCCACCCAAAGTCAACATTTACCCAAAGCCAGCACTTTCCTTTCTTGGTCCAGTTCTGGTGCAGTTCAGATTCAATTCGGGTTCATTTTATAAAAACATAGAACACTCACCAGTATAACTGGTGCCAACCTGTTTCAGTTGGAACATGAGACACTTCACCAGTCTGTTTCAACAGGTACTAAGTTCAGTTGGCTCAACAGCCAGGCAATGTCTCACCACCACTCAGGTCCGTGTGTACAGCTGCATCCAGCTCACCCACAAGCCTATCCAGGGGCAGCACACATCAGCCTGTTTTAGCCAGGACACAAAACGCTCACCGTCTGTCTCATCCGGTGCACAAAACACTCATCAGACTCAGTCAGTATACAAAATGCTCACATCCAGAGAAATTTCAACAGACTCCTGCTTCACATTGGCCATGGGAAGTATCCTACTGGGAAAAGCTACCACTCTTCTTTGGGGCTGAGAGGAGTTTCTCTCAGTGGCCACCCCTTTTGAAAGGTCGGGCTCACCCGCCCTGGTTTTCCTGAAATCAAGGCCTGAGGCTGGGGTCTCACTGGGGCCTCCATATGTAATTTTCCAATCATTTTGGGGTCCCATAACTCCCCAGCAATAGTCACTAGTCCTCGGTGAGGAGAGCTGGGAGTCAGTTCAATAGCAACTCAGCGGCTACTCCCCACTTTCGGGCTGATAGAGTAGCCCCACCTTCTATGGGGCTGAGCTTTTAAAGGAGAGCAGGGAGTTTGCCCTAGTGGTAAAGTGCTTGCCTAGCATGCAGGAAGACCCTGGTTTGGTTCCTTGGTACCACATCCATAGAAAAAAGCCAGAAGTGGTGCTGAGGCTCAAGCGGTAGAGCTCTAGCCTTGAGAAAGTCGAAGGACAGGGCTCAGGCACTGAGCTCAAGGCCAGGTCTGGCAAAAAGAATAAAAATAAAGGAGAGCACCACACACAGGTGTTCACCTGGAAAATACCACACGTAGGTGGTCAAGTAGTTTAAGTAGTTTTATAAAAAACCCAAAACAGAATTAGACATCTAATCCTGACCGGTTACTACAAGAAACACATAGCTGTGAGTGATTTCCCATGTGATAGTTCTAAGTTTTCCTACTCCAAGAAGACAGGAAATGAGATGGAGGTTCCAAACAATCTTTATCAAAAGAAACAGAAAGGCAAAATCTTACTTATGATTAAGCTTGCAACTCACATGCATGCTAAACGGTTCTTATCCATGGTGGAATGATTTGGGTTTCATTCTTTTGGAGGAGTTACAAACTCCTCCTGTGCAAAAGAGTCAATAAACTGAGTTCTAGGAGAATAAGAGGCATTGCTTTTTCAAATAGCACACAGTTATTAGGGAAAGGACAGGAAGCCATGCAAGAGGTGGTGGGAAGGGAGAAAGGAAAAGTCCTAGGAAGGCAGACATTGTTCATCCACCATTACAATCTGATAGGCCAGAGAGAGATTTAACAGGGACAGAGAAAGAATGTCTCTTCTATCCTAACCCAAGTCTTCCAGAGGGGGGAAAAAGACAGTCTTGTGATTAAGCAACAGAAATTACCTTCTCACAGTCATGGAAGCTGGAGGACCAGAGGAGGTGCAGGTGGGGTTGGTTTCAGTCCATGTGGCCTGTTTATGGTTGCCTTCTGTGTCCTCATATGGCCTTTCTTCTGTGTGCCCAGCATTGCCTAATGTGTGCCCACATTTTCTATGCTTATAAAGGCACTCATCATCGAGTTAGGGATTGGCTTTGAAAAAAGTCATTTTAATTTAATCATATTTTAAAAGCTATTTCCAATACAATCCTATTCTGAGCTGGTAGGATTTTTTAAATTTTTTTTTTGCTAGTACTAGGTCTTGAACTCTGGGCCTGAGCACTGACCTTGAGCTCTTTTTACTCAAGGATAATGCTCTGCCACAGCTCCACTTCTGGATTTTTCTGTCATTAATTGGAGAGAAGAGTCTCATGGAATTTCCTGCCTAGGCTGGTTTTGAACCATAATCCTCCGATCTCAGCCTCCTGAATAGTTAGTTACAGGTGTGAGCCACTGGCACCTAGCTGAGCTGGTAGGGTTTTTAAATCAAGAATTTAACTGCTGAATTTGATGATGGGATTCACAAAAAATCACTTCCAGAGGCAAACCTACTTGTCAGCTCTCCAGTCTCATGCCTGAGCATCTATACAGAAGTGAGCAGACATTTTTCCCTTAAAAATATTTAATTGGAGCAGTCTTTCTGTAAGGTAGGTTAATGAAATATGATGTCATCCTACTCCCTTTTAAACGACAGGACTCTGGAAGTGTAAGGTTGACGGTAAACTGTTCTGTACCCAAGCTGTGTCCTGACTTTCGGGGACAGCTCTCTCTGCAGGGGACTGAAGTGAGTAGGCACAAAAAATTTTCTGTGAGGCTGAGAGTGGATTTGCGAGAAGGCTGCCAATCCCCCTATAGAGTTTGCTTCCAGCCATCCCTTCCATGCTGCACTTCTCACCACAGTGGAACATTTCCAATCCTGTCAACTGTGCTTTGATTTGACATTTTTTTATAGTCACTTTCTAGCCAAACATCAATGCTGTTCACCATCTTTTGATGTTCAAAAAGTTACACAGTGGTTATGTTTTTATTTTATTTAAGGATTATATCTATTTTGGGCAATCTCTGACAGCTCTTTTCAGGATGGGTACTATAAGAAACTTATTGAAATTCTGGCTTTTACAGAGAATAAAACAAGCCAGAGAATGATTCTGCCTAAGTTGGAAGATAATTTTTTTCTTGTTCCTTTTAGACCTAAATATCTCCACTATAGGTTTACCTTTAAGAATGAGATTTTATATCTTGCTTCCATTTCATACATGTTGAGGAGTACATGTCATATATATATATATATATATATATATATATATGTAGTTTCTTATCTTTTATTTAAAGCCAGGACATATTCTGGACCAAAGCAGTAACAGTATATAAATGGAGCTAGGACATGATAGTTTATCCCAAAGGGGAGACTAATCTAAGATGTGTTAAACTAAGAAGACAGACTTCAGAAACCTCTCACTGTATTTATTTTTATACATACAAATAGTTTGTCCTGTGTCGTGTTGCATGTGAGAGGCCACCAGTTACCCAAGAGTAATGAGAACCTTACATCTATATCATCAAGGTAACTATAAGCCAGCAAGTTTGACTTTTCAATTCCTTTTTTTTAGTGTGTAGCCCTATGCACCTTGATTCTTTCTTGTGGCTTTTGAAAGCCTCTCTCTCTCTCTCTCTCTCTCTCTCTCTCTCTCTCTCTCTCTCTCTCTCTCTCTCTCTCTCTCTCTCTCTGTCTTCTAAAGTTGTTTATCATTTATTTCATAAATAAAAGTGTGGTGTTGTGTTTCAAAGGGCTTTGGACTTAGGTGGACAGGAATTGAAATCCAAGCATTTACTACCTTTTGCTGCATGAACTTTGGCATTCCCTAACCTTTTTCTTCCTTAGTGACTTCATCTCTAAGTTGGTTAAAAATACGAGAGAGAGAGAGAGAGAGAGAGAGAGAGAGAGAGAGAGAGAGAGAGAGAGAGAGAGAGAGAGAGAGAGAGAGAGAGACTAGTCACAGAGAGCATTTTGTCTGATAATATGCAGTGAGAATACTCGTGGATACATGGTGTACCTAGAGCTTATAATTACCTTCCTTGCTCTCTGTTTTTCTCTCTTTCATTTGGCGTTTCTTTTCACCTGATATCTTCTTGTCATGATTTAAATATTCCCACAGCTTCATGTACTGAAAGCATGATCCATATTTGGTGGTGCAATTTTGGGAAGTTCTGGAGACTTTAGGAAGATGGGACCTTGCTGAAGGAAAGGAATGACAGGGGGCAGGCCTTTGAAGAGTATCTTTGCTTTCCACTTGTCTGCCTCCTGGCATCTAGGAGGACAGTAGTTTCTCTCACATACTCATGGTGCCATTGAAGTGCATCAGGACCCCAATGAAGACACAAATTCTGATGGTGAAGACTTAAGTTGATTGTGCTGATTGGCCAGGGATAACTCACCTCAGGAGTGAACAGCCCCAAACTCAAAGAATAGGGGGTTTTCAGTCGGGCGCAGTGGCTCACGCCTGTAAGCCTAGCTACTCAGGAGTCTGAGATCTGAGGATCAAGGTTGAAAGCCTGCCCAGGCACGAAAGGATTTGAGACTCTCATCTCCAATTAACCTCTAGAAAATGAGAAGTGGAGCTTGGCTCAAGGGTAGAGTGGTAGCCTTGAGCTGAAGAGCTCAGGGTCAGTGCCCAGGATGAGTTCAAGCCCCATGACACTCTCTCTCTCTCTCTCTCTCTCTCTCTCTCTCTCTCTCTCTCTCTCTCTCTCACACACACACACACACACACACACACACACACACACACACACACACACACACAAAGGCTTTATAGAAACAAAAACCACAAGTAGATATATATATCCACACAGGAGTGGCAAATAAGGTTACATCACATAATTATCCTGGCCAAGAGCTACATTATAACTATATATGTAAACCTATAATTTTAAAGGTTAAGAAAAATGGGTGCAGGAGAGATGGGCGGAAGATGGTGGCGGTTCAGTGTGAGTCTTTCTGAGCTCTAGCAAAAACAATTCTTAGCAGAAAGAACAGTGCAGGAAGAATTTCAATAGAAAAGTTTAGATCTTATTACAGAGCTATCGTGACCAAAACAGCTTGGTACTGGACAAGAACAGGCCTGAAGACCAATGGAATAGAACTGAGGACCCAGATATTAACACACAGACCTATGGCCGCCTAATCTTTGATAAGGGAGCCAAAAAAAATAGAATGGAAGAAAGACAGCCTCTTCAACAAGTGGTGCTGGCAGCACAGGTTAAGCACCTGCAGAAAACTAAAGTTGGATCCTTC
This sequence comes from Megascapheus bottae, assembly GCF_031878675.1. NCBI lineage: Eukaryota > Metazoa > Chordata > Mammalia > Rodentia > Geomyidae > Megascapheus > Megascapheus bottae. The sequence continues at coordinate 10,004,796 of NC_143514.1, forward strand.
TCTGTCACCCTGCACTAGAATTAACTCCAAATGGATCAAAGACCTCGAGGTAAAAGCAGATACACTGAAAACTTTACAAGAAGGAATATGAGATACACTAGGTCTCCATGTCACAGGTCAAAACTTTCTTTATGAGGACCCAGAAACACAACAAATTAGAGAAAAGCTGGATAAGTGGGACTACATTAAACTGCAGAGCTTCTGTATGGCAAAGGACATAGTTAGAAACTAAATAGAAAGCCTACAGAGTGGGAGAAGATCATCACTAACCATATAACAAAGGTCTTATATCTAAAGTATATCAACAGCTCAAAAAATTGAATCACTCCAAAACTAATCTCCAAAGAAACAACCATCCCATTAAAAGATGATCAAAGACTTAAAGAGAGACTTCTCTGAAGAAGAATTAAGAATGGCCTATAGACACATGAAGAAATGCTCAACATCTCTGGCCATAAAAGAAATGCAAATCAAAACAAGTCTAAGATTCCACCTCACACCACTCAGAATGGCCGTGATCAAGAAATCTAATAACAACAGATACTGGTGGAGATGTGGCCAGGAGGAATCACTACTACACTGATGGTGGGAGTGTAAACTTGTTCCACCACTATGGAAAGCAGTATGGCAGTTCCCAATTCCACTACTTGGCATTTACCCAATTGTCCAGAAACAAGGACATACTAAATCCACTAGCACAATGATGTTCATTGCAGCACTATTTACCATAGCAAAGATATGGAACCAACCTAGATGTCCCTCAGTTAATGAGTGGATCAACAAGATGTGGTATTTGTACACAATGGAATTCTATGCTGCTGTCAGAAAGAATGACATTGCCCCATTTGTTAGGAAATGGAAAGATTAAGGAAAAATCATATTAAGTGAAGTAATCCAGACTCAGAGGAACATAGGCTCAATGCTTTCTCTCATTTGTCATAATCAGTAGAAACCTTGGGCTCTCCTAGCAGAGATTACCATAGAGCAAAACCTAGATACATAAGGCCATATAGTATGACGCTAAATGAAAGGACCTCCAGGATATAGATACAAAAGCCATATAATGAGTGATTGTTCTTTCATCTCTTTTGCTGTCCCTTGGTTTTCTCATATTGTTACAATATTTCACCTTGTTATCTGATATATTGTATATATGCGTATTTGGTTATTTGAAATCGGATAGGGAAGGGGGGAAAAGAAGATGAGGGGTGGGGGGGGGGTGGGAAATGGGGACCAAGACATGAGAAAGGGTATCAATGTTTGTGAAGTAATGCACCTTCTATCTGGCAAATATAATGTAACCCTTCTATTAATTACAATAAAAACATAAGGAAAAAAAGATGGACTTACAATGAAATCCAGTGGTACTTTTGGTATTTTATATGCTAATAAAATAAATTTAAAAGGAGAAATTATTTAAAAAAGGAAAATGGGTTCATGGGTGCATAAGCAAGTGAGCAGATTACAGAAGCAGAAATATTGTTAGTTTTGGCAAAAATGTAAACACATGTTCGTACTTTTTAAGCCACAGTTCCTGGTTGATTTGACTAGGAATTTTCAGATAAGCTTCTTGTGTGTCTAGAGGGCTTTAAAAAGCCATTATCCCATTTCACCATGAGGATCTGCCTGACTTCAGGCCCAAGGAACTGGGGCTAAGAAACATGGACTGTAGCTTCTCACATTGTGAGTTCAGCTGTTCATGTAGATATTTGGCCATGGAAATGCAAAGGTTACTTCCCTGCCCTTCCCCTCTTCTGCCCTCCCTTCCTTTTCCCCCTTCTCCCCCTCCCTTCCCTTCCTTCTTTGCTCCCCTTCTCCTTTCCCTTACATTTCCCTTTCCCTTTCTCTGCCTCTCCTTTCCTCTCCCCTCCACTGTCTTTTCCTCTTCTTCTCTCTTCCTTTCTTTCCCTTCTTTGAGAAAACCCATCTTTTCTTTCAAAATGTGCTTCCTTCCTTCCTGCCCATCTTGTGAAAATTGTTTTCTACTAAACAGTTCTGGTTTTGGCCAACTAGCTTGGCCCTGGCTGACTGTATTTTAGCTCTATTGCATCTCTGTTACACTTTAATTCAGAAAGCCTCCTACAAGCCCATTGAGCTTTCTTTATATCCTATTCCTCTTTCCATTAATTATACCACATCTTTTGTATTTGTGAGTCTGAGTTGGGCTAATCTTAGCGGAGGGACAGGGCTTGCTGCTTTAGGGATAAAAATTGAGCAGCTCGAAGCTTCTATGTGCTTGCTTGCCTGATTTTGGCTGATGTTGCACTTTGTGCAGAAGTACATTCTGCCTGGTGAGTTCCTTGTTCCTGAATAACACCTCAATATCCCAAGATATCTTCAATACTCCCTCTCTCCTCCTTTTCCTTATCATTCCCCTCTTTCTCTCCCTCTTATTTCTTCCCTCTCTTTTTCTTCTCCCTTCTTTTTCCCCCACCATCCCCTCCTCTTTTCTCCTGTCCTCTTCAATTTACTTTCTTTTCTGTCCTTTCATGTGCAGTCTTCTTTGAAAATGAAAGCGTGTATGTTTCTGTACAAGTAGTAAATGTAGAGTTATAGACTTATTCCAGTGAGTTTAAACAAGGATTTATTGGGAATCCTTAAAGATTTTTTTAAACTTTGTTTTAAAGCTTGAATGAAATTTTAAATTGCCCAGCAATGTTTTTTGCATTTTCTTTTTCTTTCTTTCTTTCTTTCTTTCTTTCTTTCTTTCTTTCTTTCTTTCTTTCCTTCTTTCTTCCTTCCTTCCTTCCTTCCTTCCTTCCTTCCTTCCTTCCTTCCTTTCTTTCCTTTCTTCTTCTGGTTCTAATTGTACCAACTTAGTATAGAAAAATACACATGATGGTCAGAAGCTCTGGTGAGCAGTGAATAAATACATTGTATTTATGAATGAGAAGTGTGGGGAGAAGACATTTGATTTATATGATATAGGTTTTCTGGGAGTCTTTCAACCCAATCAGTTTGTGGGGATTAGGGAGAAAAGTAAACATCTTGAACTCCTTGTATTTCTCTGTTCTCATCTCTAAGAGTAAAGGCGCAGATTAGATAACTTACCTGCTGTTTAATTTAAAAATGTTTTGCTGTTTGAGGCCTTAGTTGTTCATTAAGGTATTACCGTAAATAATGTTTACCAACCTCACCATTGGGTTACCTGATCAGGATTATTATTAAGGACTTGGCCATTACTTTGTTCAATGTGGCTTTCTATGAAATCGATTTAACTATTTCACATCGACATCCAGAAAGCTTAGAGTCAAAGCCAAGTCTCAATTATAGTCACTGAAGAGGTCTTTATGTGTTTACTAATGGAACTGTTATCCCTAGTCCTGGGGTTTAAAAAACAAATTATTGATTTCCTGTTTCCATGTAAGGAGTATGGAAGTTGCTACTTTGTCTTAACAGCATCTGAAAAGCTAAAGAGGCTGAAAAATGAGCAATTCTTCTTGGATCCTTAAGAAAGGTGAGGACACAGGGCACATTGCATACTCCAAATGTGGAGAGGCAGACAAATCAGGGAGTAATGGCTTACCTGCTAGAGCCAAGAGAAGAAGCCAACCTGGAGAGCCAGACTGGAGCAGGAAACACTGACCTGGAACAGAGGAAATGCTGCTGGCTTTGCACCAACAAGCCAGACAACACTACAGGGAATCCTGTCACAAGGGGGCTCTCACAGTTTTGTGTTTTACCTCCCAGGAGCACTGCCAGGTTCTGATGGCAAATATCACAGAATAATTCCTTTATGCTTCTGGCAGGGGGAAGCCAAAGGGAACCATTTTGAAATAGCCAAGAGTGGTCTGTTGTTCTAAGATTTGCCTTTAAGGAAGAATACTTGAAAGCTGACCTGCTAGGGTTTCATCAGAACGTAAATGACCCCCTAGGAAGAGAAATGCTCTGATCTACTCAGCTCTGGACTTCCCTCCTGAGGAAAATATGCAACTCCTTGGGCCATCTGGTCTCAACTTGGAAGAGTAACTGATAAATATTTGTCAAGTTCCAGAACCTTCACTGAATCTCAGGACTAACCTGAAAAGATTATTTAAATTATGAAGACTTGAGGCACCCTTGGTAGTATTTTTGGCTTTGGTTTTTGTGTTATGGACACAGAAACAACATCATTAGCATGACTACTTGGGTCTTTTCAGTTGTCCGGATATTGTGTTCAACTCTGGGCTGCAATAAACTTGGCCATGCTAACATGGACTGCTCAGTGTCTGTTTTATGACATTTCACTGTGGGGTTGACATGGTCCTTAGGAGACTGTCCCTTGAGAGAACAACATAATAGCAAAGCTAGTGGTACAAAAACGAAGCTAAAAAGAAGGTAATGATAGAAATAAATGAGCACAAATGCTTATAAAACCCAGGGAAGATGAAGAGCGTGTGCCTCTCAGTTCATTAAGCAGTTACTAAATGCTGTTTGTATTGTCCACATGAATAGTAAATGAATTCATTATGATTCATGTTATTGCAGAGAATAGCAAATGAATGCATAACTATGGGCCCCATAAAAATATTCCGAATGGAGAAGTTATGCATTGTCAAGTTGGTTTCTGGAGTAACTGGGGCTTTCATTGAAATGAGGGGGAGTTATGTCTTAGTAATATATGAGGAGTTTTCAGCTGACTCAAATTTTGGTGCCTGTTCCTTTTCTTTTATGGCCAAATATAATAAAAATATTTTTATTGTCTTTAAACCATTATACAAAGGCATAACCATTTAACAAACCAGTTGATGAGTTACAATGCATCTTGATTAATGTCATCCCATCCATTGTTCTCTCCCTTGCATTCCAAACCAAACCCTACCCTCAATTTTCTTAATTTCATAGGTCATGAATTCAGTATTATGACTTTATTCTACAACCTCTTTCAACTTTTCATTTGTCTCTTCCTCTCCCCTTGAGTGCCTCCCTCCACCTTTGAAGTGTCAGTTTCTTGATAATTCATTTTGTTGGACTGTGAGGTCATTTTTCTAAGGAATCATACCATTTGAATTTTCCCCTGCAAATACCCTACTTCAGTTTACACACTTGCATGTGTTTACTAGTGCATTTGCAAATTAGTTTTAACTTCCACATATGAGAGAATATATACATCCTTTGTCTCTTTGTGCCTGACTTGCTTCACTTAACATGCTTTTCTTTTCTAGGTCCATCCATTTCCTTGCAAATGATGTAACATCATTCTTCCTGATGGATGAGGAAAATTCAGTTGTGTATATAAGCCACATTTCTTGATCCATTCAATCCATTAAGGGACATCTGGTCTATTTTCATTCCTTGGATATGGCTAATGGAAGAGCAATGAATATGCTTGTGCACATAGATTTACTGTGTCCTGACTTGTAATCTTTTATTTATTTATTTAATTTACTTTTTCCGTTCCAGGGGCTTGAACCCTGAGCCTGGACACTGTCTCTGGGACCCTTTTAACTCAAGGCTAATACTCTACCACTTTGAGCTACAGTTTCCTAGTGATGAATTAGAGATTAGAGTCTCATAGACTTTCTTGCCTGGGCTAGCATCAAATGGTGATCCTCAGATCTCAGCTTCCTGAGTAGTGAGGTAGTGAGGCTCTGACTTGTCCTATTCTACATAAAGACCCAAGAGTGACATCCTTGTATGACAGAGTGTTTAGGTTTTTGAAGAATCTCTAGTCACCACTGTGCTTTCTAGACTGGTGTGACTCAAAAGGGGTTCAATTATATACAGCAAGTTAGGAGAAAACCTTTGGTGTGTGGTTAGACTAGTTCAGTGAGTCTTGAAGGATTTCCATGCTGTCCTGTTTGGAGGCTGTCTGCGGGGATGGCTCTCACACCCGATCAAGTTCAGGTCGGCTTTTGTATAGATTTATTGGATAACCTCATCTGCCCACTTTTGCTCAGCACTGGGATAAAATAAAATTTCAAATTAACAGCATGAATAGTGTACCCTTGAAGTAATATTTAGATTTTATTGACCATCATAAATAGATTATGAAATCATGGCAGCTGCAAATGCACAGATGGTATCTTATTATAAACTGCACTCAATGAGCGATGAGACCAAAGACCAGTCAAAGGGCACTTGCGGAACATCAGTGGTCTAGAAATCAATATTAACCCCTCATCTAAATTCAGAACCAATTTCTTAAGGGTGGAAATGTTACCTCTTCTTGGTTTCATGATAAAGTTAAAATACTTGTAGAGCTTAATTTTTTAAGAACTGCTGGTTTGGTATGTAATCCCAATTTATAAATTGTATTTGTGTCTTTCACAGTAAAATTTAGCAAGTTAAGAGAAACACAAAGAAAAACATCATTCATGTAAGACATTCAACCATTCAAGCAGATGACAATGTGCAAGTGTCACAAGTTTTCTCTCATATGCTGAACCTCTGCCTCAGGTAAATGAGATAATTTTAAAGAACTATTTGAGGGACAAGTGAGAGGTCAAAAACAAAGTGTGATGGGGGCATCTGTGCTCAAAGTATTAAATAAATACATGGATAAAGACACCAATTAAAAGTGAGAAAAGGGCAGGGATGAATAAGAAAGAGTAATATAGAGGCAAATTAGATTGAGTATGTTATATTCATGTATGAAAATAGCACAGTCAAATTTCTTTGGAGGATTAATATATGTGAATAAAATATATTTTATGTAGTCTACTATGGTTTTAATGGATTTATTATCTATTTATAGTTGCACAAAGGGGTTTCAATTCAATATATCAATTTATGAATACAGTACATATTGATTACTGTCACCCCTTCCATCATTCTCCCCATCTCTTCCATTCACATCTAACCCCTCAAGTTATCTGCTTCCATTTTCACTTGCGGATATAAATATTATGGTGATATTCGCTTTCCCTTCTTTTCTCTTCTCTTCTACTTTACCCCCTCCTTTCTGATAAAATAACACCAAGGGAATTCTTTCAGGAAAGCAATTTTTAAAATTGTCAATCTAATGTCAATTCAATATTTTATGAGAAAAATATTGGTCATTTTTTAAATTACTAGTCCTTTAATTAAAAATTTTAAAGAATACACACACACACACACACACACACACACACACACATCCACATCCACACACACATTTGCCCACATGCATTCTGTCACATTGAAGGGGTATGGCTCTTCACAATTCCCTATATTTCTTAAATATGTAATATATATTATGATTCAATCATTTTTCTTTTCTTTTTTTTTAATGTTGGTGCTAGGAATTTCAATTCTAGGCCTCGTAGATGCCAGGCAAGTGCAGTTCTGCTGAGCTGGACACCTAGCCTATCTTTGAGTATCAGCTTTATGAAAAAAAAACTGTATCAGAGTCTAATTTACTATCAACTCATTTCAGAAATGAGAGTGCTTCTCACAGTGCCTAGCAAAATGTGAAGTGAATTTGTTTCAGTGGAATGAGATTTCACCCAGGTTATCTCATGTCCTATCTACCAGAGCTTGGGGGAGCAGTATTATGATCTTGCTGTGTGGATGACCAGCTGTGGTAAGTGTCTCGCCATAGGTCACATGATAGAGAGATGGAAAACATGGTCTTGAACAGATTGCAGATCTCTCACTAGTACATATGTTTCATCATAGCACAAGCAAGTGTAAACTTCACAGGGCTATTAAAAACACTATTTTTTTTGTATAATGACTCCTAAAGACTCTCTTCAGGTATTATAGCCTATCTTATACCTCAGCACAAATGGCTCTCTGACTTTGAAATGGGACCATTTTAGGTAGCTTTCCTGAAAATGCTTTTCAATAAGGTATATCAACCATTGTCTGAATGTAATGTTAAATAAGGACAGAATCTAAATGACTATTTCCAGAAGGGAAAATATTATTATCACCCTTGGGTTCATCATGTTCTTAGCATGGTATCTGAACAAAAAATGGATGGTGTGGGTTTATTGATAAAGATCTCTAGGGACAATTGTTAACCAATTACATGTTTCCCATATCTTCTGTTTCTTCCATAGGGGCCAAGATTATAACACAAATATAGTAACACATTCACATATTCATTCAGCAAACTGAATAATTACTAAGTGTTGGACTCTGAGATTGGCATTTTAGATCCAAAGAGAACTTCAGTACCTAATTTATGAGTTTGAGGAGCTTGTTGTCTGACATGAATAACTTAGGTTCATGTATATTCCTGAGCATGTAATGTTTCGCATAAAATTTAAAATGCATGATAAGAAAAGTCTTACTTATGATAGATAACTGATGCTCCCAACCCACAGCTGTTGCGTATGATTCAAATTCTAGATTTTTCATGGGAAACTGCCTGCCTTCTGCAGCATGTCTTATTTTTCTCTTTCCTTCACTCAGTAATTACATTCTTTGGACTTGGTGAGTGGCCAAAAACATTAGTTAAAAGATTTATCGGTGTTTGGTTTTGTTTCTGTGGGCTTTTTTTTTTTTTGCAACATGTCTCATTGTATATAGTTAGAAGCTGACCTAAAATTTCTAGTCCCCTGCCTCAGACATCTGTTGGCTGGGGTGACAGTGATGGAGACCTCGCCCATCTGTTTTACATGATCTCTCCACAGGACTCTTCAGTCTTCAAGTTTATTTAGGCCTCTTTGTTCTTTCAGTCATTTTTCTCATGACAATAATGATTTTCAGTGATCAGGTAGGTGAATTTATTATTATTTTAAACTTCCAGGGAAAGCTGGATGTCCTGGATAGTTTATAGATAGTCGCTACTGTGTTAACATTTTGGGGGGTAAACATAATGTTCATGATTGGGGTCACTGAAGTGTTCTGGTTTCACAGGGTGCCTGGCAGTCTGTGAAATACATTACCATGGAGAGCAAGCTAGCTTCAGAGCCTGAAGACTTCCTTGTTGTTTTTTTTTTTGTTTGTTTGTTTTGGTAAACTCAGAATCTAGTGCTCTTGCTTAGTTTGTGTGTGTGTGTGTGTGTGTGTGTGTGTGTGTGTGTGTGTGTGTGTTGCTTTTGTTTGTTTGTTTCTTTGTGCCTCTTCTGGAGCTTGAACTCAGATCCTGGGAGTGTCCTAAGTTTCTTTGCTCAAGGATAATGGTCTACCACTTGAACCATCCTTGTACTTCCAGCTTATTTGGTGTCTAATTGGAGATAACGGACTTTCAGCCAGACATTGGTGGCTCACCCTTCGAAAATCATTTTCTTTATTTAATTTTATTGTCAGGGTGATTTAAGAAGGGTTACAATTACATATGTATGTTAGTGAATACATTTCTTATCGAACATTTTTAACCCCTCCTACATTATTCTCCCACCTTCCCTACCCCCAGCCACCCCATTATTAAATTTCATTTCCAACATATTGTCTTGTGATTATCACTGTTAAATTGGTTCACCCTTTGTTCTTTGTCTCATCTTTTTTTGTTCCCCTCCCCTTCCCTAATTCAAATAAGCATATATACAATATACAATGTACCAACCATCAGATACAGTGACAACAGGGAATAAATCATAGGGGGATAAAACAAAAGAAATAAGAAATATCATTGTATAGTACATTAAAGTCTTTCTGCTTAGCATCATCTTGCATGATCATATGTACACAAGTAATGAGCTATTCTAATCCTCTGCTAGGAAAATTCTAGATTTATATTAATTATTACAAATGAGAGAAACCATGGAGCTTATGTTTCTTTGGGTCTGGCCTTATATCACTTAATATCATTTTTTGCAAGTCTATCCATGTCCTTACAAATGGGCAATGTCATTCCTTCTGATGGCAGCATGATAAAATTTCATTGTGTATACATACCACATTTTCTTAAACCATTCATCTACTTAGGGACATCTGGACTGGTTCCATATCTTAGCTATGGTAAATAATACTGCAATAAAAATAGTTGTGCTGGTAGCTTTGGTATGGCCTTGTTTGTGGACATTTGGGTAAATGCCCAGAAGTGGGATTTATATTACTCTTGTAATTCTAACTACTTAAGAGGCTGAGATCTGAGAACCATGGTTGGAAGACAGCCAGGGGAGGAAAGTCTATGAGACTCTTATCTCCAATTAGCCAGTAGAAAACCAGAAATGGTGGTAGAGTGCTAGCCTTGAGTGGGAAAATCTCAGGGATAGTCCCCAGGCCCTGAGTTCAAACCCATCACTGACAAAAACAAAACAAGGGGCTGGGAGTGTGTTCTAGTGGTAGAGTGCTTGACTAGCATGCACGAAACCCTGGGTTTCATTTCCTCCATACCACATACACAGAAAAATCTGGAAGTGGTACTGTGGCACAAATGGTAGAGTGCTAGCCTTGAGAAAGTTCAAAGACCATCCCCAGGCCCTGAGTTCAAGCCCAGGACTGACAAAATAAAAAAAAATGTCTCCTGGACTTTCCTGCCTGAGCTGACTTTGAACTGCAGTCTTCAGCCTGCTGAGTAGCTCGTATTATAGGCATGAGCCACCAGCGCCTGGCCTTATTTTTCTTGCTCAAGATTGGTGCTCTACCATTTGAGGAACACCTTAATTACTGCTTTGTTGCTGTTATTGGTGTTGGTAGGCAGTTCAGGTGGAAATAAGAGTCTCAGATTTGTTTTCTCGGGCTGGCTTTGATTTATAATCCTCAGATCTCAACCTGAGTAGTTGGGATTACAGGCATGATCTTCCATATTGCATGTTTCTTTTATATTTCATGGTACAGGGAGGTTGAAGGAATGAAAAAAAGAAATTCTACTTTCTAGGTCATAGAAGGCAATTCCTAAAGGCATGTCCCGCCTCTCTAGGATTTTGAGAGAGGAAAGACCTTGCTTTAAATTTCTCTATGGCTTGAAATCCATCAGAGCATGACTAATCTATTAAAGTGACTAATGCTTCACAATCTCCACAAAATCTAGGAGCTGGTTCCTTAAACACAAAGCTAGTCAAGCTCTGGCAGCTAATGCCTGCAATACCAGCTACTCAGGATGCTGACATCTGGAGACCCAAGGTTTGAAGCCAATCCAGGCTGAAAAGTCCCTGGGAATCCAACTCCAATATAACCACCAAAAAGCCAGGCTAGACACATGAGTCACGTAGTAGTGTGGCAATCAAGCAAGCTAACTGAGCAAGCAGAGGCCTTAGTTCAAGGACTAAGGGGAAAGATTTTGCCTAGCATCTCCGCCATGCCTCGTGGAGTCTGTGGAGATGGAAGATGAAGACTTAAATTGCACAAGAGATCCCCTTGTTTTGAGGAACAATCATGAAATACTCAGAAAAAATGCTTATCAGTAAATACTCCTTCAATATGTTAAGGAAAAATGAAAAGGTTCTTATATTGATTCTCATTAATTCTTGTTAACTGGGAAGTAGTTTCTGATGACTTAAGTGGGGAACCATTTTGCTGTGAAGGGCCATGAGACAGCAGCATGCCCAGGCTTATTGACACACTGTTTGCCATAGCCAAGCTGTGAAATCAGCTGAAGATCGCATTTAGACCATTTGCAGAAAAACAGATAGAATTAGAGATTGTCATTCTGAGCATGATAAACCACACTCCAACTGCCAAGTATTGCCCAGTGTTGGTAGCCTCATGACTGTCAGCTACTCAGGAGGGTGAGATTTGAGGATCACTATTCAAAGCCAGCCTGGCAAGAGTCTGTGAGACTCCCATCTTCAATTAACTGCCCAGAAATGGATCTGTGCCTCAAATGGCAGAGTACCAGCCTTGGGCAAACAAGTTCACAAAGAGCACCCAGGCTCTGAGTTCAAGCCCTGTAACTCCCCCCACCCAACACCTCCCAACACACACACAGATGATTTATTGCATATTTGATAAATTCAATCTATACCTAAAATGGTGATGACGATGATGATGGAATAGGAGTGAAAAAGTGAAACTGTGGCAGGGGTTAGGGAATTAGTGGGAGGTAAAGGGAAAAATATATAGTATAGAATATATAATAGAACATTACATAATGTTAATTCATAATATATCATGATATACATTAGTATACAAAATAATCAATTATTATATGTTGATGTTACATATTTTGCATATTATATGTGTATGTATACACATAAAAACAGTATAATGAAACCCACTAATGTTTCAGAAAGGTGGGGAGGAGAGAGGAAGGCTAAGAAGATACTATAGAGGGATAAACTTGTACAAAATACACTATCATGACTATGGAATTATTACACTGACACCCCCTTATACTATGAACGTATGCTAAAGAAAAAATGAAAGAAAAGACAATTACCAAATACAGGCAGATGAGCTCAAGGTATGAACATATGTGGTGTTGCATCATTCACTAAATGATTTCATAGGCCTAAAGAGGCTTTCAGAGCAGACAGTCCTAATCCTCTATTTGCTGACTCCTTGTGGAAAGTTTAGCCACCACTGGGGTTCCTTTTTTGCCACTGTGATCAGTCACGCACACACACATACACACGCACACACACACACACATATTTGTGTTGGTACTGAGACTTGAATTCAGGGCCTCATACTCTCACTTGACTTCTTTCACTTGAGGAGAATCCTAGTACTTAACAACTTGAGATACACTTCTACTTCTGGCTTTTTGCTGATTAATTGGAGATAAGAATCTCACAGAATTTCCTGCCTGAGCTGGCTCAGAATCACCATTCTCAGATCTCAGCCTCCTGAGTAGCTAGAATTATACGAGTAACTGGCACTGGCCACATGATTTTAAAAAAATATTTTACTTTATTGTTATTGTAATGATGAGGTACAGAGGGATTACAATTACAAGAATCAGATGAATATATTACCTTTCACCCAATGTCTTCCTTTCCCTCAGTGTCTCCCAAAATATCGTTTAAGAAAGTTGATCCTCCAATTGCCCAGTAGATGCCACCAGCACCAGCTCGATACAAGATGTGTCTTGTGTTATGGACATCCACGCCAAAATAGTTTGTTTTAATTGTAACTCTTTTTATTTTTGGCTATGCTTACCTCCTGCCAGACTTCCAATTCCCTTAACATTTAAGATTGCCAAATCAGGCCATCTGTAAACATGAAAAGTTGCTCACCAAAGTTGATAGCTTTAATACTGTGTCGATGAGGAAAGACTGATTTTCTCAGTCCAGAATGAGTCATGGTTGGAAGTGGGTGTGTCCTTCTCTACTCCACTCTCTGAGCTTAGGATTTTCTGGACATAGGTGGATCTTAGCTTGCTCATTGTATTCCTTGTCTGTCAAGAATATAGTTGGGGACAGCTTTGGAGAAGTCCAGCCTTTCATGAGATGGAAAGGTTAAAACGGAGCTGACAGGCCAGCCCTGGCTCACTGCTGTTGGGGAGTTCTTCTGTTTATTCTACATATGTTTCCTTTTAATTAAAATGTCATTTTTAATTAAAAATGAAATGTCAAGAAGTGGAAAAAAATTTGGCAAAGTCTGGACAATTGCAATGGAGGCAAGCAGAAAAAAGTCAAGAGAGAGAAATAACTTTCCAAAGGACAAGAATGGTATCTTGTCTCCTATTTGGGTAAAAACAAAAAGTAATCCACAAGAGAGTTGGAAAAAACTATATATTTGATGTGTGAGCATAAGTGTTAAACTAATGTGTGTTGCTGGTGGGACCCACATGTTTCATGAGTGACAGAGTCATTAATGAGATGCAGCAGGGATGGCAAAGGATATCCACAAATTGTGTGAAACACCCCTGGCTGGTCATTTATTTATTTCTATAGAAGTGTAATGCTTTATAGCTTAAAAGGATTTTTAATTTTGCTATGAAGATCCACATCTACAATGGACTTCTACAGATGCATCATTTCCACATCCCGTTTCATTGTAACTAAATTTTAACTAATGGATGCTTCCATAGGTGAAGACCGCTGCAGTAGGGTATCCACAAACTTTTCTAGGAAGTGGGCAGAGCTTCTAGAAATCAGGTGCTATAGAAGAAAATGGTAGTTTTGACATCACAGAAAGAAAAGCTTCTGAGAAGCCAGCTCCTTCTTAATTCAGTTCTCACTGATCTTCCTTTTTAGCACCTTTCTCATTTGTTTATTGTTTCACTCTTTTGGTTGGGCTGAGCAACTTCACAGCTTTGGCTACTTTCCCTCTTATGTGATGGCACATGCCTTTCTGACTCAAATCATTGCTTAGTCTTTCCTCCTATGGAAATGCAATCATTCATCTCCCACCCTTCCCACTTACAGTCTCTCCTGCTTATCACCAGGTCTTTGGGTCCTGACTGCAATCCATAGATTCTTAGCATGAGCATGTGTATCTTTTCAAGGAGATAACATTGAGGAAACACCAGGAATATTCTGGATCAACTGCAGATGCCTGGTTCATCTTTCCCCATAACTCGATCCAACTTTATCTAACAACAGGCTGCATCTTGACAAGTCAAAAATTTTCACTTTGTCAATTCAAGAAAGCACATTCACTTTTTAAAATTTAATTTTTTTAATTTTTTCTGTCAGTCATAGGGCTTGAACTCTGGACCTGGGCACTATCCCTGAGCTCTTCAGATCAAGGCTGGTGCTCTACCATTTTGAGCCACAGCACCACTTCCAGTGTTCTGGTGGTTAATTGCAGATAAGAGCCTCACAGACTTTTCCTGCCTAGGCTTTGAACCATGATCCTCAGACCTCAGCTTCCTGAGTAGCTAGGATTACAGATGTGAGCCACTGGTGCCTGGATTTTTTTTTAATATTTATCATCTTCATTGAAAAGATGATGAGCAGAGAGATTACATTTGTAATCATTTCTTCATTTTTTTCCAGCTTACTCCTCCCTCTGTCTCAGATTGTAATGTTGATATCTAACCTAATGTCACGAGAATGTCATTGTTACATTAGTTTGTTCTTTGACCTGCTGTTTCTTTGATCCCCTTTCCCTTCACTGGTCAAATAATCTTGTATATAAGACAGCAAATTAAGAGAGATGAAAGAAAAAATGAAAACAAAAATACAAAAAAGAAAATCTATGTAAAAGACATAAGAAGGGGACGGGAGTTTGGCCTAGTGGTAGAGTGCTTGCCTTGCATGCACCAAGACCTGGGTTCAATTCCTCGGTACCACATACGTAGAAAAAAGCTGGAAGTGATGCTGAGGCTCAAGTGGTAGAGCTCTAGCCTTGAGAAAATTCAAGGACAGTGCTCAGGCCCTGAGCTCAAGCCCAGGACTGGAAAAAAAAGACATGAGAAGAACCTCTTCTTTCTATATCTTGGAATTTATTTTGATACCTTAGGCCAGATGCCCCTCAGTTGATGAGTAGATCAAGAAAATTTGATATGTATACACAATGGAGTTCTATGCCTCCATCAAAAAGAATGACATCACACCATTCATAAGTGAAGTAAGCCAAACCCAAAGAAAAGTAGGTTGCATGGTTTCTCTCTAGAATATGTTCATGATAGTCTTAACAGGAGATCTCAACAATTCATTTGCTTACTATATAAGCACATTAACTTTTCTACCTTTGCTTTTCAGGCATGATTTGCCTTGGTTGAGGAGGTAGATTTCCATAAAATTGAGGGTAGAGAAACATTCAGGATATTACATAGTGATGGAAGCATTGCTGACCTTCATAGGAGAGAGAGAAAGAGAAGAAAGGGAGGAAGGGGGGATGGGAGAGGAACGTCAGAGAGAAAGAAGAGATTGGAGGGAAGAGAGAATATGCTTGTCCCCATAAATCAAACTGATGTGCATATGAGGATTTAAAATTTTTATTTTAGTTTATTATCATGTTGATGTATAGAAGGATTACAGTTACATTTGTAAGGTAATGAGTATATTACTTCTTTTTTTTTTTTTTTTTTTTTTGCCAGTCCTGGGCTTGAGCTCAGGGCCTGAGCACTGTCCTTGGACTTTCTCAAGGCTAGAGCTCTACCACTTCAGCTTCAGCACCACTTCTGGCTTTTTTCTATGTATGTGGCACCGAGGAATCGAACCTGGGTATTCATGCATGCTAGGCAAGCACTTTAACCACTAGGCCAAACTCCCGGCCCCGAGTATATTACTTCTTGAACACGGTTTTACCCCTTCTCATGTTTTGCTTCCATTTTCCCTTCCCCCACCTCCTCCCAAGTTGTAAAGTTCATCTCCAACGTATTGCCTTGTGAATATCACTGTTATACTGGTTCATCCTTTGTCCTTTGTCTCAACATCTTGTTTATCCCTTCCTTTCCCTGATTCAAATGAACCAAATAAATGTGTATACAATACACCAGGTACCAAAGTCAGATACAGCAACAACAGAAGATAAACCATAAGGGGAAAAGAAAAAGAAAAAAGAGAATAAAAGAGGAAAGAAATAACTTCATCTAGTAGCTTAAATTAACAACCACAAGGATAAATCTCTTGTTTCCCTATTATGAAGTTGAATCTGCTTAGCCTCATCCAATGTGGCCACATGCACATAGATTTTGAGCTATTATGCTCCTGTCCTAGAAAAATCCATGACACATACGAATAATTACAAATGAGGGAAATCATGGAGCCTATTGTGGGATCCAGGCACCACCAGGTCTCTCTGCTTTAGAGAAAGGGCTAATTGATGCATCCCAGACTCATACTAATGAGGAACGAGTGAATCAGGGGTTAAAACTACAAGGCCCAGAAGAACCTGAAGGCCATCTGAGATGATTTAGGAAAAGAAGATATTCTATGGTGTTTGGCCTTTCAGCTATGCCAAGATGACCAAGATCAGGGCTCCGTGAGGAAAATTACGTTTATGTTAGAAAAATATCACAAGGCTAACCACCATTTTGCCTCTCTATCTCCTTGATTGCTTGCCTTAGCTACATCACTCACTGGTGAAGCATTGCCTTCTGATTAGAAATAGCCATGGTATGGTGCCACTGCTGGCAAGCTTATTGAGAGTTATGATGTCTAATGTTTATGATGAAGAACAAATGGACTTAAAGTTCACTAAATAATCGCCAATGAAATTAATGCACAATGTTCTTCATGGCCTGCTTTTGTAATCCTTGCTTATAAAACCTTACCTCACCCTAAGCACAGGGACATTTTTCACTGTCAAGGTGTTTCAGTAGTGGGAAGCTGATGCCACATGGCTTAATAAAGTTTCTAGCTTTTCTTAACTGATGGTCTTGGAGTCTCATTTGAACTTTGGATATAATACCTATGTTCCTTTGGTACTGGCTTACCTTACTTAATATGATTTTTTCCCCAAGTCTTTTCATTTCCTTACAAATGGGGTGATGATGTGATTCTTTCTGATAGCAGCATAGAATTCCATTCTGTATAAGTACCCCATCTTCTTGATCCATTCATCTACTGAAGAACAGTTAGTTTGGTTAGATATTGTAGCTGTGGTAAATAATGCTGCAATGACCACTGTTGTGTTGGTAGGTTCAGTATGGCCTTTTCTGGGGGGGATATTTGGGTAAAGGCCCAGGAGTAGAATTGCTGGGTCATTGGGGAGCTCTATGTTTAGTCTTTGGAGGAATCACCACACTACTTTCCATAGTGGTTGAGCAAGTTTACATTCCCATTAACTGTGTAGTAGCGATCCCTTCTGATCACATCCCCACCAGCATCTGTTGTTATTAGATTTCTTGATCATGGCCACTCTAACTGGAGTGAGGTAGAATTTCAAAGTTGTCTTGATTTACATTTATTTAATGCAATGTTAGGAATGATAGCTGTAGCTTTGTCATACACAGCCATTATTATACTAAGGAATGCTTCATGGAGTCCTAGTTTCTCCAGAACTTTTATCATAAAGGAGTGTTGGATTTTTTTTGGCCAGGCGTGAGATTTGAACTCAGGGCCTGAGCACTGTCCTTGGACTTTTCTCAAGGTCAGAGCTCTACCACTTGAGTCACAGCACCACTTCCAGCTTTTTCCTATGTATGTGGTACTAAGGAATCGAACCCGGGTCTTCATGCATGTTAGGCAAGCACTCTACCACTAGGCCAAACTCGTGGCCCCAGGAGTGTTGGATTTTTATCAAATGTTTTTTCTGCATCAATTGATTGTTGATGTGATGAATGATATTAATTGACTTGCATATACTGAACCAGCTTTGCATTGCTGTGATGAATCCTGTTTGATCATGGTGTATGATTTTTTTAATGAGATGTTGAAATAAATTGACCAGGATTTTGTTGAGAAGCTTTGCATCAATGTTCATTAAAGAAATGGGTCTATAGCTCTTTCTTTGATGAGTCCCTCTCTGGTTTTGGGATAAAAGTTATGCTGGCTTCATAGAATGAGTTTGGTTGAGAAATTTTTGTTCCTCACTTCATTTCCTCCCTCTCTCCCTTCCTTCCTTGCTTTCCTGCTTTCCTTTCCTTCTTTCATTACTCTTCACTACACTTGGTCAAATGTGTATGTAATACATGTAAGAATAAGATGGGCTCCCTGTAAATTCATTCATAACTCCCTGGACTTCTTGCAAGTCCCTACAACACTCTAATGAAATGCATAATTGATAAGTTACTTTACTTTCATTTTCTTCATTTTAAGTTGTAGGCAGGAAGAAATGGTTTTGGACTTAATTAATGTCAAATCCATCATACCTGGCACAGTGTCTCATGCATACTAAATGCTAGATAGATACTTGCTGTTCAGTAGATTTTCTCTCAATTAAAATAAGCGCCTATGTATCTGGCCAGCATGGTTCGTTAAAAATAAATTTAAAAGCGGTGTAGGTTCATACAGATTCGGAAATGTTTTATAAATAGATGTGTTTCTATAATGTAGCTTTTGCTAAGTTTTTAGTTCCATGACAACTTATGAAAATTATGGAAGAGCTCAGAGTTAGAATCTCACTACAATGAGGAAAAAGTGGAACATCTGTGGAATCATCACTTGGTGAACTTAAGCTGACATTTCACTACATGCCAGACAATGTTCTTGGCACTGAATGTCCTTCTATATAAGGAATTCTCACCTTAGTGAAATTTGTTAGGCAACAGAGCTGAGTGTGAATGGTCTACCACTGTAATCCTAGCTACTCAGGAGGCTGAGTCTGAGGGTCCCAGTTTGGAGTCGACCTGGGCAACAATGTACCTGAGACTCATCTCTAATTAAGCAGAAAAAGCTGGAAGTGGCTCAAGTGGTAAAATGCTAACCATAAGTGAAAAAGCGAAGGGACAGAGTCTATATCCTGAATCCAAGTCTAAGGGCTGGTACAAAAAGAGAAAAAAAGACAAAGCAAAAGGACTAATAAAACACTGTTATGTATGTTAGCTGCACCTCTTCCCTATGAGAATGTGCTATCTAGCAGCTGAAAGACAGGTGAATGTGAACTACTCACCAGAGGGGGAAACTATTTCTATCTCTTTACAAAGCAAAACTTGAAGAAGGTTGAAATGGTGTTTTCTATTTACCTCATTAGCTGATTAAGTGTTGTAAAACTACTACTATATGGAAAAGCAAGACCTAGTCGTGAAGATGGCATTTGTGTTCTACTATTTTTCCCCTCAGCTACTATTCATTTTATAAATGCAAGTAATAAAAGCAAAGATATCGCTTATCCATTTCACTGGCTGTACTTTGACAGTTATCTTTGAAAGATTATTGAAAAGGTTCCTCCATTTTTCTTTATCACAAGATAGTCAAGAAGTTCTGTCTCGTGTCCAGTTGAAATCTCTCTGGCTTTATTAAATAATGTCTGCTGGTTTGTGCCTTTGTATCTGCAGAGAAAAACTGATCAGCTCCTTCATATAATGTCCTTTATATTCTTGGAGACAGTAATTTCCTGTGAAATGTTTAGCTGAGAATTCCATAAAAACTTGAAGAAAAAGAAAAGGGAGGGTAGCAGATAGTTGATACTTCTTCATAAAGTACATTTCCAGAGTCTTAAGCATAAAAATAGTTACATTTACCTTTTTACATGACAGTTTTTGTTTCCTTTTTCCCAGCATTTGGGTTTTATCGCAGTATATTTAATATACTTTCCTTCCAAATGCAGTGATTATTGTCAAAATGTGCAAGTGTGCACAGCGTGATTCTTGATAGGTATTTTTGTTTCTGGTAATCCCTTGGTAAATCTATCTGACTGTATTCTAGAATTTAAATTTATAATTTCCCTGATATGAAATATTATTCATTTCATATTAATTTTGACAAGGGTTCTAAAATCTTGAGCTCTGCTTATGGATAAGCAGTAAAGTCCACACTCAAGTGATATACAGAAGAATAACGTTGCATTTAAGGGGCGAATGATTTGATTTCATGAGTAGTTCTTAATTTATATTTTTCAAAGAAAATCTTTAATACATAGTTGCTTATTAAATCTATTTCATAACAATAAAGGACAAAGGTGTCAAAACGCATGTAGTTATCTAGATCCATGTCTCTTGTCTGTGATGGCAGACATAGTTTTAACTACCTTACAATTTCTCCTTTTTTTTTTTTTAGGTCAAAGTTACTCTTCTTGGATGTTTCTGCAGCTGGTGGGGTCTTTATGTGCATTTGCAAGAGAGTTCTGCCCAAATGTATCCTTGGTTTGGTGAAAGGCTGCCCTCTGGTGCAAAGATGAGAAGCAACTGGTTAAAAGTAATAAATAACCCTCATTTAACCTGATTAGCTGCTGTGATTTCTGTTGAATTCTAAACTGGAAGTTTCGATTTTCCTTAGAACCCATGAGTTGTCCTTTAGCAATGCTGAGTCTTTACTAGGAACCTTCCTTTTGGACTTGGTGTATTTCATAAAGTAATTATGATTCTTAGGGTTCCTTCCCCAACTAACACCAAAGACCCACTTTTACCTTCGATGCAAGGGAATGGTTTTCCCAAAGCACAGGTCTATACACGTTCCCTTCCAATAAAGAGTGTTTATTTCTATGTATAAAATATTTATCTGTTAATGAGTGGAATCCTATAGGTAAATTAATAAGAAGTCAGAATCGCTCCCTTGGGTCTTGGCTTTGTTTCCAATGGGAGAAAAGAAAATATGAGAAATCTTTACAAAATTAATACTGAAAAGTGAAAGGAAAACACACCTATTCTTTCCATTGTTGTTCATTTGTGGGGGAGGGGGTCTGATCTTATTTTTCCAAGTATTCAGTTCCATTGAAGAAATAGTATTTCTTTTTTTCTTTTTCTTCTTCTTTTTTTTTTTGCCATTTCTGGAGCTTGAACTCAGGGCCTGGATGCCATCCCTGAGTTCCTTTTGCTTAAGGCTAGTGTTCTATCACTTGAGACAAAGCTCCACGTCTAGGCTTTTTGATAATTTATTGGAGGGGGGAGTATCAATGTTTGACAAGAACTGTATCATTTCTTACTTTATGTAACTGTAACTACTCTGTACATCATCCTTACAATAAAATAAAATAAAAAAATCTAATTATGATCCTCAGATCTCAGCCTCTTGACTAGCTAGGATTATAGGCATGAGTCACCAGAGATCAGGTTGATGAGATTTTTTTTAAAGTTTTATCTTATGTGAATACTTTCTTGCACTTTTTGAATTTGGGGCGTACAGAACTTATCAAATAAAAATATGACCACTTAGAAAAGAATTAGTTGAATAGTTCTACAACCCATAAAAGAAGAATTCTGAGCAATACAATCTGAATTAATTCCTCTGCCTCTAATCCCTAGTTCACAGGATAGGGAAGTAAAGCTGTGACTGTTTTACAGTTTAGAATTCCAGTTTAGTCTTGGATGACTTTTGGAGGGTGTTTGAGTCTCCTTATTTTTTACATTTTAAAAATTAGTTTTATGGGACAGGAGTTTGGCCTAGTGGTAGAGTGCTTGCCTAGCATGCATGAAGACCCAGGTTCAAATCCTCGGCACCACAAACCTAGAAAAAAGCTCGAAGTGGTGCTGTGGCTCAAGTGGTAGAGCTCTAACCTTGAGAAAAGTCTAAGGTCAGTGTTCAGGCCCTGAGTTCAAGCCCCACAACTGGCAAAAAAATTAGTTTTATTTGAAAATGCTAAAAATAGAGAAATTATGGTGATATAAGTCAGTCAGTCAAAGTGTACATTTCCTCTTGGACATTTCCTTTCTCTCCCTCGTTCTCTCCCAGTTTTCTTTCCCATCCTATCCACAAGTTATGTAGTTTTATTTTCAACATAATCTTTTTAGAAGATAAGAATAGCTTAAAATCAAGTAGAGCTCCAAACAAAACCCCAAATTTCATACAAAAAAGCCCATGGCAAATTTTATTCACCATAGGTGTAATCACTTCAAATAGAGAAAAAAAAATCCAATGTCCAATCAGTGACTGATCATGTCAATGGAATGTTGTTCAATTAGAAAAGCATGGCAGGAGGGACACAGGCTAAGACATGGATCAGCCTCACAAACAGAGTGCTAAGTGGAAGAATCCAAAAGACCAAACACTACATAATGTATGATTGCAGTGTGTGTGTGTGTGTGTGTGTGTGTGAAATATCAAGAATAAGTAAACCTCTAGAGACAGGATGTAGATTAGTGCTTTCCAAGAGCTGGGGATTATGGGACTGACCATTAATGGGTTATGTGGGGAGAGGAGTGAGTATGATAGAAACATTCTTAGGAGAGATGGAAGAGGTGACACTGATTAAGGCACACGGTAGTCACAAACATCATTGTTGGATGACAACTCTTTGGTACAAGTACTTAAAGAGAATTAAAAAAACATTCTGAAATTGTCAATGTCTGTACGAGTTTGTGACTATTCTAAAAAATGATTGAATCGTTCAATGTAGGTGAAGTTCACAGCACTGGCATTGTATCTCAGAAAGCCATCATTATTTAAAAAATAAAATGCAAAAGGTCATAAAAACCCAAGTTCCACTGTGTTCTGTTGTCTCTCCCTTGGTTTCAAAGGCTGTCAGGAAGCCTCTCAATGGCATTTTGGAAATTCTCCTATGAGTACTGCTGGATGCCCAGCTTTAAAGATTTTATGTCTCTTGTTCAGATCTACTGTCTTGTTTTATGAGTTTAATTATTATGAATGATCTTTTCTTGGATTTTTTTGTTCCCTTCCCAGGACAAATTGTGTTGGAGGGAATGTAAATATTTTAAGTATTTTTGCAATATTTATGGTGGCTGAAACTGAGTGCCACAGGCATCACTTTCTCCTAATGAATGCCAGCATAGGCATCGAGGTCAGGAAAGACTGAAATCCTGCTGACAAGTTTGGAAATCATGCACAGAATTCTAAAAGTCAGGGCCTCAGTTTTATTAGCTGTATAATGGAGACCGCTGTACCTTCTTCATAGTGCTGGTATGTCATGCCAACACATAAGTGACAGGAAATGGGTGAGGGTGGGTGGAGGAGGGCTGGGGGAGAAGGGTAAAAGAATGAATTCAGGTAAGGAGAAGAATGAATGCAGGCAACAATGCTTTGTACATATCACAGACTTGAGAAACACAAGAGAAAGATGGATCAAAGTGGAATGAAGATGTTGAAGGGATGGTACATATCAAGATGCATACATTAAGAATTAAAAAATTAAGATAACAATTAAAAGTGAGGTGGGTACTGGTGGCTCATGCCTATATTCCTAACTACTTGGGAGGCTGAGATTTGAGGAGCACCGTTTGAAACTAGCCCAGGCAAGAAAGGCTGGGAGACTCTTGTCTCCATTTAATCATCAGAAAATTGGAAGTGGCAGTATGGCTTAAAGTGGCAGAGTGTCAGCCTTGAGCAAAAGAGCTCAGGGACAGAGCCCAGACCCCAAGTTCAAGCCCCATCACCACTACCACCAGCAACAACAAAATAAAGTAAGGGAAGGTATGGCCTGAGAAGGGTGGCTGAGATGTTCAAATAGGTGAAATGGATCAAGAGGCACTGTATTCATAAACTGCTCTGTTGAATGACAACTCCTTTGTATAACTACTTAAAAATAAAAAATATTCAAAACTCAACGCAACAAAAGTATTAAACCACTGGTAAAGTTGCTTAGCCACAGAAGACTTTAAAATAAAGAAGTTAGCAATAACAATCATTTGAAGGGAAATGATCCTTGTTTTTAATTGAAAAACACTCTGTGTATGAAAAAGAAGCAAAAGGGCTCAAGCCCTTTTAGTGATAATTAGGAAGTTTTTATGTTGGTCATTAAAGTATGAATATTTATAGGGAGTTCCACAATACAATACATTTTTCCCCTTCAAAAGTAAAGCCAGATACAAACATTTAGGGGATAATTATAACATTGGAGGGCTGGGTGAAATTATTCTCTTGAGATATTATTTTCAAAATAATGGATTTTTTTCTTGTTGTAGGGAATTTTCCCCCTGCCTTTCCCTTACAATTGCAATCAGCATATTCCCTGCTTTCAGCGGCTTCAGAAGCAGCTGGATCACCCACTTTGATGAGAGATTTCTCTCAAGTATTAATAATACCACCCCTTTCATCAATTGGGCCCAAAAGATGGAAAAACAAAACAACATCAAACTAAACAAAAACCAACAGCAACAAAAAAAGACTTTTTGATCACAGGTAACTCTTTTCTTCCATATTAAATTTCCTTTCTGATTGCTTTTACCATCCTCAGATTCTAAGCTCATTTCACCACTCAGGGGACACTTAAAAGCAGCCAATGTCATCAATAGAAATGTAATCTAAAAATATAAATATAAAGTATTGTTTTAAAAATTCGTAGAAATATTAAGAAAGACATAGAGGATAAAAATAAGTATGTAAACATGCCCAGGACCTTGAAATCTGCACAGGGACTACTTTGGAAGCCAAATATGCATAAATATGTGTGTCTCTTCTCAGGGATATTAATGAAATGGTTAATTCTGTTGTCATGGCAACAAAGAACAGCTGTGATACAAAAGCTAAAGGTCTACACATAATGCCCAATACAAGGTCTCTAATTCTAAAGCTGATTTTCTTAGCTACAATAGAAGTGATGTGTTTTCAATATCATCCAAAAGCTTTCACGTCAAATCCTTCTTGTTAATCCAATAAATAGACCAGCCGCATGAAAAAAGGAATCTATGTTTGCACATTATAAACCTTATAAAAGAAGTTTACCTATGTCCAATCTGAAGAAGTGACCTGGAAAGTAAATGTACATGCTCCTTCAAAATAACCTATTCTAGAATAAACCTTTACAAAATAGAATATATTCAAATGGGATAGATATCTGGATAATTATCATACTACATTTTTTATCAACTCCTTGGCAGAATGCATCATATTTGAGTTAACAACACCATTACCACCACTTCCACCAGCACAGTAGCAAAAATAAGGTACTAAAATCAGACAAGAATGTAATCATGTAGGTCACAGGATTTATTCAATGGAACCATTAATGTTGTTTGTGCAAATGTGAGCACATTGCAATTTCCTGAACATATCACACTGGTAAATCCGTACCAGGTGGAAGATGAATTTGAGACTTGGATACAGACCATAGATCCTTTGCTTTCTCTCCAGTGTAAGGTAAGGGTTCGACAGTCCTTGTCTTCTCCTCCATTCTGTCCACATTTCCAGCAAAACTGTCCAGCTTTCTGTGGTGTCTGCCCTGGATTCCTGCTGTCAAATGGTCTTCTGGTCCTCTCTAAACTCAGAGATCAAAGTGATCTTTCTAAACTCAGGTCAGATTGGATCTCTTCTCTTAAAATCTTGCAGATTTCAGGCTGGGAGCATGGTATAGTGGTAGAGTGCTTTCCTAGCATTCATGAAGCCCTGGGTTTGATTCCTTGGTACCACATACACAGAAAAAAGCTGGAAGTGGTGCTGCAGCTCAAGTGGTAGAGCCCTAGTCATGAGAAAGCCCAAGGACAATGCCTAGGCCCTGAGTTCAAGCCCCAGGATGGGCAAAATGAAATAGAATCTTGCAGATTTCTTTCACCTTTACTATCTGTGAAATATTAAAACAAATCCTTAGCCCGGTTTAGAGGTGTCTTATAGTCTATTGTCTGAAGATTAATTATTTCCCTCATCTCCACTGATAAAACTCTAAACAAAAAGGCCTCTGGAAATCTTATGAATATGTTCAGCATGCAATACCTTCTTTTTTCATATATTTTTATTGCAATTAATAGAAGGGTTACATGATATTTGCCAGATAGAAGGTGTATTCTGTGGTGACTATCTCTTCTTGACTTTGAATGTCTTTTTTTCTTGTCCATGCAATAATGCTTTCCAATTTATAGTTTAAATATCAGACTCTTATTTCCAAAGTTGGTAACATAGTATTTAATATGTGATAGTAAAATTGATGTCTTTTGGTTAAAGAACCATGTTAATAAATTATAATACCATCCTAGGAGAAGCCATTAGAAACATGACAGAGTTATGCATGTATTGACACAGAAAATATTGTGACTGCATTTTTAGATTGCTATTAGATTAAGAAAAGTCAATAGATTTAATGGGATTGATTGTTTTAAAATAACATTAGTGATATATAATGTATATCTTATAAAAGGTGTCTTTTAGGGTACAGTTTGGTGAGTTGTTTTTAAATATATACTACTGTGTAAGCACCACTGCAATCAATAGATGGAAAACAAATATGCATTTTGTGCCACTATTCTCCTCTGTTTCCCTTCCTAGTCAATTGATACCCTTACCCCAGCTTCAGGTTACTATCTAATGGCCTTTTTGTATTATAGGTCATATTTCATTGTTAGTTTCATATGAATGGAATTAAATAGTATGTTTTCTCTTGTGTTTAATGTTTTATTTCAGAGCAATGATTCTGGGGTTCACTCATTTGCCATTTGCACCAGTAACCTTCTATCTTTTATTGCCAGACACTATTCCGCTTTGATCTAGGGAAATTTATCTGTTTCTGTGTTGGGTCCTTTCTAGTACAGGCCTATCATGAGTAAAAGTTTCTGTGAATCTTTGATTTTATTGTTGTATAGGTGATAGGTAAAGAGTTTCTTTCCTTTTTGAACTATGTAACCTTTTCCCTCATTTTTCTCCCAGTTTTTCCCCCTGAACCCCACACCGAACATTATATAGTTGATTTTCAGCACAGTATCTAGTAAGCATCACAGTTCTATTTGTTCACGCTTTGTCTCACCATTTATATGTCCTACCTTACCCTT
Source organism: Megascapheus bottae (assembly GCF_031878675.1). NCBI lineage: Eukaryota > Metazoa > Chordata > Mammalia > Rodentia > Geomyidae > Megascapheus > Megascapheus bottae. The sequence goes on from NC_143514.1 coordinate 10,031,674, forward strand.
TCCCAAACAGATAAATTTACAAACAAGAAAGGTACAGAAAACAAACACAGTGACAAACGAGGGGGAAACCCCCACAAAAAACTCTTGTTTCCATTTTTTGGAATTCATTTCAATAAACATTTTATATGATCATGTTCACATAGCTATCGAGCCTTTGTGAACCTTGATTTTAAGTATGAGCCTTTTTGTGGACTTTGGTCTTCTTTAACTTGGGCAAACACATAAGTGTAGAATTATTCAGTGGATCGGTATCTACTGTTATTAGAAACATTATAGACTGGATGGTTTAAACAAGGCACATTGATTTGTCCCAGATGAGAAGTCCTAGATCAAGTTACCAGCATACTTCCTATCTGATAAGAACTTGTTTCCTTGTTTACAATTGGTTGTTTCCTTGCTGTGTATTTTCTTACAAAGGCAGAAATCCTATTTGTGAAGTGAGCCAGTTCCTCCTGCCTCCCCCCACACCCAAGGCTTACATCCTAACACTGTTACGATGTAGGCTGGAATTCCACCACAAAGCATTATGGGAAATCACAACACTCAAAATAGTGTGCGTATGTTTATTTGTATGGAATAAATGCTTAGCTCATTCTCTACTTAGTGATATGTTTTTCTTGAGTTGGGGATTTAAAAGATTTTTTTGTGTGGAAAATAATTTCTTTGATATCATAATATGTACTTTCAGCCTATTGCTTACTAATTCTTAGTAGTTAATTTTAAAAAAGTTTTAAGTGATATTTCTTTAGTAAAAATAAAGCTTGCTCATATATCCCCGCACTCTTTCCTCCACATAAACCCTTGAAAGATATTACAGATACTTTCAGATAATCAAAATGATGACTTCTGGTGTAGGATTAAAATCCACCTAAGGTGCCTCATTAGCGCAGTAGGTAGCACCTCAGTCTCATAAAATCCACCTATTACTGTCTACTTTTTGTATTCTCCTAACGTGCCATAATAAACATGAGTTACTTTCACAATTTAAGTTATTTCCTGGGTCTTAGAGACTCATGCCTACAATCCTAGGTACTTTTGAGGGTGAGATTTGAAGATCATGGTTCAGACACAGCCTGGGAAAGACAAAGTGGAGGAATAATTACCAGCAATTAACCAACACATAGTTTGCAAATGGAGGTGTGGCTCAAGTGGTAGAATGTCAGACAATAGCATAAAAGCTCAGGGACAATGCACAGGTCCTGAATTCATGTCCCATTACCAGAACACACAAAAATTAAATATGATATATAAATGATACGAATGGATATTTTGTACAGATGTTCACCTATACACTTACGTACATATAAGTAGAAATCCCACTTAGTATTTTTCTCATGGGAATTGTTCCTCTTCTCATATTAAACTACTTAACAGGTCTTTTAAATTTTGTATTCTTCATTCTAACTTCATACCTCCCTGAACTGACAGGCAATACAGTTTGAATCCCATTCTCAAGTACAGAGTACCAACTATACCTGGAACTTAGGCATGCAGGTTATACCTGCAATAGAGATTCTGCAAATAAGTAACTTAGTTTTGTAAGTCCGATTAGCATCTTGAAAAATAGATACTGGTGCGTGAAATGAAGAGACAGTAACTTACTGTTCTATTTCTTGCCATAACATGCTTTAGGATATAGACTTGGAAAAAATCATGTGAAGTTAAATAATCCAGAACCAAAGAAACCTAAAGGCTCCATGGTTTCCCTCATTTGTAGTAATTAGTATACTTCTGGGATTTTCCTATCAGAGGAGCACAATAGCTCAAAACTATGTCCATATGGCCATATAGGATGAGATAAGTGAAATGAACTCCAGGATAGGGAAACACGAGATTTATCCTCGTGGTTATTGTTTTTAATGTACTATATGTAGTTATTTCTGTGCTCTTGGGGTTTTTTTGTTTGTTTGTTTTCTCCTAGGGTTTATCCTCTACTGTTGCTATATCTGACTCCAGTACCTGGTGTATTGTATATACATTTATTTGTTTATTAAAATCAGAGAAGGGGAGGGGGAAAATCCAGATAATGAGACAAAGGACAGAGAGTAAACCAGTGTAACAGTGATATCCACAAGGGAAAATGTTGGAAATGAACTTTACAACTTGGGAGGGGGTAGAAGGAGAAAAATGGGGAGAAAAACATGGGAAAGAGTAACTGTGTTCTAGAAGGTATGTACTCACTACCTTTTGAATGTAACTGTAATCCCACTATACATTGCCCTGACTATAAAATAAAATGAAAGTAAAAGATATAGTATGCATTTATCTCACTACATTTTAATAAGTTACAATACGGACAAGTTAAATAAACTGCGATTTTAGAGATTCAGAATGGCCAAACCAGTGTGATCAGTTCCTGCCCTGTACTTTTACTGCAGAGCCCTGGCAACTAACTGTAAAGGAGAGTGGGAAGCTTTAGCTTGGCAAGTACAAGTTGAGTCTGTCTATAAATAGGAATGGAGCCTGAGTCATATGCTTGATACTGTCACCAGCTCTTCCCTGGGAGAGGCGATCAGGTCAGATCTCAAGGTCCTTGAATGTCTTAATTATGCACCAGACTGTGCTCATTCTTTCCACAGTCTTTACTTCTGGATCTCTTTTCTTGGTCACTGAGTCAGGACAGCAATGCTGTTATCCTCATAATCAAATCAGATGATTTCATCACCTGGCTCTAATCTGAATAATTCTATTAACTAATTTCCTGTGACATATGAGCTTCCAATATGGGATTGAGCACTGTTGGTTACTAGTTTCGCATGATCCACTTTGGTTACCATGTTCACACATTTTGCAAATAGGAGCAAGTGGAAAGAGTGCCTGCCAAAAGATGTGAATGAATAGAATGTATACTCATCTTCCAGCACATGCATTCCAACTCCCTATCATCCATGTACAAATAGAAAAAATGCATTCGGGAAGGAGGCAGGAGGGGGATTTGGTTTTCCCCAGATAAACTGAGCTTTGTCTACCTCATGTACTGTTTGCTCCTTCAGTGATTGTTTGACTCATGGGTTTGGGGAGGTAAGGCTTTCTGATTGGAGGTTAAAGCATATTTTTTACCAGCATTGGAGTGTTCCATAAAAATTCAAGAATTTTGAAAAATAGTATTTTAACTTTGAGCTGTTGAGGATGGGGTCACACTCCTTGTGGGGGGAGATATGCTTCTTGATACATTTTGTAATCATTGTAGAGCAAAACTAAACATTTTCTTTTGAGAAACAAAAGGGAACCATACATGATCACATTGAGCTTTTCCAGACTGGACCATGTACCCCAATGGTTAAACTAATTGTTGGTTACTTTTCTAATTGTTGTTAACTTATGTGAGATTGACCAGGGCTCAGCACATCACTGGATTAGTGTATTCCCTTGTGGCATTTTATAAGTCTTTCTGGTTAGCTTGGGAATCACTGGCTTAGGAATTTTATAGGACTGATTATCTAGTTCTTTGAAACAACTCTCCCACCCCCACATATATTTTTAATTAATTTATTTTCTTATTTATTTTTCTTATTTATTTATTTTGCCAGTCCTGGGCCTTGAACTCAGGGCCTGAGTACTGTCCTTGGGCTTTTGTTAAGGCTAGAGTTCTACCAATTGAGCCTCAGCACCACTTCTGGCTTTTTTTTTTCTATGTATGTGGTACCGAGGAATCAAACCCATGTTCGTGTGCACGCAAGGCAAGCACTCTACCACTAGGCCAAACTCCCGGCCCTTTTATTTTATTATTTATTTATTTGTTTGTTTGTTTATTTATTGATTTGGGGCTTGAGCTTTGGGCCTGGTTGCTGTCCCTGAGCTCCTTTTGTTCAAGGCTAGCCTCCTATGGGGAACCTCAGACCTCAGCCTCCTGAGTAGCTAGGATTACAGGTGTAAGCCCTTGGCATCCAGTAAAGATCTATATACTTTGTTTCACCATTTCTTACATGGTGACAAGTTGATAGTAGGAAGTCTGAGAACACACCTGGGGACTTGGCTTGGTTTAAGTTCATATGTGTGAACTCTGATGTGCATACACAATCAGAATACCCAGGAGTAGTAAGTTACCCACACAGGGAAAGATGACCTCTTTGGCTCTGCCCTCATTTCTGTAATGCCTCAACTGCCCTTCTGTAATATGGGGCTGATTCTAGAATCTATGCCACCAATTTACTGTAGTGGTAAATAAAGTCATCTGAATAAAACCATTGTGATAGCAGATACCATATAATAGCTCAAGAAATTAACAATTATTCTTCTTATTGCTGTGAATGTGACTACGACCACTCTGATTTCTTGCTTTTCTTATCTATTGCTATAACTCCCTTCTGGTGTTTGTAATATTTAGTACCAACATTTATATAACAAAGAATACTGAGCATCTATCTTCAGGGATAAGCAGAAAATGTCTGGTCATAGCTCTTCTCAGAAGTTTTACCCAACATTGCAGAACATTGTGTCCTACTTAGCAAGCAGAGAACAACTTCGAGTCTATAGCCTGGAGGAAAAGTGTGCCCATGGGAACCTATCTCTCTCTGAGCCAAGGTCCTGGGGCAGGAGAGCTTTTCCTCTCAGCTGTGACAGTACAAGTTTGGGCCAAGAGTTGATGGTAATTGATTCATTGTTTCACTTGCCTGTATAAGTCTATGATCTCTTTTCCCCCATCCTGTAGTCTAAAATGATCCAAATCAAGAGTTTTTCCTTAGGGTGTAACGTTGTCAGTAAAGCTAGCCTGGGTGGTGTTTAATTGGGGAAAACTCTGAACTGGTGTGATGTTGATCCACTGCAGAGTCTTTATTGTCCTTAGGGTATATTATATGCATTGATCCAGAAATTATTGTATGTGTGTTTGGGGGTGGGTGGGTAACTGGATATTAAACCCAAGCCTCTACTATTTGGGATGGAAACTGGAGATTGAACCTAAACAACACATCACCCCTTCTGTTTTGAGATAAGGTTTCACAAAATTTGTCCAAGTTGGCTTCAGACTTGTGATTCTCGTACCTCCACTTCTCGAGGAGCTGGGATTACAGGTGCTCACCACAATGCCTTCCTTAACTCAGAAATCTTAATCTTTTTCTATTGAAAGTGATGTACTAGACCCCAGTGGGGTGTCAAAAAACATGAATATTTCCTAAAATGTGACCATTTCTGAAACAGGAGACTGAGTACCCCAGATTAAGAAGCATACCCCACACAGGTTCACTAGAATCTTGATAAAGTGGACCAACCCAGGGTCCCCACCTCCAATTCAGAAACTCATGCTCTCTGAGAAGCCATTCTTTCATCTCCACATTGAGCTCTTATAGACCCCTACCAAACCATGATTAACAGCCACGAAAGTCTGTGATGACATGTTTCCACCAAGTGTTGCTTCTCTATTTTGAAGTCAGGAGTCAAACAAAGTCTAGGAATTCTCTAGATAGACATGATTCATTCTGAGAAAGATTAGAATATGATGTCATGGCTTCTATAGTTCTGGCTCCAACAGGCTTTGTTACATAGCTCAATGCCAGATGGGATACTAATATACATGTTAGAGAAGGAGTATGTGAATTGGAAAGATATTTGTTTGATAGTGACCTCTTAGAAATAGTATCGGAGACAGAAACAAATTGATAAGGCATTTGAAAGGGCAGTGAAGTCATCAACCACAATGGCAAAGGATTCTGAACTCTTAGAAACCGATCAGGGCACAGTGCAATCATCTAACTAGCTTCTCTTACTCTGTTTCTGGACTTTCTTGCCTAGAGGGGAGACAAAAATATCTGCTGGTCAGAAAGTTTGAGAGTCCAGACCCCCTGGTTGGTGTCCGTCTAATTGCATGTTCTTTTGAAATTTTGTGAATTAATGCAATAGCAGTTTTGTTCTTCTCCAAGGTGGAGCTGGGGATGTGCTAACAAGCCTTCAAAATAGCCACGGAGGGCCACCATCTGTGAGAACTACTAGCGGGCATGTGGCACCCTCCTGAGGCCCCCCTCCTTGGCTTGAAGCTGAGCAGCTAGCTGATTAGGTAACATTGACAAAAGGTGTCTCCTGTAGTTATGAAATAGGAAATGTACATCTTCCATTAGTTTTTTTTTTTAAATTTCCCTCCCTGAAGCAAAAATACTATTTTACTAGTCTTTATTCTTTTTCTAAAATTATGTTATATCAGGTTGAAAACAGTCAAATAAAAATATTTACTGAGTGTCTACTGTTTATCCACATCATGCCAAGCCCTAGAGGCATGAAAATGAAGTAAAGAAACATTCCTGCCCCAGAGAGACAAAAACCAACCAACTTTACACGGGAAGAAAGAATTTCTACAGTTTCAACCAGGGCAGCTAAGAGTAGCTGTTTGATTGACAGTTGAGAAGATGTGGGACTGATTTGGTGAAAGGAAAGGGACAAAGAATATGAGCCAACTTAGGGAGAGTTCCAAAAAATCTGTGCACACTTGCGACTTGTTCATGTCTACAGGAGCCAGGCAGATCACGGGATGGATGACTAAGGCCTGGCTTGATGGGACTCGTAGGTGTGGTGGCACTGATTTGCAGAGCTCACATCCTACCTAAAGGGACCGATGCTTCTAGTGTGAGCTCTGAGATCTGCACATAACTTTTCATAATAGTACATCTTTTCATTGTTTCCAGATATTCTTTCTCTGTGATAACTTGAATATACATATGAACATGTTACCCACAAAAACAGTTGTAGCCAAGTTACTGGTGGCTCACTCTTGTAACCTTAACTACTTTGGAGGCTGAGATATGAAGATCATGGTTCAAAATCAACTCCAGGCCAATACATTGGAGAAACTCATCTCAACGGAAAGTCACAATCAGAGGAATGGCTCAAGTGGTAGAGCACTAGCATTGAGCAAAAATTTTTAAAAAAACAAAAGCCATATAATGAGTGATTGTTGTCCTTAACGTACTATGTTATCTCTCATCTCTTTTACTGTCCCTTGGTTATCTCATATTGTTACAATATTTCACCTTGTTATCTGATATATTTTATATATGATTAATTGGTTATTTGAAATAGGAGAGGGTAGGGGGGAATCAAGTTGTGCGGGGGAGGGGGAGAGGGAAATGGGGACCATGACATGAGAAAGGGTATCAATATTTGTGAAGTAATGCTCCTTCTATCTGGTGAATATAATGTAACCCTTCTATTAATCACAATAAAAATATATGAAAAAAAATTCAAGCAAGAGTGGAAAGACCAGAGTTTAAGCCCCAGTACAGGTACAAACAAACAAACAAATAATATCCTTCCCTTAAACAGCTATATGCAATATGATCTATGCTAGCTGTATATAATCTGATCATTGAATTGAGGTGGTCATGGTCCTGTGAGGTTTTATTTTCATCAGTTAGAGGCCATGTTCCAGAACTGGTTGGTGTTTGCTGGATCTGAGTTTTCACAAGGATTTGAAAAATTAAGATTAAAATATGGAATCCCTTGATTTCTTAAAAAAAAAAACAAAAAAAGATATTGACTCAAAAACACTTCCAGTGCCATCCCATCCAAGAAAACTGACCTGATATGGGCAATAAGTGTAAGAAAGTTCTGAGCCATGAGGAAGAAAAAGGAGAACTTTAAAAGAAAAAGGAACAGCATGAGGAGGACAAGCAATGGAAAGTGGTGGATCATTAAGGAGAGTGGTCATAGGAGCTAGCCTTCTAGGGGTTAGATCTCAGTTCTACCATCTGTGATTTGCATGACCTTTAACAAATGACCTTACCTCTTCTGTTTAGTGCTCTTCAGTGCTACAGCCTAAAGACTGAATAAGTTATATTCATGAAAACATAAGAAAGTCCCCAACACAGAGAAATCATCAGTTATTGGATTAATAATAATAATAATAATAATAATAATAATAATAATAATACCTATTAGAGGCCAGGAGTTTGGCCTAGGATAGAGTACTTGCCTAACCTCCATGAAGACTGGGGTTTGATTCCTCAGTACCACATACATAGAAAAAGCCAGAAGTGGCACTATGACTCAAGTGGTAGAGCTCTAGCCTGGAGAAAGCCCAAGCACCCTTCTATTAATTACAGTAAAAATATATGAAACCAGGAGTTTGGCCTAGTGGTAGAGTGTTTGCCTAGCATGCACCATGACCCAGGTTTGATTCCTTGGTACCACATACATAGAAAAAAGCCAGAAGTGGTGCTGAGGCTCAAGTGGGAGAGCTCTAGCCTTGAGAAAGTCCAAGGACAGTGTGCAGGCCCTGAGCTCAAGCCCAGGACTGGCAAAAAAAAAAAAAAGTACTGGCATTCCCAGCCACCATGCTGAGTGGTTTGTGTTCCAAGCTTTCTTGGTCCTTTGACTCCAGCAACCTGTTGCTGCTTCGCGGTGGTGTTGAGAACTTGAACACTCTTGCTGTGTCTTCTCTAGCTTGGGTTTTCAAGATCGATATTGAAAACCCTAGGGTTTGGAAGTGATTGTAAAGGACCTTTCAAGTGCTGGTGGCTCACACCTATAATCCTAGATACTCAGGAGGGTGAAATCTGAGGGTCACAGTTTGAAGCCAGCTGGGGCAGAAAAAGTCACTGAGACTTTTTATCTGCACTAAACCTACAAAACAAAACAAAAACAAAATAACATCAGCAACAGAAAGACCCTGTCATGTAACTCAAGCGGTAGAGTACTAACCTTAAGAAAAAGAAGTTCAGGGATAATGCCTAGACCCTGTGATCCAGCCCTATGATGAGTACACACACACACACTCACACACACACACACACACACACACACACACATACACACACACACACGGTCCTTATGCGCAAAATATTGTCTGACTTGATGTTTCTACTAATATTTGCATGAATACATGAGCAAATGCAGAAATAATGAATGATATTTAGTGCCTATTCTCATGGCTTTGTTTCTACAGAACACCTCAACTTTCATTTTTTTCTTTTTTTCATATATTTTTATTGTAATTAATAGAAGGGTTACATGATATTTGCCAGATAGAAGGTGCATTAATTCACATACATTGATACCCTTTCACATGTCTTGGTCCCCATTTCCCTACCCCCACCCCCACCCCTCATCTTGTTTTCCCCCCATGGGGCTTCAACTCTGGGCCTGAGTGCTGCCTCTGAGCTCTTCAGCTCAATGCTATCACCCTACCACTTGAGCCACAGCCCCACTTCCTGTTTTCTAGTGATTAATTGGAGATATGAATCTCAGATCCTTTTGTGTCCTGGCTGGCTTTGAAATGCGATCCTCAGATCTCAGCCTCCCAAGTAGCTGAATTACAGGTGAGAGCCACTGGCACAGGGCTTCTGTAAACTCTTAAAGATAACTCTGTTTCTCATGAGGGGCATATTTGCTACAGAGGCCATTATTTATATACAGTATTTACAAAATAAATGGTAGCTGCTGTGATTAGATAATTCTTCTAGCCCTTACCTGAGATCAAGTACATCTCATCTGTCAAGAGGAGACAGGAAAGAAGAGGGGTGGAAGATGGGGGGAGTGATTCAGGAATCTGAATCTCCTCTGGCCCACAACACTTCAGGTGAACACACAGGCTTTTTTATCCATTTGCATACTAAAGGCAAGCTCTGACATGAGGTGTTCCGGTCCACAGGTCGGAGCAAGTTCTCTGATGGAAAATTAGAAGCTTTTCTTGTCTCCACGTGTGTGTCTCAGGTCCCTTACAGATCAGGTTAACACCAAGAAAGATGGGGTCAGAAGGAGATGTTTCCACTGGTTAGCCTTGTTTCAGGCCCTTAGAAACATTGTTTTTGCCAAGTACCAGTAACTATATTTATAATACTAGCACCTCAGGAGGTTGTGATAGGAAGATCACAGTTCCAGGCCAGCTGGGGAAGGGAAGTCTATCAGACTCTTTTCTCCAATTAACCACCAAAAAGCCAGAAAAAGTTCAGGGAGGGACAATACCAAGACGTTGAATTCAAGCTCCAGGACCTATTAGACAAGCAAACAAACAAAAATCCCTACAAAGTACACAAAGCCTTCCTGGCTGCACTCTTTTAATGGCTGGCCATACCAGGATTAGAGGAATTGTTTCTTTGCCCCCCATGTTGCAGGTGTGGTAGCATAGCATTATAGGGGTTGAAGGCTGCAATGCTGGTCGTAGGAGGCAGGCTGTGAAAAATACCATGTTAATAATGGACAGACTATTTACTCACCTCAGTGGGACCCCTAGTTAACCATGAAAAGCACCAGTAGCCCCAGGCATGGCAGGCTTAGACACAGGAAAACAGAACAACACCATGTCAGTCCTCATGTTGTCTTTGAGAACAGGTGTGCTTTATCAAAACAGCTGATGTAGGTAGTCTTGCAGATGAGCATTCATTAACCATTGGAGTTTATTCCATGATACTAATCTGACCACCATAGTCCTCAGGGGCTAGGGAGGCCTGAGAATGTTCAAATTAGGTTAAAATTCATTCTGACATGAATTAGCACAGTAGGGCTCATTCAGCTTCTTTCCCCTCTGTGAGCAGGCCTCACTGAAATGCAGCCCTTCTTGTAGTTCTTTCTTTCTTCTCCTGCCGCCTCCTCCTCCTCCTCCTCCTCCTCCTCCTCCTCCTCCTCCTCCTCCTCCTCCTCCTCCTCCTCCTCCTCCTCCTCCTTCTTCTTCTTCTTCTTCTTCTTCTTCTTCTTCTTCTTCTTCTTCCTCTTCATGGAGGCTTTGTAAGTCTTTGGATGAGCTTTTAAAGAACCTATTGTATTAGGGAACACCAAATCTGTAATTTCCTTCTAATGAGGCCTGTTAATTTGATGACAGCATTATCAAATACAAACACCACCCTGCTCTGGTCTGTAGGATGTTGCATAATGAGATGGTCTGGAGGGTAGGGGTGGGGGTGGGGGGGAGGGAGAGGAAGGGGAAGGGTTGCCAAGTGCATTAGGAAAGCCAGTGTCCCTGGCTAAGAAAGGCCTTATTAGTGATTTTAGTCCCAAAGGAAGAGACATAGAAAAAAAAAATCTCGAGGAAGCAAGAGATGGCAGTGGGGAAATCAAAACAACCCAGATGGCCTACAAACAGACTATTTGTGCATAAGACTCAGAAGCAGCTCTGAAGTTTCCTCTGTAGCCAGCCTGTTGTGTCTGCCAGGTTGCCAGATACTGTGGGCCAACGTGCCTTCCACAGGTTGTTAGCAAAATGCTATTTCACAAGAAAGCCAGGGGTAATGCCCCCCCACATCCACCCCTACCCCTGTATATTTCTTTTGGTCCCTATCTTTGTGGGTAAAAATTCTGGAGGAGTTACAAAGCTTCAAATGGTGCATGGAGCAAGAGTCTTTTGAAGACTGTTTTGTGAATGAGGAGGCATATGATAGCACAATGAATATATATATATATATGTATGTATATATATATATATACACACACACACATGTCCATAAACATCTCGTCAGATTATGGAGAGAAAATGGATGTAGCATGTTGTTAGTGAATTGTGACTTAACGGTAAATGTCAATTTTTAAGGAGTGATATCATCCTGTGTTAAAGTTTCATCATCTTAGACATATCAAACTCAAAGCTTGGTCTAGATTGGGGGATCTAAATGTCCGTTGCTTGATCTCCAAGCCTTTATCATAGCCTGCTCATGCCTGCAGGCACTGGAGAGCAGATGGCCCAAATATGAAAGATCTGAAGTTGGTAGTTTCCAGCACTCCGATTCAAGGTGGAGAGCAAGATAGAAGAGTGGGGAAATGAAATGTGGTGATTTCATTCTTAAAACTGCTGACACCCACGTAAGCATGATGGGCTGATGCTGTGAAAGATCACAGGGGATGTACTTAAAGGGGACTTTCTTACCTATTTCTTTTTGAATGTTTACATCTTATCTCTTTATATAGGTCCAGCTCTTCACATATTTCACACCTGTGCTGTTCTTGTTTGATAACAAAGAAATTTCCATCTCCTTCTGTTCTTTTTTTTGTTCTTGTCAACTATTAATTGTTGGGATATGTGTATGAATGGAAAGACTAGTACGCTCTAAAATTCATATGCTATACAGGTGTCTCTTTCTGACATCCCAGAGGAGGAGAGAAATACAGTTTGTGGTAATTTTGTGTGCAGTGTTAAAGCAAAGGATAGAAGAGACCCCAGCCAGCTGTGTGCTCTTCTGGACCAATTGTTTGTTATGCTCCATTGCCATTTTTCTCTAGTAGCATCAGGAAAGCTTGTAGGGTTCAGCATTCACCAATGACAGGAGCCAGGGAGTACATAATATAAATCAAAGCTTCGTTTGGAGGGAAAGATTGGTCTTCCTTCCTTCCTTCCTTCCTTCCTTCCTTCCTTCCTTCCTTTCTTTCTTTCTTTCTTTCTTTCTTTCTTTCTTTCTTTCTTTCTTTCTTTCTTTCCTCAGTCATGGGGATTGAACTCTGGGCCTAAGCTCTTCAGATCCAGGCTACCCCTGGAGCTACAGCCCCAGTTCCAGTTTTCTGGTGGTTAATTGGAGATAAGTCTCAGGTTCTTTAGTTCCCAGGCTGGCTTTGAACCACGATCCTCAGATCTCAGCCCAGCTGAGCTTCCTTTATATCAAATGGTGTGGGTACTAGTGGAAGTCCACATTCCGTTCTATGTAGCTTTGTAAACTTTTATTCTATTTATTCATGTTTTACTGGTCCTGGGGCTTGAACTCTAGGCCTAGGCTCTGTCCCTGAGCACTTTTACTAAAGGCTAGCTACAGCACCACTTCTGGAATTTTCTGTGTCACAGACTTCCATGTCTGGCTGATTTCTCACCATGACCCTCAGATCTCAGCCTACTGAATTGGTAGGTTAGAGGCATGAGCCACTGGAGACTAGCTGTCCCTATTTTTCAACATCTAATAAAACTGAATTAAAATGGATTAAAAACTTAAATGTAAATGATAAAAATACAAACATCTCAGAAAAAAACAGGTGTAAGTATTGTAGTCTTACATTAAGCAATTGTGTATGCACCTTGAATATGATCAGACCTAAAAACTTTTTACTCTTCAAAGGATACTACCAAGACTATTCAAAGACAATTCACAGAATGAGAAGATATCTTTTCAAATCAGCTGACAATGAACTTACATGTAGATTACCCAGAAATTTTACAACTGAGTAATAGTGTAACAAATAACCCAATTAAAATCAAGCATAGAATATGAATAAACATTTGTATAAAGCAGATATAAAAACTACTCATTTGTACATGAAAAGAGGCTCACTATCACAAACAGCATATACTAGGGAAATAAAAATCAAAACAATGAGATTCCACTTCACAGAAGTGGATGGCTGTAATCCAAAATGGCTAGTTAGCAACAAGTGTTGACAAGAGATAGAGAAATTAGAGCTCTCATGTAAGGATGGTGGGGATGTAAAATGACCTAGTTGCATTGGAAAGCAGTCTGGTCATTCTTTAAACGCTTAAAAATGAGCTACCATAGCTACCACATGATCAGCAAAGCTACTCTCATATAGCTATATACTCAACAGACATAAAACCATGACAGCCAGGGTCAGGGAGTTTGGTCTAGTGGTAGAGTACTTGCCTAGCATTCACAAAGACCCAGGTTTGATTCTTTGGTACCACATACATAGAAAAAGCTGGAAATGGTGCTGTGGCTCAAGTGGAGGAGCCCTAGCCTTGAGAAAGCCCAAGGACAGTGTTTAGGCCCTGACTTCACACCCTTGGACTCACCAAAAAAACCCCCCATGACAACCACTATATATATATATATATACATATGTATGTATATATATATATTCATATCAGCTTTCTTCAAAAAAATTTGAAAAAAATCCTCATATGTCCATCAATTTGATGACTGGGTAAAGTAAATATATGACTACACATAACGGAATCTTATCCATCCAGGAAAAGAAATGATGTACTGTCAGACACTGTGGTATAGATAAACTTTAAAAGTGTTAAGCCAAAGGAATCTGTCATAGAAGACCACGCATCCTGTGATTTTATGTCTATGAAATGCCTAGAATAGGCAAGTCCAGAGAGACAGGAAGTAGATTAGTGCGTGCCTGGTGATGGAGTGGAGAAAAATAAAGAATGACTGCTAATAGGACTGGGTTTCTTTTTGGTATGATGAAAATTGACTATGATGATAGTTGCCTAACTCTGAATGTATTAAAAACTAGTGAATTGTACACTTTAAATGACTGTTAGGCGAATTATCTCTCAATAAAGCTGTTATAAAAAGCAATTCATGGTGCTCCCAGCCTACTGTTGCAAGGACTAGCATCTGGCTTTGGGAATGCAAAGATGAATATGACAACCACTGGCCACCTCAAACTCCAAATGGCAGATGCATAACAAGCAAAGCTAGTGCCATGAAGGAAAGATTAATTCTTATAGCTGGAGATGTCCTCAGAGAAAAGATGTTAGCAATTTGAGTTATGAAGAAAAAGAAAACCTCCAAGTCCAAAATAAAGAAGAACTGCAAAGAACAAGCAAAGGACACATGTTAATGCACAGGGGTGTTTTACCAGTTAGATTTTTGGTATGCAATTTATTTACTTAAAATATTTTGTGCTATGTAGCTCTCAACTCTATGAAATCTATTCCTTTTGTTGTCCGTTTCAGAGACATAGGAAGTGAGGCATGGAAAGGTAAAATGACTTACCCACGGCTACTTAATGGAGGAGCTTGGGTTTAACTGGCGGGGTGGGGGGGTGGGGGGTGGGGGTGGGGATAAGGGAGAAATCTGCTTCCAGAACCTGAGCTCTCAGTCAGGCCTCTTTCTTAGAAAATATGTAAAGCAGTATGCCAAACAAGTCATTCAAAATCTTCAATGTCTGAGAAGTTCCATGAGATCACGTCTTAGTCAGCTTGTGAGTGGTTATGAGAGAATGATATGTCTCACAGTTGAGGCTGGCAGTCCAAGAGCAAGATGCCAAAAGGATTTCTGGTGTACAGGAAAAGCTGAATTTTTGGCTCACAGAGGCTGTTTTTCTGCTCTGTCCTCCCATGGGAGAAGGGATAAATTAGTTCTCAAAGACCTTTTTCATGACTATTCATCCATTAGAATTTATTTGAACCCCCAGGTCCTTTGCCCCAAATCACATCTCCTTAGCACTAGCATCTCAGGAGAAAGGATTTCTATGCAGAAATTTTGAAAGGACACAAATATTCAGATTTTAGCAGAAGGTATCTCCTAAGCTCTGAAATTCCATTCATTATACCATCACTTGCTTCATAAGTTAACAAACTTCCTCTCCAAAACAAATGCCATCTTTATTGTATATACAGATTAAGAATACTTCACTTATTATTTGCTTCAGCATGAAATTTGTAGGCTAAATTTTATTAACTGCTCA
The DNA here is from genome assembly GCF_031878675.1 of Megascapheus bottae. Lineage (NCBI taxonomy): Eukaryota > Metazoa > Chordata > Mammalia > Rodentia > Geomyidae > Megascapheus > Megascapheus bottae. The sequence continues at coordinate 10,046,953 of NC_143514.1, forward strand.
ATTACACAGTGTGGTTAGGGACCAGGCAAATTCAGACTTTCCCATTTGCTATAAATGCTTTCATGATGGTCTTCTAGCTAATGAAGTTGCATCCTAATCAATAATTGCATTCTGCTAGACACTGGTTATTCACACCAGTAATCCTAGCTATTCAGGAGGCTGGGATGCAAGGATTGAGGTTCAAAGCTAGGTAGGAAAGAAAAATCTTTGAGACTTAACAAAAGCCTATCCTGGTTAAGTAGTTGTAGGAAGGAATTAAATTCAGCATGTCAGTTTATGGGTATACTGTAACTTGATCAATGTAGCCCTTATCTCCAACAAACCACCAAAAAGTCAGGAGTAGATCTGTGACTCGATTGGTAGTGTACCAGCCTTGAGTGAAAAAAAGCTAAGAGACAGCACCCAGACTTGAGGTCAAGCCTCACCAATGACATACTTGAATGTGTGTGCACAGACACAGACATAGACACAGACATAGAATTATGTTCCAAAATCATAGCATTTCAACTTTCTATGTCTTAATGACTAATGAAAGTGGGCGAAGACTAAGTGTGGCCTAATTCTGATTTGTCAGTTCTAGTCTTTATTATTTATTCAATGAATGTACATTTATATATCAAAAGACAAGTGGTGATGTGGCTCAAGGGGTAGGGTGCTGGCCTTGAGCTGAAGAGACCAGGCCTAGAGAGTTCAAGCCCCATGACAGATAAAAAAATAATCTTCGAGGCTGGGAGTTTGGTGTAGTGGTAGAGTGCTTGCATAGCATACATGAAGACCTGGGTTCAATTCCTCGGTACCACATACATAGAAAAGGTCCTTTGTTTCCTTATCTTTGGATTTCTTTTAAGTATGTGTATTATTTTATATACATATAAAGAGTTGCTTGGATATTACAACTTGATGCTTTTCTCCTACTACTATCCTCTTTTGGTTTCATGATGTATGGGTTTCTAGAATCCTGTATACGTTACCATATCGTGTAACATTTTACATCTAACATGCTCATATCAGGGAAAACATGTGCTGTTTGTCTCTGATCTTGACTCACAGTTCCATCCATTTCACTGTGAATGCCATTATTTTTCCTTTCTAATGGCTCTGTAAAATTTCATTGGGTATTGATACTACTTTTATTGGATTTATTCACCTATTGTTGGGCATCTGGGTTGTTTTCATATATTGGCTATTGTGAACAGTACAACAATGAACATGGATCTGCAGATATCTGTGTCATATCCTGGTTCATGTTGCTCAGGGTAGATGCCTAGGAATGATATGGCTGGGTCGTAAGGAAGGTCTATGTTTGGTTTTATGAGGAACCTCCAGAGTATTACAGCATTATTTGTAATAATAAAATAATAGCCAAAAGGGACCAAGAATTTGGCCTAGTGGAGAGCACTTGCCTGGCATGCGTGAAGACCTGGGTTTAATTCCTTGGTACCCCATACATAGAAAAAGCTGGAAATGGTGCTGTGGCTCAAGTGGTAGTGCGCTAGCCTTGAGAAAGTGCAAGGACAGTGCTCAGGCCCTAAGCTCAAGCCCCAGGACTGAAAAAACAAAAACAAGAGAGTATTTAATTCTAAATAACATAGATTTTGTATTACACAGGACATGAGCAAAAGATAGATCCATGATCCATAATACAATTAAACAGAAATACATACTATGTGTTTATATTTGAAGTTCAAAAATCAGTACAATTATAAGAGATCATTTTTCTTTCTTTCTTTTTTTCTTTCTTTCTTCCTTTCCTTTTTCTTTCTTCTTTTCTCTTCTTTGTCCCCCCTAGGGCTTGAACATAGGGTCTTTCCCTGATCTTTTTTGTGCTCTAGGCTAGCATCACTAACGGATTTTTCAGTGCAGCTCATTGGCAATGAGAGTCTCACAGACTTTTCTGCCCAGGGTGTCTTTGAACCTTGATCCTTAATTCTCAGCACCCTGAGGAGCTAGTGCTAGGGGTGTGAGCCACAGGTACCTGACTCTTTTGTTTGTTCTTTTTGTTTTGTTTTCTAGCTTTCTCTCTGCAGGTCTTAGCGCTTGAACTTAGGGCTTGGACACTGTCCCTGAATTTTTGTGCTCAAGGGTAGCTCTCTAACATTTTGAGCCATAGATCCATTTCTGGCTTTTTGGTCATTAATTATGAACTTTCCAGTCTGACTGGCTTCAAACCTCTATCCTCAACTCTAAGCCTCTGAGTAATTAGGATTACAGTTGAAAGCAACAAGAGTTTGGCCTTAAATATTTTAAGAGGCAGAGAGAATTTTTCATTTGGGAGGTGGTTAAATAAATATGTGTTCTCCTAAGTGCTTCAACAGACTGTAACATGCTTTATGCACTTCTCTGATCACATTAAAATTACTAACATAAATTTATAAAAAATAGCATGTAAAACAAAAACCATATGACTTTTCCCCCAAAATATTTGACCTTTTTTTTTCCTGTGTCTCATTTCCCATATCCCTGTGCTCTGCTTGTTTTGATGACCACATGGATTTTTACTTCCAATATCATGAAAGTAGCAACTTTAGGCATTTTCTTTATATCTTAAATCCAAGATTCTTGAAACAGATGCAGAACAGAATTAAAATTAATCTCTTTTAATACCCTGATAAATACCTATGATTGGGCCATGAGAATAGAAGTAGATAAGGGACCATGGATTTTGAAGTCAGAATTGACAGGAATTGGCTGAGAGGAGTGAAGTTTAAGTCTTTTTTTGGTGGGGGGTAATGGGGGGGTCCATCCATCATGCATTCAGCCAAACTTCTTATTAGCAAGGACAGAGATGAAAAAAACAGGAGAAGTTACACTATTCTTTCATCACTGTGACAAATATCTGAGAGGTAGTTTAAGATATTTGTTTTGGCTGAGTTTTTGTGGTTTTGTTCTGCAGCTTCTTCGGATCAGAGTAGTGTAAATGTTGTAGAAGGAGCTGCTCACTTTATGGCAGCCAGGAAACAGAGCGAGTCCTTGAGAGGCTGGACAGGATATATTCTTCAAAGACATGCTCTCCCCTAACTTACTGCCTTCAATATCTATTCATTTCCCAATGACTCCACTAATTTGCAACCATGTTTTCACTACATGAGACTTTGGAGACACATTGAATTCAAACTATAACAAGTGAGCACAGAAATATCTTGATCCCTGCAGGACACCTGAATTTTCTATTGCTGCTAGAGAAGATTATCATAAACTAAGTGATAGAAAATGCTATAAATATTTTCTCACAGTTGTGGAGGTCAGAGTATAAATGGGCTAAAATCAAGGTCTAGGGAAGAGGCTATTTCTCTCCAGAGGTTCTTGGAGAAAACTCTTTTATTTTTCTCCTTGCCTTTTCTAGGGGCTGCTCATTTTCTCTGATATGTGAACCACTTATATTTCCCAAATCAGAATTAGCCAGTTGAATGTATCTGGTGCCTCATCACTTTGACTCTCTTCTCAGACTTAAAAAAACTTTGGTGATTACATTTAGGCCATCTAGATAATATGGGGAAATCTCCCTATGTGTTAATTAAACTCAGCAGCTTAGCAACTTTAATTCGTTTTTCAAATTTAACTCCCTCTTGATGTGGGGAGTCCTGTTTCTAGGAAGGAACATGATGGATAACAATGGAAAAGCCACTGTTCTGTGTGTCATGTAGAGTAAAGATGAAATGAACTTTGAACTTCCAGGTGTCATGTGTGAAGCATGAAGAATAACGCTACATAAGCAGAACAGAGAGATGAAGGGACACTGAGTTCTGTTCAGGACACTGAAACTGATTGGACTTTATCCCATTTGCATTATAGTTTTGTGACTTAATATAATTCTTTTATGTTTACTTAAACCTAGATTGAGTCGGGTTTTTCTGTGACTTGAAACAAAGCACCTTGATTTTAAGGAAGGAAAGAAAAAATAAGGTTGAGGAGAAAAGGGAAGGAAGATCTCATTACAAATCTAATTTCCAATCCTGAATGACTGGAAGGAGGGACAGGTTAGATGTGGAGGATATTATATATATATATATATATATATATATATATATATATAAAGATACACACACACACACACACACACACACACACACAGGAACTTTAATCACATCCAAGAAGTACTGTGATATAGGTTTGGAATCTAGGAAAGTAGAAACAATAGATATGTTTTGCAGTATCTAAGCTTTCCCCTCTGGTCTTTAATATTTAGATGCTTTATTTATCAGACTCCTCTACCACCATATTGTACCTTTAGGAAACTTTAAGAGGTTTTATTTGAAGGAGTTAGCTAAGTTTTATATTGTAATACAAGGCATGGCCATCCAAAATTCTTAGTCATATTTGGGAGTATGATATAAACTAACATTCCTAGTCTCCTAAGAAGAAATGAACAATTGTGCTATTTTCTTCCAGTCTCCAATATACTGGGGGCTAAGCTTTGGATTGAAATGTCCGCCATGGGAAAACATACTAAAGGCTTAATCACCAGTCTGTGGCTCCACTGCTTGATGACAGAGTCTTTAAGAGGTGGTACTTATTGGAGGAAGTTAAGTATTGGGGTGTGTGTCCTTGAATAGTATATGGGGTCTCTTACTTCTTCTGTTTCTTTTCCTTTCCCAGCTGCCACGAGGTAAATACACATCTACATGTGTTCTCACCATGATTCATGATTCAAGAAGCCAAGCATTAATTGCCATGTGTTTAAAATAGATCTTTCCTTCATTAAAATAGTTTATCCAGTGTATTTCACCACAGCAATTTATGGCCGATTAACACTGTGGGTAAGCACCTATCAAAACATTCCTGCAGGATGTGGGCATGCAAATGATTGCTAAACAGATATATAGTATACAAATTTATTAGGATTACTTTCCTATAGATAAGATCCAAATCCCTAAAACATCTCTTTCCATGGAAGTTGCTATTTTATTGCTTATGTTTTAAATTATAAAATAGTTGTACAAAGGAGTCACCATAATACATCTTCATCAATTTGCTCTTTTAAAATAAAGGCTCTAGGGGCCAGGAGTTTGGTAGAGTGCTTGCCTAGCATGCACAAAGACCCAGGTTCGATTCCTTGGTACCACACACATAGCCTTGAGAAAGTCCAAGGACAGTGCTCAGGCCCTGAGGTCAAGCCTAGGACTGGCAAAATAAAATAAAATAAAAGCTCTATATACTAGGCTTAGCCTGTAATCGTAGCTCTATGGAAGGCAGCATGGAGGTTTGAGGAGGTTATCCCAAGGACTCTGTTTCAGAGGCCAGGGACAGTGTTACTTCTCTGTCATTCCAAACTATGAGGGAAGCATTAAGACTGGGCACCGTGGTCCCCACTCATCATCCTAGCAAAGAAAGGAAGCACAGATGAGATGACCAAGTCCAGGCCAACAGAAGAATTAAGCAAGATCCAGTCCCCCACAGAGCTGATGCAAAGAGGGACTGGTGGATTGGTTCAAGTGGTAGAGTCCGTATTTAGCAAGCATGAGTTCAAACAGCAATACAATAAAAAATCAAATAAATAAAAACTATAAAATAAAATAACTAAACATGAGTCTCTTGCCTGAAGACAAAAAGAAGGCTTAAATTTTAACATGCAGGAATATTTCTGCACACTCATGTGTATGTGTGTGTATGTGTGCATGTATGTATGTATATATGTATGTAAATGTGTTTATGCATGTTACGTGTTTCATCTTTGATCAGACACCTGGTTTCCAGGGAGATAGATACCATAAAAGTATAGTATTTATGAATAAATCAACAGTATTAAAAAGCAAGTAGATCACATTCTCCACACAAACCGCATAAAGGAAAATTACTGGAAAGAAAAGAAGTCCTGACCTCTATGTTGATTAATGAAAATCTTGGAAACTCCCCCAGCAGTGTATGTTTAAACTTACAGGTAGTAAAATAATAGAGGTCGAGCTATAGAAAGGAAAGAATATGTAAAAGACTCTTTGGAACATGCAGCACACCATAGGGGGAAATGCAAGGTAAATTGTGGAGATAAATAACTGCATGGATTCATAAATTGACATGACTTTCTGCTATAGACTATTTACCAAGGACAAAATGGCTTGAAGCCTTGTATGGCAAAGCAGTTTATAGTGAATATTATAGGAATGGTAAATAGGAATTCAAAGAGAGATAATACCAGTGTTTATAAACACTCTGGGTCAGTTAATGAAAGGCTATCACACTCAGAGGGACAGTCAGCCATACCTATTTCCAATGGGACTATCAAATTTAAAGATGTCATTTATAATTTTTAAAATTCAAGGAGAGAATTCATGTTGTGTCATATGAGGTACTGTATTAATTAATGAAAGGGAAGAAGTTGTAGACTACACAAACCTCCCAGAACCATTAAGGATCTCATCCAAATTTTTACTTGGCAGGCAGCTTGCTGAATTCTCCACATCTGTGGGATAGAGGTAAATGTTTCAGCTCAGGATAGATAGCAGTGTATCTAATCGCTTTCCTAGAAATTGGATTAACTTCATAGGATAGAACGAGACCAGAACCTGCCAGGTAATAAACTCATTTTTAAGGGCAGTACCTTTCTAACAATACTATTATATGATTTTTCCAGGACATTTACTGGTAACCTAAGAGCATGCAAAAGTGAATAACCTACCTCTAGATATCTATATTACAGAATAACATAATAGTGAGAACAAAATATATGATAAGGAGGGTATAGCTTAAGAAGCATGTCTCTGGGGCTTTATTTCAAATATATTCTAATCAAATATAGTAATTTCTGTAAGTCACTTATCTACTTTGTCTTCTCCTTAATAACAAAGATAAATGACAAGCTTAGCTGTGTATTGTGTTGTATGCTTGTAATTCTAGACTCAGGACTTGAAGATGAGGCTAGTGTTTGAATTGAGACTTGGCTATGGGAACCTGTCTCCAAAACTAAAGGAAAACAAATAAAAATTAGCTTGTGGAATTAAGATTGCAAAATAAGGTCATTTTGTATTTATTTTTCACATTTATATAGTCATATGTTAAACATATAAGTATATTCAATTACATTTTACCTTCTCAATTGTGTGTGTACATGTGTGTAATATTTTGTTACTATGATCTTTAATATTTTTGTCAGACTTGATCATCTTAACTGTGTGGAATTTCCTTTTTTCAGATTTCCATGACTGTTATTACCTCAGGAAGCTCACTTCTGTGACTATCTGATTTTGAGCCTAGCAATATATACATATATATATACATATATATATGAGCCTAGAAACATATTATATTATAAAATCACAGTGCATATGAGAAAGTACTATAAGATTTATACTGAAAACATTTATTAATGTTTCCAGTGTTTCATATAGCATGTTTTTAAAGTTAAAAAGAGTAATGGAGGAATGGAAAGTAGGAGAAAACTATGAGGAGGGATATCAATATTCAAGATGTAATGTCCCCACTACCCGATGAATGTAACTGTAACCCCTGTATACATTACTCTAATAATAAAATATGATAAAAACAAAGCAAAATGAAAAAAATGGCCTTATGAGAAAAATTACTTAAAACCAGCTGGGTGCCGGTGGCTTAAACCTTCAATCCTAGCTACTCAGGAGGCTGAGAGCAGAGCATTGTGGTTTGAAGCCTGGGCAGAAAAATTCCCATGAGACACCTATCACCAATAAACAGCTCAAGCCCAAGGTGGTGCGGTAGCTTAAGTGGTAGAGCAAAAGCCTTGAGTACAAAGAGGTTCAGGGTCAGCACCCAGGCCCCAAGTTCTAGCCCCAGGACTGGAAAAAATATATTAAAACCAACTTTACAGATCAAGATGTAGAAGTATCTCTGGTCACAAACAATAATTGCTTAGATACCTAGGTCTGATATCAGACCTAGATGCTCACTTCCTGAAAGGCACTTGATTTCCATTTTAAGTTGTGAAAAAACATGGAGTAACTTAAGAGTTTTATGATGGTAGAGGGGTGTGATGAGGTAGTTATGCTAGCAAGGAGTCTAGAAGAGTCCTTGAATGAGATGGAATAAAATGGTCTGTGAGACAGAGCCTTTTCAGATGGTCTCATCGTTTTGAGCTTTCTTTTTCATTTGTACTACCTGAGATGTTCTTTTCTCATTCTCCAGGTGGGCAATTCTTTTATAAGCGCAACACTTAGTTTAATTGCCATCTTCTGTTAAGATTGCTTACTCCATATGACATAAATCAGTGTCATGCCTTTCCCCCTGTGCATTCTCAGGGTCTTAGAGCCAAGGAGTGCCAGGCCCTACAAGTTCATGTCCCTCCAAGATTCCTATGTTCAAATTCTGATCCCCGAGGAGATAGAATGAGAGAGCTTTTGGGCAGTGATTGGGCGATGAGGGTGGAATGTTCATCATGAGATCAGAGACTTTATAATAGACACACGGGCATTTATCCCTCTATTCCCCTATGGTGTAGACTTGGTGGGAAGGTGCTATCTGTGAAACAAGGCTCTCCTCACCAGAGAGTGGCTTTCTTGGCATCTCAATTTTACACGTTCTCAGCCTCTAACAGCATAGAGGAAAACTTCCTTTATATAAGCCATCAAATGTATGCTTTCTGGTTATAGTCACCCAGAAAGATTAAGACAGGGAGTATTCATCTTTACCTTCAGCTCTCATGGAGTGCTGCATACATGGTAGTCATCTGATAACTTTGTTGAATAAACAACTCCATCAGTGAATAGATGGATGAACAAAATGGGGTGGGGGGAGGCATTCAGTCTGTTAAACATAATCCAGGGAACACACCTAGTTAGCTAGGTGAACTGGAGTAAGTTCTTTAGACTTTGTAAGCATCTTCTGCTCTCAGCCAATAGGGAAGAAACAGCAGTAGTTATGCTCGACCACTGTACAATTCAAATGAGATAACATGCTGTATTTGTCAGGATTCACCAGAGAAACAAAAGCAGTGGGGTTCAATGAAGTAAGTAGCTTTAGGGGATTGGCTCACATAATCAGGGAAGATATGTGAGTTCCGAATTTGACAGGATAAACTGGTAGGCTGGGGAGTCAGACCAAACTTATAATTCAATATGAAACTCCTCATATTCAGAGGAACCAGGAAGGGCTAAGGCCAGAGAAGGAGTCTGAAGATGGTGTGTGGACCTCTCTTTGGCTTGAGGGGGGTTAGTCTATATGCTACTCAGATCTTCAGCTCAGTGGAGGAAATCCATTGGCATTATACATACCATTAAAGCAATTTGATATACTCAGTTCATCAATTTAATTGTAAATGTAAAACAACTCCTGCTCATTTTCCCTCTCCCCCAATCCCCCAAACATTCAGAGCAAAGCTTAACCAATGTCCTGTTGTTTGGTGAACCTGACATGTAAAATAAGCTAGCTATCACCTATGCAGGTGATGGTAAATAACTTCTTACACATTAGTTAGAAATTAATAGTTATACTCTTTTTTGGTTCTGAGGAGAGTATTAAGATTTTTATCTTTCATCTTTCTGAGTCTCCAAGTCACAGATGTTAAAAAAAGTTCTGTTTTTGTCAAATGTCATGGATAAGTGATGACAACAACAGAGAAAAGGAAATGTGCATGAGGAACAAGTTAGGGTAATATTATAGATCATCGTGGTTTAAATCCAAGCTCTGGTTACTCACCATTGCATAGATTCAAGCAAAGAGCTGGAACATTGTGTTCTCATCCTCAGGAAGAATGTGGCGCTTATGAAAATTTTCCCTGTGGGTTCTACAAAGGGAATGTCTGTTTGGCAGGTGGTGTCTTATAGAGGATCCCAGTCTCTCAGTATCTTCCCAGGGGGCTGTGAACCTTTCCCACAACAAAATATTCTGATCAATGGAGATGTGGCTGGAAACAGATGACTTCATGTAGCTCTGGCAAATTTCTTTGTTCCAAAGTAACTGGACATTTTGATGTATGTTAGCAACTCCAGAAGGTAAGATTTGGTACCACAACAATAATTCAGAGAGTCATTTTGTAGGCACCACTGTCATTATACAATTAACTAAGGAATATTAGTAAGTACACATATTCTTCCTTTTCATTTGTCTCTGCACTCAGATCATCTTTGCAAAAAGCCTGACCTATTCCAGGTGAAAGATGCATTTAAGAAGAATAGACTAGAAATCAGCGAAGAAAGAGGGTAAGACGTTCAAGAAATCAGATTTGAACTAACATTTTAATCTAAATACTTATATTTAGATCCTGTCTATCTATAAATCCTACCTAATCTATTTAGTTATATAGATAGTTGTACATAGCTGTCATGGATATAAACAATAAACAGACATAGTTTATTGTAGAACTAATGACAATGTCCCACCACAAAATCTAAATGAGTGCCACAAGATTGCATGCATGGAAAAAGAAAACAAAAGATCACATTTAAAATGCTTTATAAAGTTTTATTTGATATTATTCAATCTTATGGATGCTATCATCAATATGTATTTATCAATCATATATATATATATCAGAGAAATATGACACAGACGGTCACTTCTTGGGCTTTCTCTAGACTAGTGCTCTACCACTTGAGCCACAGCACCACTTCTGGATTTTTCTATGTATGTGGTGCCAGGGAATTGAAACCAGGGCTTGATGCATGCTAGGTAAGCCCTCTACCAATAGTTTATTCTCCCAGCCCAGATTTCTTGATTTGCTACTTAGATTCCTTTTAACATGTATCATAAAGAAGAAATAAATGAACTTATATGAGATATTATTTACTGATTGCAAGAAAAGAGCAGTAGAAAATTTTATTCAATTTCAGAAAATACAAATTTCTTTCTTTGCAATGTTTTTTTTGGTCAGTCATGGGGCTTGAACTCCGTCTGGGCACTGCTCCTGAGCTTTTACATTCAAGGCTAATGCGCTAGTACTTTGAGCCATGGCACCACTTTGGTATTTGGGTGGTTAATTGGAGATAAGAGTCTCACATAGTTTTCTGTCTAGGCTGTCTTGGACTCATGATCCTCAGATTTTAGCCTTCTGAATAGCTAAAATTACAGGCATATGCTACTGGTGACAGGCTTTATTCCATTACTTTTTAATTAAGCTCCCCAAATAAAAACCAAGTAGCCAATTTTTTGCATATTGTATGTGTATTACCAATAATATAGTTCTCATTGTTGACCAATCACATATGTAACTCAGTGCTTTCTAATTTGGATTTTGCTCAAGCATTAATTGCTAGAATCACGAAGGCTACTATTAAAAGCAGACACAGCAGAACTGTGCATAACAAAGGAATGGCATTAACCTGATCTCCCCCATACCATCTAATTTCACTATGAAAACACACTCAATATATAAGGAAGGGAATCATGGCTCCACTGGTGAGTAGTGGGGACATTTTTCTCACACAAGAGGAGCAATTATCTAGCATCAAAAATAAGCTATTTTAGCCAAGAGGGCCTAAGAAAATTTTAGGATTTCCTTCCATTTTCCTGCCATAGTTATATCTTCTTAGAAACAGTATAAAATTTCAAATAATTTTCAACTAAAAAATAAAAGTTTCCTGGGGAATATTTTCCTGCATGTTAACGTATACTTTGCTCCCAAATACTGAATTTCACTTGCAACTAGAAATCAAAGATGGAGCACAGCATAGGGCAATTTGGAAATTGTCACCCTAATTGCCATGAAAAAAGTTGACTTTTCACAACAGACAACTGACAACGAACATCCAATTAACTGCCACACAGTAACTAGCAGTGATCCTCAGAAAATAATTATTCTATGTTATGACCATTAATTGGTTACTGGTGGTAGATATTTTCTTTTAACTTTAGAGATTTAGTTAGAAATTATAGACATTTTAATTTGGAGAGAACTAAACCCAATGGTCGCACTTTTCAAAAGATGAGGCTATGCATGTGGCTCAAAGTTTGCTGCCGCTGTTTTGCGAAGCAACTCTAACAGGCCGGCTTCATAGCTAAGGGTAAGCCTCTCTTTGGCTCATAAGGGGTTGTCCTGGAAACCATTCTGATGCAGTCGATTACAGGGCAGACACTGAGACAGAGAGTACAGCCTGTACATGTGTCAGTAACGGTGGGCAGGTGCGTTTCTGGGTCAAACTGTATGGCCTGCAAACAGAAACAAAGAACACCCATGTCAATGATCACCAAGGCCGCAGCCTCATTTTACCATCAGTATTTAGCTCCACTGCCACAATGCTGCCGTCTAAGACTCACATCCATTCAGCATCACCATGCAGCTATTACAACAGCCTGACCGATGGAGAAGGAAAAAAGATGGAACTCCTTTCAATTAGAAACATATTGTATAAAAAAACAGTCCTTTGAAGTATTATCTTTTATTGGGTGAGGAAATATTTCTGACCACACTAAGTCTCCAGCTTTCTTTGAGCACAGCCTCGAGTCTGGCTAGTCCTAATTGGACAAAAAAGTCCTCTGCCAGGAGATGGCAAAGTGGGTGTATACACATTCTTCTTCTCCTCCTCCTCCTCCCCCCCACCCCCACCAAAGGCATGGCTGTCAGGTGGGATAATGAAGTGAACTGGTTTACGTTATAAATAACATGTGTAGAAGAAAACAGTAGAACAGGAAGAGATGATGATGGATGATGATGATGATGATGATGATGATAACCTTAAGCATTGTCCCCTCACAAAAGGGAGAAAGCATCAAGTAGGAAGCCATCCCAACCTTGACCCCCATCAGCCTGAGAAACGAGGGCCCAGGGCCCTCCCTTCTTCCTTCTTTTCCTTCCTTCCTTCCTTCCTCCCTTCCTTCTTTCCCTACCAGCCCTGGGACTTGAACTCAGGGCCTGTGCACTGTCTTCCAGCTTTTGTGCTCAAGACTAGCGCTCTGCCACTTGAGCCACAGTCCTAGCCCTCTTTTCCTCCTTTCTTCCTCCCTCCACCCCTCCTTTTGCTTCCTACTTTCTTCCTTCTTTCTTTCAATCTAGAATAAATTTCAGCAAGTTAGAATAAATATTTTGTAATACCCGATGCAATGTAAATACTGCATAAAGAGTTCACACACACACACACACACACATACACATGCACACACAATGAAAACAAAGCTACACTTTAGTAATAGAAACATTTTTTCCATGCATTTCTGATAAAATTATAGTTGAATTCATGGATACAGAAACTTCTGATAATGTAGAGTCAAAAATTCCTAATCAAGGGGCCAGGAATTTGGCCTAGTGGTAGAGTGCTTGCCTAGCATACACAAAGACCTGGGTTCAATTCCTTGGTACCACTTACATAGAAAAAAGCCAGAAGTGGTGCTGAGGCTCAAGTGGTAGAGCTCTAGCCTTGAGAAAGTCCAAGGACACTGCTCAGACCATGAGCTCAAGCCCAGGACTGGCAAAAAAAATTCCTAATCAAATAAATATTGATAGGTTGCCTTAAAGGCATGAAAATTTACCTTTTAAGGAAAGAATGCTAGTATCTGACCAAGCACTATAACTACAACATACTCTAAGAAAATCTCCACATAAATTGTGGCCCTGCTTTATAAAACATTTCAAATTTTGTTTAGATGAGTAGAAACAATTTTCTTTTCTTCTCTGTTCCTTTTAAACACAGTAATCCAATGAAAGAATTTGTAGAAGCTAAATTCTTTGGCTTAAAAATCTTATACTTATGAAAGTTGCAGAGATACAAATTTAAATTCTTTTGAAACAGAAGACAAGAGAAGTCCTTTCAAGATCTTCTGTAATACATGCGTGTCATTTTTTTCCCTCATTAATGTGACTCTTATTACTAAAGCTATAGCAATGCTGGAGTTCCAGAGGTATAAGGTAGGAGCTATAAGTTCTGAGATTGGACATATTAAAACTAGGATGCTATGAATCTACAGGACTGTCTGATTTATCTTGTTAACCAGAAGACAGATGCAATCAAAGTGGAAACCGTATGACTAATACTTTCAAAATAATTGCTAAAGATACCTTTCACCCAGAATCAATTAGTTAAAATTTTTGATGTAGAACTAATGTCACCTTGAGGAAGAGATTTTCAAGATATTAAATATATCTGTCAAAAATATTCAAACTTTCTTTACGAAGAACATGGGGATTTACCCTTAGGTTGAATCAGGTGAGTGAACTTTTCTTTAAAAAGAAAGATGAGGCACTTTATTATATATTTAGCATATCCCACTGATCATTTCTTAAAAGGATCTTACTTTTTATATTTCCTTATAGCTTAGACATGTTTATAGAAATAATACCCTGTAGGTTGTTAGAGCAATTTTAGTAGGCTAATGCTTTTTTAGCAAGTCTTAAAATGTGCTTTCTTCAAGCTTCTTGTCTTAAAAAATAAAAAATTAAAATAAATGTTCAAAGCTAGTCACTGGTGGGTACTGGTAATTCAGGTCTATAATCCTATCTACTCAGGAGGTGGAGATCTGAGGTTCAAAACCACCCAGGGCAGGGAAGTCCATGAAACTCTTATTTTCGATTAATTAACGGAAAGATGGAAGTGAAGCTGTGATGCATGAGATAAAGTGCTAGCCTTGAGCACAAAAATACTCATTGACAATGCCTGGGCCCTGAGTTCAAGTTCCCAGAGTATTCAAGGCATCACAATTACACTTTATGCATTCGTGAAACTCATAAATACACAGGAAGGAGATGTAGAAACAAATGAAAGTAATTGTATAGGGGCCTGGAGTTTGGCCTAGTGGTAGAGTGCTTGCCTAGCATGCACGAAGACCAGGGTTCGATTCCTTGGTACCATATACACAGAAAAAAAGCTGGAAGTGGTGCTGAGGCTCAAGTGTTAGAGTGCTAAGCCTTGAGAAAGTCTAAGGAGAGTGCTCAGGCCCTGAGCCCAAGCCCAGGACTGGCAAAAAAAAAAGAAAGAAAGAAAGTAATTGTATAGAAGATGTTCCTAAGATGTGTTTTCAAGAATATAGCCCATGGTGAAAAACGGAAACCCCTAAGTTTGCTTTTCTTTACACTATGGCAAACCCAATTAAGAAACTACCTAGAAATCACTTCCTATGTCAAAAATATATATCACTGGTTTTTCCAGTCAACCTTCCTCAGTAGTTGGTGAAAAAGTGTAAAAAGCAGTACTGAATGGAGAAAAATTCTCTATAGATGCAAGGGCAGTATTCCCTCAGTAATAAAGTATAATTCTTTCCCAATGCCTGCAATTTGGGGCAAATTTCTCTTTGTAAGTGGATTTCTCTCTCCAGTTTTTGGGTGATGAAATGATACCAAAATAATAAAGTGAACTAAATAGTGACACAGTATACATGATCACTGTCCTTTAAAAATTATTTGTGTTAAGAGTGAGAAGTCAGAAAGATATATCTGTGCACAAGTTAAATAAATGGCATATATGTTTTTGCAGGATGAACCTTTCCTCCATTAATATCTAGTCTTCAGTTTGAACTAGGCAACACTTACATGGGTTATATCTTATACGTGTTCTTAAAACTATGAGATGGCAACCTGATACTTTCCAAATAACTACCAACATCCCTCAGTTTTCTAAGATCAACCCATGAACACTATCATGAACTCCTGCCAGATGCTCTGGACCCTAGAAAGGTGAGTCATTAAACCACATGCTTGGGCTTGAGGCACTTACTTTCTTTGATGGTGCACTATTTCTCTGTCTTTCTCTAATTCCTTTGAGTTGCACACTGAGCCATAGATGTTCTTGACCCTAAGACTGGAAGAAATGTGCTATTATTCCATCAGGATTCTTACCTGGTAGCCCGAGTCATTACAGGTCATGTAGCATTTTCCACAGTTGATGCATGTGTCTTCATCGATCTTGGCCACAACATGCTCTAAGGTGCTCAGTTCACCAAATGTTCCCAGGTACTTCAGTGCCTTTCCAATGACATCCTGCAAGACAGGCACCAGAGGAGTCACAGTGCTTACTTTACATCTTTTCTGGTTTCAGATGGGGATGCATGGTCTTATCTTGAAAGACTTTAGGTGTCACAGTGCTCATATAGATGCTTTCCACAATCACTATAGGTTAAATATTTCTGAAAGATGGCAGTGCTTAGAAATACACAACAGAAAGTGTGTAGATGGCTAGAACGAGGGGAAAAATAATGTTATACATTCATATATACATAAGGATTCTTGATTTTCACCGGGAGACATGCTTTGATAACACACCCACTTGTCGTGCCTAGAAGATTCGATTTCATTATTTAAGCAGTCTAATTTGTGGAAGGTAGGCTAATACAGTAGTTATATCAGATCGGATGCTCCTCTACTTTTCTTTTTCTTTCTTTTCATCTTCATGCCTTCTTCTTTCCTTCCGTCCCTCTTTTCTTCTCTCCCTCCTTCCATCCCTTGCTTCCTCCTTTCTTCATTTTTTTTTTTGTGGTACTGAAGTTTGACACAGTTTGACATTGGGAACTTCGGAAATCTCCCTTAGCTTTCTTTGTGAAAAGCTGGCTCGCTAGCACCACTTCCAGCTTTGGGGCTCCACTTCCAGCATTTGGGAAGTTAATAGGCACTAACAGTCACATGGACTTGACTGTTTTGGATATATGTGAACCGAGATCTTTAGATTTCATCCTCCTGAATAGTTAGAATTGCATGTGTGAGCTACCCATACCCCTTCTCTTTAAGAACCTGAATTTTCTTCTGTCACCACTGAAGGTCTTTTCTGTGGCTACACATTGCTTTGTTCTTCACATTAATTGGCAGTATGTTTAATACATGGAGGAAAGAGGATGTCTCATCAATAGTAAGAAACACTTTGTTTCACAAAGCAAAACCGAAAAATGTAGCAATGTTTGTCAAATTAGTATGCTATCAAGATTCCCTTTTGTTTTGCGCTTTTAAAATGAGAATCTTTTGTTTCAGTTCAAGGTCCATGTTAAAGAAGGGTTGACTATTCTTAAAGCCATCTTTCCTTATTCTTTTTGGTGTTTTATTTGAGGCTTCTTGTTATGACCTTGGATGTCCTTTTTAAAATGTTTTCTCTGTTAGCACTAAATGACAATACACTGCTGTGAGCTTTCAAATGGAAACAAAGTTTACGTTATTTATGTAAGTTCAAGAACAATGATGAAAATGGCGACGGATGGCTTTTCTACTTCCTTTTCAATATGTTCACATTATAATTTCAACAATACTTTAGTCTGCCTGTAGGTGGGTACTTGATGGCTAAATCTGTATCTCCATTCTGTCTTGCTTTCACAAGTTCATGGTTGGCATTTATCATCTGCATGACAAACGTTGTCACCCAGAACCACAATGTCTTTACTCAGTGAACTTACCAAGAACACCAAACTGGATCTTCCTTTCCTTGGTGTTTTGTTTTTCAGTATTGTGAATAATATTACATTAGGATTTTTCCAATCATGGAGGCATAAAGTTCAGAATTATGTTTTACTGCACTTCCTTCCTACTCCAATATCTCACTTATTATCTTCAAGTCCTTAATCTGCAATATCTTTTGAATCCTCTTTCTATATATAATGTTTAAACATTATTCTTTGATCTCCAGTCATACTTTTCAACTCCATGGATATGTCAAAGATACCTCAAATGTCACTACTTCACAAGGCTTTCCTCAAACTTTCCTTTTCTTTTCCTAACCAAATATCAATATGTGAATACTCTCTCTTTCTCTTTGCTACTTCTCTTTCCCTTCCTTTTCTCATTCCCTTTCCCTTCTGCCTCCTTCCCTCCCTCTTTCTCTTCTTCCCTCCCTCCCTCTATTCCTTCCTTCCTTTCTTTTTCCTTTCTTCTTTCTCTCTCCTTCCCTCTTTCCTTCTCTCCCTCCCTCATTTCTTCCCTCCCTTTCTGCTGATGGCTTATGACTTTTTAAAACCAATTTTCTGGCATTAATGGTAACAGATAATATTTGACTTTTATATCTATTTCAGGCTAGTGCTATCATTTTAAAACATTTTAATGCTTCAGTTTCATATATGTTGTGAATGACTTGGGTCCATGATAAAAAGTAAATCATTTTTAAAGCAGGGATTCAGACCAGTGCTTTTGAACACCAAATATGCAATCACCAGGTCACATGCACTCTGTTAGGGTGTCTCTCTTGTTAATCTTCATTCAGCAAAATCTAGTCCAGGTTACACACATCATTCAAATCTAGCTCCCTTTTCTGTAGTTTTTCCATGAGCTAATTTCTTCATCTGTACCACTTGGTGTACCTTGTTCTTGCAGATCATGAAAACATGGTGGGTACTTAACTGTTTGTTAAATATGGATATCTTCTGCATGTGTGTCTATGAACTAAACATACATTGTAATAGTAAACACAGGTCTGATAATAGCTAATCTACTGAACACAGGTTATCAAAAATATCTAGATTAATATGAGCATTATACATAAGACAGTCAAAGAATCTGTATATTTTTGATATCTTGTAATAATGGTTTAAGGTATTAAATGCATGAGGTCACTATTTAAGTAGAAAAGGCTATATATGATAGGAATAGTTTTTCAGTGTATAGTAAATAAAAGCATTGTTTTACACTGAATCAGAATATGAGGACCAAAATCCCAGTTAAAAATTCAAAAGATGGGGGCCACAAGTTTGGCCTAGTGGTAGAGTGCTTGCCTAGCATGCACGAAGACCTGGGTTTTATTCCTCGATACCACATACATAGAAAAGAGCTGGAAGTGGTACTGAGGCTCAAGTGGTAGAGCTCTAGACTCGAAGTTCAAGGACAGTGCAAAGGTCCTGAGCTCAAGTCCAGGACTGGCAAAAAAAAAAAAATTCAAAAGATGTTTAATCAGTTAATTCCCTCAATAGTCATAAGGCTTATAGAGCTTTTCAATCACTCACAATTTATATGCTGAAGATACTTTATTAAGAAAAGCAGTTCACATTCTCTGTACATTAAATAGGACTTTTACTCTGTTGTTGATTTGCTGTTGTCTTTTTCAAATCATTATTTAATACAAAAAGAAAAATCAAGAAGGCTGGAGTCCTTAGAAGTTATTAACAAGGGGTGTGGAAAATTCATTTCACATTCATTAAATTCAATAAGAAAATTACTTTTTCTTTAATCTGGAAGAAAGTAAAATAAGGATAATTATTTAAAATCATTTTGGGAAAGAATATCAAGGCAAATGAATCCTCATTCTCAGTGGCTGAAAATATGGACATTTATACAAAACCCAAATTCAGCAGGTACACTGTCAGCTTATGAATACCCCTGGGTCCATATTCCAGAATATGGAGTTTGTGGAAAGATGCGTGTAATCATTGTGCACATATGGCTCCTTCAGTCCCTCCCAGGCACACATCTGCAGAGGTGAGGGACCCGACACTTATTATTCCATGCAGAGTCTGGGTGTACAAAGGTTGAGCAGTCTGCCGTAGCCAGCCCTGATTAGGAGAATTGTTTATGTGTAGATGTGTGTTGGGGAGAAAGCAATGCTGAGTCCTTTAAATTATAGATGACACATTTGATTTTAATGTAAGTGTTCATGGCATTGGCATTATGGAGGGCTACGGAATGGCAGAATCACCTCTTTATCAATTAATTATTGTTTAGGATAATCACAAGAGTTTTGAAAAGGTAGATGACTCAATATTTCTGTTTGATATAAAGTTGAGGGCCAAAGAATGAGGAGCTACAGAGACTTGATCTCTGATGTTTCTTACTTTTCACCTTGTGATTAATATAAATTTTATTAGATTTTGACCTATTTTTATAGTTGATTGAAGTATTTTCTCATGGAGATTATTATCTGGCATACTAGTTGTTCTTTTCAGTGTGAAGTTTTCACATTTGATCAGTATGTTTTCTAAAACTGATACAGTCACCCAAACTCTTCATAGGTCAGACAAAGGGCAGCAACTTGTAACCTAAATGTTCCATTATTTTAATTACCTGGATGTAGCTGTCTAATTACTTAACTATTTCTTTATATATGCAAGTACCAATGTGACGTGGTCTTATCTTTGTTTTTTATATTTTTGTCAGTCCTGGGATTTGAACCTCAGGTCCTGGTGCTACCTGGCTTTGGACCTTGCTCCTTAGATCTCGTTTCCTGAATAGCTAGGATTACAGGTGTGAGTCACTAGCAACATGCTCTTATATTTTAATATCAAGTCATTCCTTGCTTAATAAACCTATCAAAATAGGAAATGGATACACTGAATTTATGCTGATCTTAAATAATTACTTCCTTTATTAAGGCCCCAAAGTCAATTGTTTATTGATCTCTCTCTAGAATTCCACTGGAATTATATCTCTTTCTGTCCTATCTTTTCTCCAAGACATTTATGAATTTCTCCTACATTCCATTTTTTCTTTTTTTCTTTTTTTTTCCAGTCCTGGTGCTTGAACTCAGGGCTTGAAACTGTCTTTGGGCTTTCTCAAGGGCAGAGCTCTACCACAGCACCACTTGAGCCACAGCAACACTTCCAGCTTTTTCTATGTATGTGGTACCAAGAAATTGAACCCTGGTCTTCGTGCATGCTAACAAGCACTCTAGCACCCAGCCCATCCATTTTTCCTTTTTATACCTTTTTTTAAAATTTTTTTTCAGAGCTGGGGACCGAACTTAGGGCCTTGCACTTGCCAGGCAAGGGCTCTTCCGCTGAGCTAAATCCCTAACCCCCCATTTTTCCTTTTTAAAGAAACTAGAGCAATGTTTAGTTGTCATCAAAGAAGTACAACAGTCTCATACAATACAAGAAATTTCAAAAATGCAGCATGCAAATTGTTCCTGCTATCCCCTATATCCTCTGAGCTACTAGGTAGAAAAGGGGTATGTACACTTAGAAAAGTAGTTGCTGGACAGGTACTGGTGGCTCATGCCTGTAATATTAGCCATTCAGGAGGCTGAGGTCTAAGAATTATGGTTTGAAGCCAACCTGAGCAGGAAAGTCTGTGAGCCTCTTATCACCAATCAAGCACTAGAAAATGAAGTGGAGCTGTGGCTCAAGTGGTAGAGAACTAGCCTTGAGCGGAAGAGCTCAGGGACAGCACCCAGCCTCCAAGTTCAAGCCCCACAACCAACAACCAGGAGATAAAGAAGAAATAAAAAAAGGAAGAAAGAATGAAGTACAAAATGAAAAGTAGTTATTGAGTTTGAACTCGATACAAGCATAGTGACTGAGGGCTCTGTTGAGTATGTGAGGAACAAAGCCATAAGCGGCCCTGAAGGGGGAGAGAAGCAAGCACACACCAACACATCAAGACACACAAGTCAAAGTGGTAGAAGCATGTTAGTGAGAGAGACAGATGGGTGAGGCTGTGGGAAAGTTTGGTTCACTAGGGTTCTATTTGACCCTGAACTCAGTGGTTTTTTTTTGTGTGTGTGAGGTGTTACTACATTTTGACAAAGCAAATTCTCACAGGATGCTTTGGCTAAATGAATTTAGTGCAACTAAGTGTGTTTTAAGGATATCATTACTTATCTTAGGCATTCACTCTCACATGTTTGGCTGATCCATTTCAGTTCTGAGAGCATTCTGTATGACCATGAGAGGAGGAAGGAAAGTAGAATGGAAAGCTCTTTCCTCTAATTATAATTTAACAGTATGCCAACTATTCTAAGTGGTGTTTATAAATTTGTTTAAAAAAAACCCAAACCCTTAATAGACCAAAATACATTTTTTATTTTTTCCAAAACTCATGTATCTTGAAACTTTAGCATTTCAAACACATCCTTTGTGTGTGTGTGTGTGTGTGTGTGTGTGTGTGTGTGTGTGTATGTGTGTATGTATATCCTTAATATATGAACATATATTATTGCATATATATACATATATATTGGGGTCAGTACTGGGGCTTGAACTTGGGGTCTGGATGCTGTCCCATTAGCTCAAAGCTAGTGCTCTACAATTTAAGCCCCATCTCCACTTCTGGCTTTTTTTGGTGGTTGACTAGAGATAAAAGTTTCATGAATTTCCTTTGAGTCACTGTCCACATATCTCAGATTCCTGATTATCTAAGATCACAGGCATGATCCACCAGCCACTGGTCCATTCTTAAATGTTGATACCACATTTTAATGTTTTTTATACATGTGCCTCTTTTTTCAAAGAGCCATTGAGTTCTGAAATATATAAATATTTAACCTTTTTCTTACTCTTTGGGAAACTTAGTGAATCTGTTATCAAGTTTCTACTTTGCATAGAGACATTCTTCTTGATTCATCTTCAGGATGTAATTTGTGACTGCAGATTCTATGAATGCTATGGATCTGAGCAATGGGCTCAGAACTTCCTGAAATCAGGGCCAGGACTTTGGTCTAGTGGCAGTGTTTGCCTAGAATGCACGAAGATCTGAGTTCAATTCCTTGGTACCACATACATAAAAAAAAGCCAGAAGTGGTGCTATATGTCAAGTGGTAGAACTCTATCTAGCCTTGAGAAAGCCCAATGACAGTGCTCAGGCCCTGAATTCAAGGCCCAGGACTAGCAAAAAAAAAAAAGAACTTCCTGAAATCACATCTTCTAGAAGGGAGGACACTGGACACTTTAAGTGGAGGTTTCCTTTCCTTGGCCTAACACTCTCTAATTTCACATGGGCAGTGTCTACCCTTCAGAGTCATTTCAGCACCTTGCCCTCCCCACATACAATTTTAAAAGTAACCTGGAATAAGAAAATGCAGCAAGTCCACTTTCTTCTGTGAGATGACATTTTCAACCAGTCAATTTGAAAATTTTTCAGATGGGTTCCCTTTAGTGGAGTGGGAGTTTCCCATGAATTCTATAAATGCTTATGCTGTTCCTCTGTGTATCCTAAAATTGGGTTTATATCTATATCTATATATCTATGGCATATATATATATATACATGGTATACTGACATTACACTAAAAGAATATGTGTAACATATTCTCTATCTCAAAATATATTTTATATAGTACAACTAGACTTTTCTATTCTATAAAATATAACTATTACACGCATCCTCTAACATCTAACACATAATATATTCTCTATATCCTATAGCATATAACATTCTACAAAAGATTACTAGACCTATTTATTCTATACCATATTCACATCTATTGGCATGTTCCAGCCAGGAATCACATCTCAACAAATCCCCAGAAGACTGAGGAGATGCTTGGCTTCAAACCAAATTCTGTTCAGATTTTTTTCTTTTTTAAGTTCAGTGTAATAAATTTTTCATCAGCTACTTGTTGGTAGATAGACAACTGAGAATATTAATGTTGCCTCCAGCCTATTTTTTCTGGTTTCTTCTGAAAATTGCTGCACAAGTCTTCCACTATTTTTCTTTTTGTGCTATCCTCTTTATGCTCCCGAGTATCTAATATGGTCTTACAGTTTTATCTGAGTACTTTTCTCTTTTCCTTTCACAATTCAATTGAAATAATCAACCACTCGATCAGGCTGACTGGTCTCCTGCTGACACCGTCTTACCAGTCTTATGAGATGCAGTCCATCTCTTACTCGAAGCAGCAGGAAGAAGAGATGAAAACATCACTAGAGCCTCTAAACCATTCATTTTCCAGCCCAGAAATTCATAGACGTTAGAGATACATTCCTGGCTTCATAAAGAGGATGAGAATTCATTCTCATATCTATCAGCAGAAGTGAGAAGCATTTGGGGGACTTTATAAGTCTTGGCAGACTCTCAAGTCTTCGTTATATGCTGCCTGGGAATAAAACACATTTCTCATTTAACCAGGCCAAGTGTGCACACTGTCACCTCAGTTGTCCTCAGCCAAGAGACAAAAATCACCTCCAATAGGAGGCACAACCTGCTTGCTTGCTTTCGAGGATAGCTGTACCTGTGGTTTCTTTATAGGGCCCATCTCATCTGGGCTCATCAAGTTTTATACCCATTGGCAGACACCATAGTACTTGCTCCGCTTTTGTCTCTTTCTTTTCTGTTGGCCTCCCACCACTGACCTCGTTTGCTTGCTTCTTTCTTAAGGGGCCTTCATTATGAAATGGAAACAAACTGATGCAGATGAGGTATGGAGAAAATCAGAGACCTGAGAGACCTGAGAGACCACCTTCTGGGTGGTCTAGCTTTCCCTAGGGCAGTACTGAGAGCTTCCATGTAGTAAGGAGAAGAGACACACCTGGTTTGTGCAAAGACTTCCCATTCTGACCATGTGGTTACCTGGTAACATTAGCAATCGCCATGCACATTGGTCTCACTGGGACTCTGTGTTTTGTTAGCCAGTCCCCATACACATTGAAATGGTGTTGAAGTTCCAAGAATCCATGTGTGTGTTGCTGAATGCCTATAATACAGCTATTCAGGAATAAGAGGATCAAGGTTCAAGACCTGCCCTGGTAAAGGTAATCTGAAACAAACTAAACACAAAAAGGACTTGGGGACATGGCTCAAAAGGTAGAGGATGTGCCTGATAAGCACAAAGTTCTGAGTTCAGGTTGTTGTCCTCATTATTGGTTCTCAGTTGTCTTTCCTATGAATTTCTATTTAACAAAAGATGAGTTTATCACTTTGACACAACACTGCCTCCTTGATCCAGGGATTGCAGAAGGATTTCACATCCTAGGATTTCATATTGTTACAAGTATGTTTGAACATTATGCTTGCAAACAGACTGAATTGCTGGGAATGTCACTTCCTTCTTTTCATTTTTAATTTTTCCCCTGAGAGGATGGTACTTAATGGCCCAGGTTCTAGAGCTAAACTTTACAATCAAATCATGGCCTTGTGGATATCTTTATAGCTGTGTGACCTCTGGCAAGTTATTTGACTGCTCTGTTTACAATTAACTTCTTAGTAAAATAGAAATAATATAAGGATCTCAAATAGTTATTGTGAAAAGCATAAACGAGCTAATTCACAAGCATGAGTTCATAAGAATTCAATAAATATTAGCTTTTATTATTAATTCTCTGCTTAATTAACACTAATTTATTAAACTCCATTTTAAATACCATCATCTCTGTGAAGCTTTCCACAATTACCCGAGGCAGAACTAATCCTGTTCACTCCTCTGTTTTCCCAGAGCATTTTGTACATATTTGATTGAACTGTAAATAATTTTAACATGTGTCTTTCTCCCTTGCTAGACTATTAGCTCCATAAGGATAGATTCCCTTCTTTTTAAAATTCATGTTATATTCCTAGTTCCTCGCATAATTCCTGGGTTGCCCATGAGTGCATAATAAATACATGTTAATGATTTAGCTCTACCAAGATCCTAGAAGTCCCTGAGCCTTGGGCTTTGCCCTGTGTGTTCTTGGAATGACTTCAACCTTTAGCATACACTGCTGGACACACAGCAAGTATGCTATAAACCTTGTTGATTGGTAAGTATTTAAACTGCCTACCTGCATGATAACTTACCATTAAATCATAGCCAAAGTATTTTGAAAGAAGAGAATAAAAGATGTGATTTGTTTAGAAACACTATTATAACTAAGAAGAGTATTATAACTAGGTTTCAGTGTTAGTACCAGGAAGTTGGGGGTAGATGAAAACCAGAAATGCATGGCTGAAAAACTGTTCAGACCAGAGGTCTCTGTTACATGTATGGGACACCGAGGGTGCTTATACAGCAGGGGAACTGTCTAGGGTGAGAGCAAAAGCAGGGTGGGAGAATTTAAACTATGGAGCAGAGGAATTTCTATTGAGACCAGAAGGGAGAAGGGAGAAAGCCATCTAAAACCAACAGAAGAGTGGCAGAGAGAATGAAAATAGATAATGTAGTTCCACCAGGAAAAGAAGGAAAGACAGCATGTCAAGGACCAAAGAAACACTGTTCGAAAATGGGAAAAGTAATAATGAAGTAGTAAAACATACCTGGGCTGAGTGTTAGCCCAAAAGAAAACAATGAAAGTGTAAACAAGAAAGGTATGATGCTCACAGAAAAAGGAAATACTTCCTACATTTCTCGCATTCTCAAGAGTTGAAATGAAAAAGTAAAACAGAAAAAAGTAACATATATACACAATTAGGGTAATTTTTTTGTCAGTGCTAGGGCTTGAACTCAGGGCTTAGGTGCTGTCCCTGAGATCCTTTGCTGAGTGCTAGTACTCTACCACTTTATCCACAGTACCACTGCTGATTTCCAGTGGTTCATTGGAGATAGAAAGTCTCACAGGCTTTGTTGCTTGAGCTAGCTTAGAACTGTGATCCTTAGATCACAGCCTCCTGAATAGCTATAATTATAGGCTTCTGCCTGAGCACTTGTGCCCAACCAGAGTTTTAATGGTAAATTTTGTTTCATCCAGAAAATGGTCTCCGGAGATCCCAATAAATTTATGGGTTGTCCTGAGCTTATTTATATCAGAGAAATTTTTTTTCTAAAATGGGAGGTTATAGGCAATTTGATATCGCACATAATCATTTAGTTGTCTTGAGTGACTATTATATGAGATTTCTTTTTAACTGGCAATGAGAAGATCAAGAATTTACCATAATATTTTCTGACACATTTAATAACCACTGAAAATTCCATGAAACACTAATAGTGCTGTGAATATAAAATATAGAAAAGTTTAGAATTTACAACTAGAAGTTGTCTGATAATTTAGATTATTATTTTTAAATTTTAGACAAAATTTTAGAAACTTTCAAGATATGTAAAAATAAAAGCCTATGCTGGTGGCTCAAAGCCTGTAATTCTACCGACTCAGGAGGCTGAGATCTGAGAATCCTTGTTTAAAGCCAGCCTGGCTAAACAAATCTGAAAGGTTCATCTCCGATGAACCAGCAAAAAGCTGGAGGTGGGCCTGTGACTCAAGTGGTAGAGCTCCAGTCTTGAGTTTAATAGCTAAGTGAGTGGGAATGCTAGCCATGAATATGACAGCTTGAAGCCAGCCCAGGCAGAAAGTCCAAGTAACCACCAAAAAGTAGCTAGAAATGGTGCAGAGACTAAAGTGGGAAAGTACTAGCCTTGAGCAAAGAAACTCATGGACAGCACCTAGGCTCTAAGTTCCAGTCTCAGGTCTGGAACACACACACACACACACACACACACACACACACACACACACACAGGCACGCACGCACACACGCACACATGCACGCTAAGTGATAGGACCTGGGTGTTGTTTTCAAGCCCTAGTTTTGCCACAGGGGGAAAAAAAACACCAGTGAGACATTTAAGGAGAAAATAAACATTTGAACCACATTTTCACACTTAATAATAAAATATACACATTTGTACATTTAGCTTAATATTTACCTTGATGGCAGGGACAGGCTTTTGGGGACTAAAATAATTTCTCTCAAGTGGTACAAAAACTGTATTTTGTCCTTTCAATCGCATCTTGCTCTCTGCTATGATTTTCTTGCGCTGTTCAAGATAAGGTCCGAAGTTTGGCAGTTTCTGAAGGAAAAAACACAAATAAGAAAACATGTCTGTGCATAGAAGAAAACAAAGGGAGTATATAAATACATAAAGAAGAAACAAGGGAACATGTGTTCTGGATTGTTTCATGCCTCTATAATGAGGTCTTCATTCAAGCTTAATCCATTAGTTTTCTAGGTATCAGATTCAATTAGTTATTACAAAGAACACAAGAGCACAATGCCTTTACCGAATATGGATGTATTAGCTACAAAATGTTAATTAAGACACATTTCTAAATGGAGGAAGTTCATCATGACTCAATCCATTCGCTTAAAAAAATAGCTATTACTTAAGTAGTTTGCTTGGTTTCTACAGACAGACCCCACCCACCCATTTGGGGTTTTAGTATATGGTGTCTGACAAATGCTTTTGTCAATAGTAAAGGTATTTGTCCACAGCTCTAATCTGTAACACTAATTTTTGCAATGTTCAAAATCTTACACCATCTTTTTAAAGATTGTAAATGATGTTGATAACTACTTACTAGAATGGTGGAAAAACCAAATGGTAGCAGATATTGATTTTTTTGTACAGAAAGTAAAGTTTGTATTGCAGAAGGAGACAAGAATAGACATGAAAAGAAGAGGATATATCGCCATGCTTAAAACAACTCCATCAGTATTCAAAATCATCACAGCATTAAGTCTCAAGGTTACTCAATTGTACTTTACATACAAAGTTCATTGAGAAACATACCTGGGTGTCATGGAAAAACGCTAAGGGGTTTCAAGTTGATATGGAAATACCCTTATACCATTTGTTATTCCGCGATTATTTCCTCTTCACTGTGTCCTTCTCCTTTTCTAGAAATTTCAGTCTGACACAGACTGCAGATGATAGACACCACTGAATTCCAAACACTTTGTGGAAGCTGTACTCTCACACTGCTAGGTTTCTCTGATGCAGTAAAGCATCAGCATCAACAACCTTTCTCCCCAAACAAGCACCCTCTTTCTTTAACAGAACAAAGACCATTTATTTATTAGATGGGGTTTTGGAAAAAACTACAATACTTAAGTACTTTGGAGGGCAAAAATCACACTTGTTTCTGAATACTGGCTTTCAATTTCCAGGTTTCTGACCTAGGAAAATGAGTTTTTTTAGATATTTGGGGTAACTAAACTAAACTTGAACTGTGTTCCAGTTAAAACTGTGAAATTGGTATTAGTCAATAATCTATTTATGTAGAAATATCTAAGCTTGTTATTTTCATGATCCATTCACTGCGATTATGTCAACAAGTTAAGTAAATGGAAACAGCATCATGACTGCCAAGTTAATTTATACATTATTAGGTTAGAATTATAGACTTTATCTCTATATCTTAATGCTTTTCTACATTATAATATTACATGGTAGTACACAAAAAATGATACAAAGGGTGGGAGAATATTTTTCATCTGTTTTGCCATATGAGATGCTGTCTCACTGAAAGCATTAAGCAAACAAGAGAAAAAAAAAGAAAACAAGAGTATAAAACAAATCCTCAATATTTATCCTATTTATTCCTTCTTAATGCAGAAAAAGGGTGATATAAAATGTCCCCTTGTGAAATGTCTTTATTATTTTTTTCAGGTGATAAAGGAAGAGCTGGGATTACACCTGCTGTTGAAGCAATGCCCTTGAGTCTTGATAACACGTCCTAGGGTGGTGATCAAGTGCTACATGATATAAAACCCTGGAATCATTATCTTTGCTCCCTGAGGGGATTGCACTTTCTTGGCTCAGCACCATCTAATTCCATTTGAGTTTTGCAAAGGCCCTTCAAGAGACCTAGTTTGGGGAAATATGTAGATTCATTTTCTTTAAGCATAAATCAGAGATTTTCTTCTTTTTTTCTGTTTAGGGTATTCGGTCTTCAAATACAGAGATTGAATGTAGTTAAATAGAAACCAGTACTTTACCTTTTTGTAATGACAAAAAAGATGATGATGACAATAATATTTGACTATCTTTTGATGTTCAGTGAAAAACACCCAAAGAACCTGATCATTTTCTGTTGTTTTACACAAGTTTGCCTGTAGATTGTCCTGAAGCCTTTCTGTGTCTCATGAACTATTTTTTCAACAATTAATCCTAAAGAGAAGTTTTCAGTTTACCATACAGATTCCTATAGGGTTTATTTTGTACATTAGTTAGAAAAAATCAGTGAAAGAATTTTTCTTTAAACTGAAAGAACATATACATAAAACAGCAAGGACTACTCTTTCCCACTTAGTAATGAATGTCTCCTAATTATTATAACTATTATTATTATTATTATTATTATTATTATTATTTTGGTAATTTATCACTGCCACATGAAGAATAGCTAAGGACTTCAAAATTGAAGGGTTCCCTTAGGCATTTGTGTCCCTCATTACTAAGAGAAGTTGTGTGTTTCTCATTTAGAAAAAGCAAAGTGTGCATTAGAGTAGCTGTAGGATCTGAGCGTGTTTGAAGTTAAATTCCCTAAAACAGCAGATCAATTCTTTCCTTCACCAAAGGATCAACTTTATTCATGCTACATTGAGGTAAACATGCATGTTCTGATCTTGCCAAAACAGACAAAGACAAAACCAAAGCCTAACAAAGCTCATGAGAATTGAAGACCTGAATGTGTCGTTTGGCCACTGTGCACGTGTGCAATCAGTGAGATGAAGAAAGCATTTAGCTCAGATCTCTGCCTGAACATATAGTTAATTGATTTTCTATTGCAGGATGAGAAGCAGCGGGGCTTGGGCGGAGGCAGCAGCAGGAGCTTTTCCCTCTTCATTCATTATTTTCTTACAGAAAAAGTTGTAGCCCACAGTAACTCAAAGCAAGAGGAGATGAGCGTCATGCTATATTTCTTCAACAAAGGGAAAAAGTTCTTTAGGACTATCAAAAGCTGCTTTGTAACTGATGAACTGAACAAAGCTCAGAAGTGTTATGATTTTTGTTGTAATAGTTTCTCCAGGGATTCATCATTGATGAATTTGTTCTCACCCGAAAAGCAAAATCCTACTCATTTAAAGATAACAGTATCTCACACTAAAACTGTCTCTCTCCAGATAGAAAAAGTATTACATTGCCAATAGAAAACAGACAACATAATGGATCAACAATGATACCTTAAGGCAGCAAAGCTTTACAGGAAAAAGTCTATTTGGATTATAATATATGCACAGATCAATCTAAAGGTAATGGAGCATATTAAGGTAAAAATGGGGGTCTCTTGTCTGCAATGCAGAAAGGTACGGGTACCATCTGGCTTAGGTTGCATAATTTTTTATAAGAATGACAGGAAATTGGCTAATAGGAATAGTCTATTGTACTGTAAAGCAACTTTAGTTGCTGTTTTTTTTTAAATTATTGTAAAGGTTTACAGTTACATCATTTAGGTACTGAGTACATTTCTTTTTGAACAGTGTCAGTCCTCTCTCATTCTCTCCCAGCTTTTCCCCTCCTGACTTCCTTCCCCACAAAGTTCTAATCGCTCATTTCCTCCACAGTGGGTTTCACTGCTGACTTGGTTTGCCCTTTGTCCCACAATTTCTGTGCTTCCCCTTCCTGTCCCCAAATCAGATAAAGAGAAAAGGCACAGAAATTAAAAAACAAAAAAACAAAAAAACAACAGGAACTTCTGTTAACTAAAGGGAAAAAAGGAAACAAGAACAGAAAAAGGAAAGAATCACCTAATAGTCTAATAAAAACCTCTTCCATTTCTTGGAGTTCATCTTGATAAGCATCATTTTATATGATCTTATGCACACAGTTAGAGAGCCCTTGGGATCTTCACCTAAGACTATTTTTCTTTGTTCTCACTGTTGTGGATGTTTACATTACTATTTAGTTAATCATGTCCAGGTGTAATTATTTGTCTTTTTACTGTACTTTGGGTTTTCTTATAGATTTATGGGCACATTCTAGTTATTAAAATGAGGGAAATCATGCAGCCAATGTTTCTTTGGATCTGGCTTACTTTGCTTAGTATAATCATCCTCTCTTATCTGATTAGAAGCAATAATAGCAAGAAAAGTAATTACTTTGATATTTATACATGAAGAGATAAAAGGATTTCATGGTCATACTGAATATATACTATATATAATATATGCTATGTATTTTATATGTACACACATATACCTTAACAGTTAACTATGTATATGTGAATTATATATTGTTTTATGTATCTTACTATAATATTAAGATATATAGCTTAACAGCCAACTCATCAATTAATCTCCTTTATATGTATATGTGTTCATATATGTGTGTGTGTAAGTTGACAGAATGAAGGATTACAGAGGTAAAAATATATATGTCACAAGTATTTGTTGGTCATTACATATTTGCATAGGACATTGTTACCCTATTTAACCATTGCTTACATTTTTCAACAAATATAACATTAAATATTACTCTGGGCCAGGGAACCATATCCTGTCTTAAATTAGAGGCTAAATAATTCCCATATGGCATGTGTATCGTTATCATCATTATCAATTTTGTAATTATTTCTTTCCCTTATTCATTCAGGGCTAGAGTCCAATTGAATTATATAGTAAGAATAATACTCAGTGTTTCCACTTATCTGAATACATGGCCTACTAAAATCTCTAGAAAATTGCTTGTGCTCAATTACATGTTCCACAATTGGAAGGAAACCAAAACCAAAATCTTTATAGAGTTAGCTTATTAAAAAAACATAACTAACCAAGGACATGGGGGTCAAGTTTTGGATATCTCAAATATAAAAATGTGGGGACAGAATGTAACATTGGTGGTCTCATGTGCTGTCTAGTCTGTTATGTTCTGCTACAAAACAGTCCCTTACACACAGCGACTTCTTTCACTGAGGCTTAGCATGCCTCCCTGTAGTTTGGGTGGTACTGAGAACTTGCTTTTCTTTTCTGCTCAGTCCAGCTGCTTCCTCCCTCCCTCCCACTGCAAAAATAATCACACATGTTGACTCTCATTTTCATTTAGGCTCATTTTAGTGGTTTGGATTCAGAACCTCAGATTTCTTCAGGTGTAATCATCACGGAATGCTTAATTACTGATAGAATGGTGAACAAATTTTGCAGATATTATTTAATTTGGAAAATAATAAAAGGAGAAAGAAGAACCATCTACTGACCATGTGATATACTATACTGTATCCGTTATTGCAAATTGGGACCTATCTGGGAGATGGACCTGGAAAAAATACAGATGCCACATTTCATCAAAAATCTGATGTCTGGATTAGCCAAAAGCAAACATTTACGTGTCCCATGTAAAAATAGAAAGCCAACATTCAGACAGTGTTCAGGAGATACTTATTTAAAAATCCAATTTGCATGGAAAAATTCACAATTTTTGAAGTCATTAGCTGAGTGACTATGAGTCAATTATTAACTAGTCTGCTACTAATTTTACTTATCAATGAAATGAGAATGACTGTTTCCAAATCACGACGCGAGTGGAGGCATCAAATGGAATCATGTTTGTGAAACGCATGCCTGCCAATTTAGTCCCATATGCCTTAACTCCTTGTACTACCTTGTGTGCCTGGCTGGCCCTTTATTTCCATGCTTGCTCATGCATCCCTGTCACTGAGAATGGCCCAGCCCCATCCTTCCTACTTGCACCTCCTTGCATCAAGCCTTGTAGCTGCCTCTGTTTTATTGATATCTAAGCAATCTCCTTTCCTGGTACCCCTCCTTGCTCTGTGTGAAAGGAGCCCCTGGGCTTCTCAGGATTCTGGGAATATTTGAATCCTTGAATCCCCTGAACTGTCTTATCTCTCATAGCCAATGCTACGATCTTGCCCACTTGAGAAGGATCTAGTTCAGAACTGTGTTCAATCTATTTAAAAAAAATATTTAGTGAATGAATAAATGAATGACTTGGTACAAACATTCCTCTGTCTATATATGTATATATACATACAATATATGCACATATACATGTATGCGTGTATGTATGTATGTATATACATACATATGTATATGTATCCTCACTGGTTGCTAGAAATCTCTCAGACATCCCATATAATTACTTTCCAAAAGAAAATAAGTGCTAGAAATAGGTTCATTTAATATACAAAAAATTACATGGAAGAAGTAATGTCATACCTACATGAAAAGCTGTGATTCACAGATACAAAGGGAAAAAGCTATAAATTGCCTGACAAATGATATGCATATAGAAAAGACAGTCTGTAATCTAAAAGAGCCTACAGCTAATAACAGTTTTGATACCTGATGGCAAGGGTTGTGGCTGAGGTGACAGGGGCTGTTATGTAATGACAATGTGTCCATAATCCAGGCTGCAGGGTCAGGAATTGTCTGGAGTAGGTGACATCTGAGCTAATCCTGAGGAGGATGTGAGGGTGGTGGGGTGTGCAGTGAGGAAGAAGACATTCCAGGTGGAGGGAACTCTAGAGGGTGAGAGGTGACACTTTGGAGGGGTGCTGGGAGTCCCCTGCTGTGCTCTACTCAATAGAACACAACAGCTAAGAAGTATCCTCTGGGAGAAGCAAGTGGAATTTATTTTGTTGTAAAGTGACCAAGTGTGGAAATGTATTAGGAAAGTAAAACCTGGTGAAAGTGTTTCACCCCTGTTATCCTAGCTTCTTAGGAGGTTGAAATCTGTGGATTGCAGTTCAAAACAGCCCAGGCAGGAAAGTGGGTGAGACTCTTATTTCCAATTAACCACTTAAAAGCTGGTGGTAGAGCTGTGGCTCAAGTGGTTGACCACTAGCCTAGCTTTGAGCAAAATTGCTCAAGGAAAGTGCCTGGGGTTGAGCTCAATTCCCACAACTGATAGAAAAAAATGACTTCTTACTCCAAATAAACATAAATCAGTGCTGGTGGAGAATCTGGGCACGCCCAGAAATAGAATTAGCTCTCCATTCCTTGAACTCTTCGGCCATTGCTTGTATTCTAAAGTGGTGATGAGGTGGGGGAGGAGTTCTGGGAAACATCAAGCCCCTTAAGAAGAGTTTCATATTGTCACCATCTCTCTCTGTCACTAACATTATTTCAATGACCAACCACCTCCTCCCCCTCCTCTTCCTCCTCCTCCTCCTCCTTCTCCTCTGCCTCTTCCTCCTCCCATCCAAAGCACATTTTTTTCATATTTTTTATTGTAATTAATAGAAGGGTTACATGATATTTGCCAGATAGATGGTGCATTAATTCCCATACATTGATACCCTTTTACATGTCTTGGTCCCCATTTCCCTCCCCCCCCACCCCTCATCTTGTTTTCCCCCCTTCCCTATCCAATTTCAAATAACCAAATACAAATATATCCGATATATCAGGTAACAAAGTGAGATACTATAACAATATGAGATAACCAAGGGACAGCAAAAGAGATGAGAGATAACATAGTACCTTAAGACCAACAATCATTCATTATATGGCTTATGTTTCTATATCCTAGAGATCCTTTCATTCAGCGTCCTACTATATGGCCTTATGTATCAAGGTTTTGCTCTATTGCAAATCTCTGCTAGGAGAGCCCAAGGTTTCTACTGATTATGACAAATGAGGGAAACCATTGAGCCTAAGTTCCCTTGAGTCTGGCTTACTTCACTTAATATGATCTTTTCTAAGTCTTTCCATTTCCTAACAAATGGGGCGATGTCGTTTTTTCTGACAGCAGCAGAGAATTCCATTGTGTACAAATACCACAACTTGTTGATCCACTCATCAACTGAGGGACATCTAGGTTGGTTCCATATCTTTTCTATGGTAAATAGTGCTGCAATGAACATTGTTGTGCTGGTGGATTTAGTATGTCCTTGTCTCTGGATGGTTGGGTAAATGCCAAGTAGTGGAATTGCTGGGTCATAGGGGAGCTCTATGTTTAGCCTTTTGAGGCACTGCCATACTGCTTTCCATAGTGGTTGAAGGAGTTTGCACTCCTACCAACAGTATAGTAGTGATCCCTCCTGGCCACACCCCCTCCAGCATCTGTTGTTATTAGTTTTCTTGATCCTGGCCATTCTAACTGGAGTGAGGCAAAGCACATTTATTAAACACCAATATGTACCATACAAAGTATGTACATTATCTCTTCATTGTTATAGCCTTTCACAGTATAGATTTGTATTCCTTCATAGGAGGCAAAAGGGAGGTTCAGGAAGGTGAGATAGCTTACTGTAATTCTTATCAGAGCCAGAATTCAAATCCTAGCCTCTGTTATTCTGTTTCTTTTGTTGTTTTCCTAAAGCTATACATATCAACTGTGTGTGTGTGTGTGTGTGTGTGTGTGTGTGTGTGTGTAAAGAGATATACATTCTCCTTTCTTGAAATCTAAGCTCCTCTTTCTTTTCTTTCCAATTCACAGATTGGGTAAAGAAGAGTGTTGACATGGTAGAAGCAATTCGAAAAGTGCTGAATGCATAGGAGGCCAAAATATCTGAATTAGTTCACTTCTGTTTATTACTGGCCTCAAGTTTAATGAGCTCAAGTTAATACAGGTGAAAGGCCAGAATGTTACATGCAGCAGTTAATGAAATACCATAGAGCTGCTGAGAAAATGATTAGCAGCCAAATGTGAATTTAATATACTTCATCTTCAAGGAGCCGTGCCCGGCGGGAGGCATCTTGCTGGGGAGGCAATGTGGCACAGTGGAAGAGCCACTCACGGGAGCACTGGGAGAAGGGCTCTGAGCTTAGCCTCGCTATCAGATGGTTTTGTGACCCACGGTATGGTGAGGACTTCCTCGGAACCCCAGTGTGATCATCTGTGACTGTCCGGATTGGACAGGATAGTCAATGAATTTCCACCCAGGAGTAGGTTGCATCTCATTTGCAAATTTACAGTGAAAAGTCCTAATCCATGGGTCAAATATTGGATCGAGTCATAAATTCTATGAATTCTTCTATTTAACAGCAGAAGATTCTGAATTTATTTAAGCTGTGAAATATGGACATGAATGATAATGGTTATCAAACTCCCAAGATGGAATGAGTTTATAAACTATTTTAGGCTTTCCTGGTGAAGGCATAACAAGATAGAAGTATCTTATCTTGTTACTAAATAAGGAGATAAAATCCACAGATGTATGTTACATGTAGATAATTAATATAACCGGATAAACAACTAAAATAATTTGTAAATGAAAGCTATTACTGTCTATGTGAACATTAGACCTGAAAAATTACCTTTACAAAATTTTCCATGTAGGTACAGACTCAGCCTGAAGCATATTTTATAGAAGCCAAGTATATCAATGTTAGAAATGAACATTAGATGACCTGGGCAAGTCACTTGCCTTTTCTTAGCCTTAGTCTTTATCTGTGCACAACAGAAATACCAATCATTACCATGCCTAGCTATTTGAAATAGGAAAAAGCACAGAGCATTACTAAACTATAGCTTTGACTATTTTGAAAACTAAAAGGCAGTATAAAACTGACATATGGCATTATTACATTGAGCATAAACTTGACTTATGCTCAATAGGATGACTGATATAAGAGATAAAACGATCCTAGTGAATTATAAAAACTGCACAAAGTATTAACTCTGCATAAAGAAAGTCTTCCCACTCACTCCTTGTGGACTTGCATTGCTACTGAAATCCACCTTCAAAACACAACTCTTTTCATGGTTAAATGTTGCAAACAATGTCTGGGGCAAAAACAAGTAAGAGAAATGGAATAAAAATTACTTCACACAATGAGATGGAAGCAAAAAAAAAAAGAAAACAGAAAAATGATCCTGTGCTAAATATGGGGAGCGGGGGGGGGGGGAGAAAGCACATAAGATGATGGCTGTATTTGGAACATGAGTAGATTCATCAATTTTTCCCATATTTATTCAATGTGATACCTAATCACTTTCTCTATGAAAACACCTAAGCCTTTGGCCTGAAAGTAGATTATAGAACATAAAATATTACATTTTGATGCAATCTAAAACCCCATTTGGAATTATAGTTCCAGATATATTGAAATAATATGTGCCTCATTTTGAAAGTCAGAATTTAGGGTTTTTACACTGAAACCATTTATATTGGAGAGAAAAACAAAAGCAAGGACTTGTTTCATTGAAAGAAAAGGCATTTTTAACAATCCTGTAAAATAAAGACTATATTTAACATGGGAATTTCTTTCTTATCTTTATATGTTTATGGAGTACTCCATAAACAGTTGCATCTAATTGAAGACTTGGAAACAGAAACCACTCTACTCCAGTGCCTTTCCCTCAATGCTGACTGGACATAATCTCTTCCGAGCATTTCATAATGTTTTAGCGAACGACACTGCAAGGATTTTTGCGTTTTAGAACAGAAGATATTATGGAAAAATTCTACTATACTACATCCTTGGAAACAACTTCTGAAACATTTAGTGGATATACATTTCTTGCCTAACAAATTCTCTGTGTTAGACCATAAAAATCTAATAGACATATTATCTCTAATGGATGACAGAGGGTCTTATCTGTACCCTTATCTAGTTGGATGGCTGAGATCTGGAGTATCTTGGTTCAAAGCCACTCTAGACAGAAAAGGTCACAAACTTCAGAGACTTTATCGCCAAATAACCATCACTTCCTGGATAGAGGCATTGCTCAAGTGGTATAGTACCAGATGAGCAAACTGATGAAGCATAAAGCCCTGAGTTCAAACCACAGGAAGGGAGGGGAAAAATACACTTTCTAAAGTAATTTTTTCACACATCATTGCCACCAGTTTTGATGGTTTTTTATTGTAATTGAATGAAACATAAATATCAACAGATAAACATAAGCGAGATTTATTATGAATTGCAGTGATAGACAACCGTGTGGATTGTTTAAAACTGCTAAGACAATACTCTGTAGCCCTTTGTTGTACTCAGCATGCAAAAAATCTGTGTTCTTGTTAAACTCAATTACTTAGCTACTGTTTATGTCCAACAGAGAAATATGGAACTTGGCTGGCAAATACCACTACCACTGTTTGCATTGCTGTTACAATCACTGCAAGTGGATATTCAGTCCCGTGTTTCAGACTACTCCATCTGCTGTGCTCAACTTAGCCTTCTTACCTCTACAAAATACTTTCACATTTTCTTCTGTCCCCTAAAGCCTAAAACTCCACTCCTCTTCATTCTTAGTTGATGCTCTTATCCCACGCAGTGAATGAGGATGTGGTTCCCAGTTTTCCTATTCTTAATTGAACTAATTCCCATAGTGGATTCTCCTCAGCTTCTGTTGGTGCTTTGAAAGGATAAACTCAGGAACTCCATCTCACAAACCTCCTATCTGAAGGAAACAATTCCTATAATTTCCTTTACTTTGAGGGCAATACTGCAGATTGAATTTAGGGCCTCATACTCATTAAAGCAAGTGCCCTATCACTTGAAGCATGATTCTCATCCTTTCGTCTTTTTACAGATAGGTTTTTATACTTTTGCCAGGATCTGTGTTGGGCTGTGATCCTATTACTCCCATTTCCTAAGTGCTAGGTTTACAGAGATGTAATTACAGGATGACAGGTATGGGCACAATTTTGCCCATCTTGATTTTGAGATAGAGTCTTAATAATGTTTTTTTCAGGTTGGCCTTGAACTAGGCCATGCCCACAAAGAAATATTATATGACAACCTCAGTCATACTCTTCCTCTATCTCATTAACTCATATGCATACTGTTTATGTATTTGTCCTTTCTATGAAGTACAAACTACCAGAATAGGGTAAGCTTCTATTTATTAATATTTCCCTAGAACCTTGAACAACATTTGTCCTGCTATACATTCTCAAGAGAATGAAGGCACTAACTGGCAATATATGAAAAATGCAGGATCAGAATTTGGGGTGTTTTCCAGTCCTTGTTCCATTGTTAACTAGGGTTTTGAGCTGGTCACATTTCTATTAACTTTCCCCTATGGGAAAAATAATAAAGTGTTATTTCTATAAAAGTCAGCTAGAACTTAATATATAGTAAGCATTTTGTCAACGTTATTGCTGTAAAAGGACTTCTTACTAATATTATTGTAGTAGAAATTCTAAAAATGTGTAATAGTTGTTCCCTTCATCTTCCTCCTCCTTCTTTCTTCATCTTCCTTCCTTCTTCCCTTCCCCACTCCTTCCCTTCCTCCCTCCCTTACTCTTTCTCCTCCTTCTCCAGCCATCAGGTCTGATGGCCTGAACACTGTCACTGTTCCTGAGCTCGCTCGCTCGCTCACTTTCTTCCTTTCTTTCTTCCTTCCTTTCTTCCTTCCTTCCTTTCCTTCCTTTCCTTCCTTTCCTTTCCTTCCTTTCCTTCCTTCCTTCCTTCCTTCCTTCCTTCCTTCCTTCCTTCCCTCCCTCCCTCCCTCCCTCCCTCCTTTCTTTCCTTCCTTCCTTCCTTCCTTCCTTCCTTCCTTCCTTCCTTCCTTCCTTCCCTCCCTCCCTCCCTCCCTCCCTTCTTTCCTTCCTTCCTTCCTTCCTTCCTTCCTTCCTTCCTTCCTTCCTTCCTTCCTTCCTTCCCTCCCTCCCTCCCTCCCTCTCTCCCTCCCTCCTTTCCTTCCTTCCTTCCTTCCTTCCTTCCTTTCTTTCTTTCTTTCTTTCTTTCTTTCTTTCTTTCTTTCTTTCTTTCTTTCTTTCTTTCTTTCTTTCGCTCTTCAGCTCAAGGCTATCTGCCTACCCCTTGAGCCACAGTGCCATTTCTCATTTTCTAGTGATTAATTGAAGATAAGAGTCTCGTGGGCTTTAGTGTCTGGGCTGACTTTGAACGGCGATCCTCAGATCTCAGCTAGGATTACAGGCATGAGTCATTGTGCCCAGCTTCCAGAGCTTTCTTGTATAAAGCTAGTGTTCTACCACTTGAGCCACAGCTCTCCTTCCAGGTTACCTGGAGATAAGAGTCTCAGAGATTTTCTTGTCCTCACTGGCTTGAGATCACAATCCTCACATCTCAAACTTCTGAGTAGTTAAGATTATAGGCATGAGCCACCAGTGCCCAGCTTACTTTTTATTATTAATATGGTGAGTTACATAGGTACATAATGAAGGCACCCTAATTTATTCTCAGTATGTACTCTTTTTGGTTGTGGGGTTTGAACTCATGGTGTGGATACTGTCTGTGACCCAATTTGTACTTAAGGAAAGTGCTCTACTACTTGATCCACAGTGTAACTTGTAGTTTTCAAGTGGTTAATTAAAGGTAAGAGTCTCACAGTGACTTTTTCCTGGGCCAGCTTGGAACTGTGATCCTCAGATCTCAGACTCCTGAGAAGCTAGGATTACAGGCCCAAGCCATTGGTGCTTGGCTCTCATTATGTACTTTGAAGTTGTATGCTTTGAACTATGCTAGAGGAAATATTCCCCACCCCTCTCAAAAAATCATTCTTCCTAGCATTTGTAAAGGCAGGCAATGGTGACTTGCTTATTCTACATTTAGATTGCATACACTCCATAAAGTAAGGATTACTCCTATGGGAATGTAATTTTGTGCTGCATGTATTGAAATAAGTAAAATGAAGAAAATGAAGATTTGATAGTTGAAGAGTAAAACATAAACAGGAGTGTTTCAAGAATGAAGCAAGACCATTCTATAGCCTAGAGTGGAGGCTGTCACGGTATGGGGCTGGGAAGATGCTGGGATATGAGTTCATTTCTGAGCTCTTGCAGGAACATCTGGCAGTCTGTCACTGCACAGGCAATGACAGCATCTTCTCTAGACAGAGGGGGCTTGAATTCATTGGGGATTCCTAGAGTACGGTATATGCTTCACTTAAGTACCTGCTTTTCCATGATTTCCATAGATTATCATATTCATGACACTGTGGAGGGAAAGCATTCTTCCCACTCTCTAACTAGAACATGAAAAAGAAATTAAAACATTGGCAGGCACTTTGTCTCCAGTTTGTTGGACAAGTAAGAAAAGGACTCTACACCCATTAATGTAAATGAAATTCTGTCAACCTGGAGCATTTAAACAAAGATGACAGTGGCCTGCCTATTAATAAATACCTGACAGGATAATAATTACAAGAGTAGTTGACTGGTTTCTTTCAATTAATGTGGGTCAGTGAGTAATTTTTAAAGAATCTGCTTAAAATAAATTTATAGACACCCCAAATTCTTCCTCTTATCTCTATTAATCCAGACTAGAACTCCTTCCTTCCTTCCTTCCTTCCTTCCTTCCTTCCTTCCTTCCTTCCTTCCTTCCTTCTTTCCTTCCTTCCTTCCTTCCTTCCTTCCTTCCTTCCTTCCTTCCTTCCTTCCTTCCTTCCTTTCTTCCTTCCTTCCTTCCATATGCTGGTACTGAGGTTTGAACTCAGGGCCAGGACCATCTCTCTCTCAGTTTGTTCTGTCAAGGCTTGTGTTCTACTACCTGAATCACACATCCACTTCCTGATTTTTGGTGGTTAATTAGAAATAAAGTCTTATGGACTTTCCTGCCTGAGCTGGATTTGAACCACAATCTTCAGATCTCAGCCTCCTGTGGAGGTGGGATTACAGGCATGAGCCACTGGCACCAGGCTGGTTTTTTTGTTTGTTTGTTTGTTTTTGTAAAAGCACATCTGCTGCACAAATGTCTTTGCATAAGCAATTCTTGAATTGCTGAGACTGTTATTTCTCAGGAGAGCTGACTATATCAGCACACAGGGGTTAATTCTGCCTCTCTTCTTAGAAGCACATTTTCTAGGGCAGGATAAGCCACAGAGAGAAAGATACACAGGACAATGTCAGAAAAACACAGCATCATTATGCCACTTAACAACTGATACAGGTTATATCAACCAACAGTCCAAGGAAAATAGGTTTTCCCTGAATAAGAATGATTCAAGGAGATAATGTCATATGTTACTAGAACTGGTAAATTCCTACATTCATGAGCAAATCCCATATATTCTTAGTCAACATTCAGTGGCAGAACTGTGTATGTGGAAACCGTAATGGATTCCTTAAATGCAAATGACTGCTAAACTCCTAAGTAAACCATCCTCCACTTCACAGCCTCATAATCCATCTCTTATGTCAGCCAAACTGCAAGACTTATCCTTCTGATCACATAGGCTTTACTGCTTTTTGTCATTCATCTCTTACATCCAGTAATCCTTTAACTCTCCTTTCCACGTTTATAATTTAAATGTGATATATTCAGTACTGACAAAAAAAGGACCCAAGTACAAATGAGATCTCAGCATCATGGCCAAGCAACTATCAATGCCTATACAATCATCTGCATTCTCTTCTATATAGGGCAATGTAGGGACCATCACTGCTTCCCTGCCTTTCTCAATGATCCTTGCCAACACACAGAATTAAGGGTAAGGGCTGAATTTCAGATCCTTGCTCGCTTTTTATTTCTGCTATGGTTTTTATTTAGTGATTGAGAGAAAAGTCTTTGAGGACCAAAACTGGCCCACATGAGTTTCTGACTCTGATATCAAAATGGATTTTCTTGTTCATAACCTTCAAAACAACAGTATTTGTCAAAACCCAAGATGGTCAATGGAAAGACAATTATGTTTAGCAAGAACATAAAAAGTATAGAATACACTATAATGTATTTTAAGTTAAAAATAATAACTGAATTATGTCAGTATAAACAACATGGTTTACAGTTTAAAAAATATTTGTTTACCTATGACCATAGGTACAAAGTAAAATTAAAGACTTTTTAAACGCTTATGCAGTTTCCTAATTTTTTAAGTGAGAACATTATTTTATCATATGAAAATATTTTAAAATTAAACACTATCTTAAAAGGCAAAGAGTGATGGTAAATATTATCATATCTATGCAGAAATGAAAACTTTATTATCATGATACATGAAATCATCATTTTTGTGTATATGTCCATACACACAAAGCCTCATTCTCACTTGGCTTTTTCAGTCAAGACTGGCACTCTACTACTTGAGCCACAGCTCTACTTCCAGCTCTTTGCTGGTTACTTGAAGATAAGAGTCTTTTCCTGCCTAGGTTGGCTTTGACTAATGATTTTCAAATCTCAGCTGCCTGAGTAATTATGGTTACAGGCTTGAGCTACTGCTGGCAGGTTATAATTATGATCTTATTTGGTAAAAAATATAAGCCTGAAATCATAGCAAATTTATTTTATGGAAAATGCATAGGTAATAACTAAAAGACAGAAACACAATAAGCAGAGCTCAGAACTATTTCTCAAATACAGTTAAATACCTAAAAAGTAAAGAATGTTAATTCCAGCAAAGCAAAGTTATAGTTCAGGCTGTAGACTTTTATTTCTGACAATATGAAACTCTTAAATTTTAGCTTTATATGGGGTGTTGGCAAATTAGTTTCCTCTGAGAATTAAATAGCAATGCTAAACATTCCAAGAACTATTACTGTACTAGCTAGCTTTTATTACCAGGAGCTCTCTTCCATTTGTATTTCTCAAAGATGATGCACATTTAGGTAGACAGAAGGGTAAACATAGCAATGCACAAAGAACACAGTAAAACCTTCACCCTCGGAAGGTTGAGCAGTGTACACCATTGAATTTCCTAGCTGTCCTTGAGTTTTCTGTTTCCAGAAGACATTAGTACTAGAAAAATATCAACCAGTTTACACAAATGTGAAATAAGGACTTGGTGGATTAGAGATATAATCAGCAAGTACAATGACACTGGAAAAAATAATGCATCAGTGGAGAGGGGGAGGATCTATAATCAACAGTTGCTCAGAGATGGTCAAGGCTAGGACTTTATAAGCTGCATGGGGACGGGGGAGGAAAGAGAGAGAGAGAGAGAGAGAGAGAGAGAGAGAGAGAGAGAGAGAGAGAGAGAGAGAGAGAGAGAGAGAGAGACAGAGAGAGACAGAGACAGAGAGAGAGAGACAGAGAGAGAGAGAGACAGAGACAGAGACAGAGACAGACACCGAGACAGACAGAGAGGGAGAGAGAGAGAGACAGAGAAAGAGAGAGACAGAGAAAGAGAGACAGAGAGAGAGAGAGAGGGAGGGAGGGAGGGAGGGAGGGAG
Organism: Megascapheus bottae; assembly: GCF_031878675.1. Lineage (NCBI taxonomy): Eukaryota > Metazoa > Chordata > Mammalia > Rodentia > Geomyidae > Megascapheus > Megascapheus bottae. Next base: position 10,091,068 of record NC_143514.1, read on the forward strand.
AGAGGGAGAGAGAGAGAGGGAGAGAGAGAGAAGGAGAGAGACAGACAGACAGACAAAGAGAGAGAGAATTGAGCTAGCCATGAACTCAGGTCCTCATGATTCTATTTGGCAATTTCATTCATGATTGGAATTCTACCACTTAAGTTGGGCAAACAACCTGGCAGTGCTTGGTAATTTTGGAGTTAAGAGTCTTGAGGATTTTTCTGCTCTTCTCACTGGTTGGCACTGAACTATGATTTTCTAGGTCTCATCCTTCTGAGTAAGTTGGATTTCAGTTGTGAGACACTAGCAGATTTTATGTGCTTTAAAGAAACAAGGCGTGGTGGTTCACGCCCGTAATCCTAGTTACTCAGGAGGCTGAGATCTGAGGATCAAGGTTCAAAGCTGGCTGGGGGGGGCAGGAAGGACCTGAGACTCTTATCTGCAATTAACCCCTAGAAGATGAGAAGTGGGGCTTGGCTCAAAGTAGGGTAGTAGCCTTGAGCTGAAGAGCTCAGGGACAGCTCTCAGGCCAAGTTCAAGCTCCAAGCCACGAAAAAATCATAAGAAATACCACCAAGCATTTAAAATGATGTTCATAATTCATGAATCATTCCATACATACATAAATTACATATACAATTTACAACATGTATACACAAATGCACATAGAAGGGAGCCATCTGTAGTCTAAATTCCATCTTTTTCTGGGAGTCAAAGGGCCAACATAAAAAGAAAACTGGAATTACCTACATGATCTAAATAAAGGCTAAAAGAAAAAATATTAAGTAGTAAAACATTATATATATGAAATATCCAATGTGGAATATTGTAAATATATTCAATATTATAAATATTAAAGACAAGAAAAAGTAGCTGTGGAGATTAGAAGCTGTACCATCTGGAGTGATTTGAACACCTGCACCATCTTCCCATACAATGACATTATCTTCAATCAATGAATAGCAAGCAACTCCAATGTTTACGGCAATGGATATCTTGAGATGGCATTCCATTCAATAGGAAGACCAATGGTGGTTGTTTTGTGGGAAATACACCTTGGTACATCTTACCTAGACATAAGCATCAGAAGCCCAGATATAAATACCTGGTGAGCAAAGAGAAATCATGAGTGTGCAGTGCAAATGAGGAGCTTGCCTCATAAAATTCATTCTGGATGTCAGCTATTTCCTCCAATGTTTTCTAGTGTTAATACCTATCTGGGTTTCTGTCTTCTGATATCTATGCGTAGAAGTTTTTTCGTCAGTCTACTTGGGATTTAGTAAATCATAATGGTGACACTATAAGCCTTCCAAAAGAAAATTTCATTGATGGTCTGTCTTAACATTCTCCATTGTCACTCAGACCTCTGCTGCTTTCAAGTATGTCTGAATAAATGTACAATTGAGGGCAAAGTCAGTGAAAGTCTAGCTTTAAAAGAAAATAAACACAAAAGTAATGAGAGTATATAACAAGGGTAGAGCATACCTGAGAGTCTGAGTTCAAATCCCAGTACTTGAAAAGAGAAAAAGGAAGAAGGAAGGAGGGAAGGAAGGAAGGAAAGAGGAAAGGAAGGAAGGAAAGAAGGAATGAAGGAAGATGGAGGGGGAGGAGAAAGAAGAGATTGAGGAGGAGGTAGAGGAGGGGGAGGTATTGGAGAAAAGAGCAGAAAAGTTGAAAACATTGTTTAGAATTTTTGCATCCTTATTAGTGGAAAATAACTATAATTATGGATTACTATTTTCTTTATTATACTAATATCAGGTGTTTGGTATTAGGATTGATTCTATTTTTGGTGGTATTTGAGTTTTCATCATAGACTTTGTGCCTACTCTCAATGTACTCTACTACTTGTGTCAAATCCCAGCCCTTTCACTTTAACTATTTTTGATATAGACTGTAAGATATATTCCCAGGCTAGCCTAGATCATGCTTTTGCGCACCCGGGATTACAGACAGGAACTACCATACCGTTTTTTGTAGGTTGACATGAGATCTCAAGAACTTTTTTCCTTCGGGCTGGCCTCTGAGATATCCCTGATCCTTGTTTTCAGAGAAGCTAAAATGCTTTTTGGATGGGCAATCATTGTATAAATGCCTCCCCTCAATTCCAGATTCCTAAGTAGCTAGGGTTATAAGAAATTCGTATTATTTATAAGCTTATTGGTCACTGTTTAGAATCTTAGATTACAGGCTTCTGTATATTTCTATAAATGAGAAATGTTTCAGTAACATAGTTTGATAAACAGTGACCTGTTTGGGTACAGATCTATGTCATATCAGTTTATTCTTCCAATTCCCTCTCCATTTTAGCTATTCCAAGCAGAAATCAGACACACTCAGGAAATATGGCAGTCCCTAAGGTGACCAGAAAATCTGACTCCTGCCTTTTCCTTTTTCTGTTTTCTTTTTTTTTAAACATCCTTGGATGTCTATTGTGCAAATACCTTCCCTTCCCTGTTTTAGTTTCTCCCATTCTTACTCTTCTATTTCCTTCCATTTACCTTGCTTTTTTAAAAATCATTTATTCCAAGCCAAAAACTTTGGCTTTCCAATATACTGTTAAGTAGGCACCTGTAGAAAGACACAGGTGACTTGACTGGAAAGCAGTTTCCATGCTTACTGGCTTGTGCATGAAGCCCAAACTGGGAAGGGCATCAAAGGTACTCAAAGGAGCAACATTTTCTCAGGAGTATAAATTCTGGAATTAGGATCTTACAAGATTAAAATTATGGAGTTTTGTTAAAATTACTACTCTGCTGGTCTAAAAAAAATTGTAAGGGGCTATTTACTACTTTCTTCATTTACTGTTTCCTTGAAACACAGACATTTATAGAGCCAAATGAAAGAAAAATAGTCTAAGTTTTATAATTACATTTATGTGTGCTCCCAAGCATTTGAAAAATCTCGTTTGCTTCTTTTTTTAATAACTCACATTTTAGTGGTTTATATCAGGCCATCTGAGGAATGAAGCAGTGAAACGACTACTGTTCCAATCAAACTTTAATTGCACAGCTTCAGAGAACTTGAATTCCATTTATCCCAATATTTACTTGGACAGGAAGCCGATATATACCTAAGAAAAACTGCCATCTTTTAAAAACATTTTAATAAGAAAAACAGATGATATCTTATCTAATATGGATGAGGAGGTAAAATAATTACTTTTCATAGGGTTTTGGGGACAAGGCTTTGGATGTTGTCAATTTTCAACAGCAACAACAACATTCTTTATAGAGCATATTAGGTGCATGATTTCTCGTGGTTTCTAGTAACATAATAGAGCACAAGCAGAAAAGAATTTGAAAATAAACCCCTGTTCTAGTGTATTCTGTAATTCTGGCTTACAGACATTAAGAAGTGACTTATGGCATGGATATAATGTGTTTCCACTCTTCAGAATGTCATCAGAAGCCAGGCAGCAGCTCTCTGAGTTGGGAAAGCTACGCCATAAAAATCAGCACACAGAGTATCTTGCTTTGCAGCCAGACCCTTGATTCCCGCATTTGACAGGAAGATGAGGGAAAGTGTTAAGTGATCACTCAGATGCTAGTGTGTGGGGCAGAGCAGGGGAGCAGTTAGGATTGCATGTCATGGATTACAGGAGAGGTACTGTCGGAGGCTCCGCCACTTACATAGGCCTATCAGAGACAATCTGCTTTTGGTTTAGGCTCTCACCACATCAAGAGAGGGGCAATCTTTCCAGTCTGCGGGCACCACTGCTGCGAGCGTCCACTGGATGGTCCTCTCAGGATTTGTTTAAAAAGGTCAGTACAGGACCTCCTGACCCCTCATGACTTTATCCTGACAGTGCCCGCCCTCTCACAAAATCACTCTTGTCACTTCTAGCCCCCTGTGCCTTTCTGCAAACAAAACCCTCTACCACCTGCTGTCCATTATCCCATCACAGAGCAACAGAACTCTCCCTTCAGCTGATATTTCAATTAATTTGTGGTTAGATGTTCAGTAATCCTCTGATTGAAGCCTGGGTGGGTGGGGGAAGGAGGGAGAGAGGGGGAGCAGTTTAAAGGTTTTAAAACAAAACAGAGCCAGCGCTTCAAACATCATTTTGAGCAAAGCTTAACCAGACGCAGAAACGTGGCGAATTCTCAGCCACACAAAAGCAGAACGAAGACCTGCAGATGGTCGGGGCTCTCCCTCTGCAGAGGGACAGGCAAGGTTGGCTACAAGAAACAAATAATTATCGAGGCCTTTTGTAAATCAAGTTGTACCACTTCTCCAGTGCCGACCCACAAAGACCAACTGCATATATTTGCTATTAGCTCCTTCTTTGTCTGGGGATTTTGTTAATGCCCTTTCTTCCTCTGGGTTAGTGTCGCCTTGTTCCCCTGCTTGACATCAACTGAAATAGCCTTGCAGGCTCTTTGTTTCTATTTTCTTCATAATGTGTATTCCTCAATGAGGTTTCATCTTAATCTCTTCTTTTCAAAAGCATTATGAATTGAACATGCAGAGAATCAGCCTCACCAGACCGATGATCAATTTCCATTTCTTTTCAGTGCCACCCGGGGGCCACCTGGACAACCCTCGGCCAAGACAAAGGGCGGCTGAAATGGACAACTTCATTTCATACACAGGGCTCCAGCAGTGGTTAGTGGGCGACAGAGACTCATTGCCCATAATAAATCCTTCCTCTGACCCTTTTATATAATGCACAGCTGAGCTAAAAAGGAAATCAATGTCGCAATTTTAATTGACCACTTTCATTCTGTTAATTTATCTCCCCAAATCCTATGCCAGGGCTTTCTCTTGTCAAAACAGCCGATTCCTGTCAATGTGAATATGGGAAAATGCTTTGAGTTTTCTTCTTCCCATTTTTCCTTTCCTTTCCTTTCCTTTCCCTTTTTCTTTTCTTTTCTTTTCTTTCTTTCTTTCTTTCTTTCTTTCTTTCTTTCTTTCTTTCTTTCTTTCTCCTTTCTCTCTTTCTTTCGTACAATGGCTATATGAAACCTTTTATGAGTTTCTTCTAAGTTATAGAAGCTCCTTTGGGAAGGCCTACTAGCTCAGAATGGTAGAAAAATGTGAAACATCTCTAAGAAGAAAGAGAAACACATGCCCATACTAGTTGTTAGTGTTGCTAAAGATGTTTGGGAAACATTACTGAAATTGGGATTGTCAGTATCTCACTTAATTGTGATTAATTCCTGGACAGAGTTCTTCGTGTTTTCTGTCAGGACACCAGAAAAAATTCTGGTTTCACTTCTACCTCCCTTGTCTTTCAGAACCTGAGACTGAATGAGTCCTGGATGGAGAAAATCATCCTCATCTCATTCCACGCCCCTTTCCCCAGTGCTGTCACTCAAACAAAGCCACCAGTGCTGTGGTGGAGATGGGTGGGGTGTGGCTGAGTCCAGTGGAGGGGACATCCATGGCTTTTCCCACTGGAATCCCATGGCAAGGGATTTTTTATTTTTGTAGGTCTTTGTGTGATAGCAACATCTTAGTGAAATTTCCCTCTAAAGAGAAGTTTTTCCCTATGTCTTATTACTTCCTAGCCATCTCTCTAACCATTTCCACTCTGAACACTTCAAAAATACTCAGATCTCACGGGGACTAGGAGTTTTGCCTACTGGTAGAGTGCTTGCCTGGCATGCAAGAAAGACCCAGGTTCGATTACTCGCTACTATATACATAGAAAAAAGCCGGAAGTGGTGCTGAGGCTCAAGTGGTAGAGCTCTAGCCTTGAGAAAGTCCAAGGACAGTGCTCAGGCCCTGAGCTCAAGCCCAGGACTGGCAAAAAAAAAATACTCAGGTCTCACCTTCATCAAAACAATACTTCCAGAGGACTTTATTTGTATAATTACTTATTTAGTATGGAATAGTTTTTGACTTACCATCAAAGGATTCAGAAACTATCTCCTCAAAGAACTTTGAAAATGTCACCTTTGGGAAATTTTGTTTTTGGCGCAGGAGTGACTCTAGTGTACTTCTATGGTAACTCTGGGGTTGAAGTTCTAAGCAGAGCCACGGCTGTGTCTTGATTCATATAATGCCTATCTTTGGAGAGAAAGCCATTACTCTATCTCAGGACCTATCATCTCAATAAGATCTGAACCTGATAGTGGTTGACCAATTCCAAACCCAGGACAAAAATATAGACCCAAAGTGGGCTTTTGAATATTCAGATTCTAGTACCTACATGTGGCTGAGACAAAGCTATTAGGTTTAGGTTTGAAGTGAGTCCTCAGCTACTGGTGCAGCATGCTTTAATAAAAAATGATTCATTTGCAGCATAGGAATCAAGTGAAGCACTGCCAGGGTATTAGCAACTTGATCTCTATCTACATGAAGATTTTGATCTAGAGGAGTTGTCACGTATGTGTCAAGTTCAGAGTGAGGCATGTGCCCAAGGCTACAGGCAATCACTGAAGAGTTTTCCAGAAGATTATCTTGAATTCTGAACCATAAAAAATGCTTTTAGAGACAGAGGCAAATGTCATCCAAGGAAATGAGAATAGTATGAAGAGATGCAGTTCTATTGTAGATATTCAGGAGAGAGCAGGTTAGAAAGGGAGAGAAAATTCGAGAAAGATATGGGGCTATTTTATATTGGGTACTGGGTTTTATATGCATGGATATGTTTTTAATTGTGGGACCATCCAAAAGCTTTAAGGAAAGTTAATTCAGAAATCTATGCAACATTGAAGATGTTTTTTATCATCCTTTGTTTTGTGGTGGTCCTGGAGGTAAGAGTAAGTACAACTAGATGTATAAATGCATATTGACAAGTATTATGCTATCAAAATTAGGAACTATATAATTTATCTGACTTCTAATCTTTAAACAACAGAGTATATTCTAGAAAAGTAGCATATTCTTTTTTTTAAAGACCTCAGGATACAAGCTTTGTGATCCTGTTATATCATTCTTTCTAGGGTTCTTCAACTGAATTGTCAAGATTTTTTTTTTAAATCAATCTCTTTAAGTGTAACCAATTTTGTGATCTTATTCCATCCCATAGTTACAAAGAGAATTATGATATAGCCTTACCAAAAGTTAACCTGCTATAAAGTTGGTTGAAACAACCTTCTGTTATTTATTTAGTTATTTATTGGCTGGTCATGGAAATTGAACTCTGGGCCTGGGCATTGTCCCTGATCTCTTCAGCTCAATGCTACTGCCCTACCCCTTGAGTGACAGTGCCACTTCCTGTTTTCTAGCAATTAATTGTAGATAAGAGCCTCAGGTCCTTTTGTGCCTGTGCTGGCTTTGAACCATGATCATCAGATCTCAGTCTCCTAAGTAGGATTACAGGTGTGAACCACTGTGCCCAGATTCTTCTGTTAATTTTTAAGAGCTTTATACTTTTCTTATATCACCTATTTTTTAATCACTTTAGCAAAAAACTCTTGGCTCTTACCTTTTATTTCTTTCAGAATATTGGCAATAAAACTGTTCTGCCCTAATTATGTTGTGACTATTGAAGCTATGGTGGATGATCATTTCTTGACTTCCTTAATTAGTTGACATTTTAATCCTCAATTGCTCTGCTCTATTTAGTTGAGTAAAATATAAGGTTGCCCATTCACTCAGGTAGTTTTCTTCTGTATTTGAACCTAGTTAGAGCTGACCACTCTTTATTATCGTCAAAGTAAAGGTCAGCTACCATGTGGCTTGGGAAGATTAAAATATCATCCTGATACCTTTACTTACATTTTAAAAGTATAGAGTTGAGGTTTTAGTATTACAATATAAACTGAAAAATTCTAAGATGAAGTGACAATTAGATTTTTCATGTGAATTCCAAAAATCTGGATTTTTGCCTACAAGCATGGTATTTGCTCTGCAAGTCAGCCAGTTCTAGGATACATACATGAAGAGTTTACCATAGCTCCTATAGACAAAATTTATTTTTCTTAGATTCTGCTTCTAAAATTAAGTTTGGGTAACCAGTTCATTGAAACTTGGCCTTTTTTTGTCCTTTAAAATTGGTGATATTAAATCAATGTAAGAAAGACAGTAAAAAAAAATATGCTGAGTAGAATTTGAAATATAGTGTCTTCCACAGCACAGAAGATTCTGTTCTTTAAATTCAATAAACAAAGTAAATACATGAAGAAAAATGTATGTGCTTCATAGTATCACATTTATATGGGAGCTTATTTATGAAATTTTTCTCTATTGGACTCTGAGTGTGAGAAAAGTAACACTGCAGATTAAGAAATGAATAACAATATTTATGAATCAAGTAAATATGCATAAGCACAGGTGCATGAGCTCTAGGACATTTGTTTTTTATTTTAATTCTCTCATCATTTGCTAATTTTTCTATTGTACATGCTCTCTAATCTTTAAAACAGGTTTTTATTGTTAGCTTCATGACAACATTTTAAGGTTCCTATTTGCTTTGTAACTTCTGCTGTGTTTAGGTGGATACCTTTATTGAGTTATCAGAGCTGGGAGCAGTTCTGAGCCGAGGACCATGCCAAAATGACCTGAATGGCTCAGGTCAATGTGTAGTAATGAATCTTGGTCATAGCCAAATATGAAAATTCTAATCCTCCATTTTGAATTGTGATGCATTTCCTTGTCTTTCTTGTTTTCTTGAGATTTTGCTTTGTGACACAGCTGGGGAAGAAGCATTTTAGACTTACAATGGTGGGGTGGAAATCATGAATGCATTAGTGGATACAGGGTTTAGAATGACATCCAATCTAATCTGCATGAACCAGAGGAAAATTCTGATAATGAACTTTTTCTTGCCCTAATCCACACAGCAAAGATTTCTGGAATCTTAATGTCATTTATCTTACCAGACAGATTTCAAGCATTAATAAAATAATTCCCCTAACATTGAGGTTATTTATGTCATGAGAAAGGTCAAATCATCAATATTATTTACATTTACATATAACATTATAATTAAGTAAATATATAATTAAGTAAATGTTTAAAAATAAAGACTGAGGTACAAGTGAGAGCTCAGAAAAAGAGACTTTTCAAACATAGGTTCAATATGTTAGTATGTGCATAAGAGTTCATGTTTGGCATTTTCTATGATTTAACTCATTTTAGTAACCACATAGTTAAAAGAATATAGCCTTCATTGTTCCCATGGAATTTATTCCTCTAACTTAGACAGATTTCATTAGACAGATTTGATTTCAATGGCTACAAGTCAACTGAAAAAGTTAGCAACTTTTTCAAGCAAGTCTTCATATTTATTTGATTTGCCGTGGATACAAGACCTAGCCCAGTTTGCTTTTAGCCAACACAAAGAAGAGTTTAATTGATATTCCCTCAGTGATTTTTCTGGGTTGTTTTTGCTTTATGGGTTGCTCCATTTTATAGGGACCCAGAAATACCCTTACTCTATCTTTAATCTAGTGAGCCCCTACTATTTCTTTGGGTGCCATCCTGATAAAGTCTCTTCTCAGAAACACTGGTAGTCCACTAATGTTCACTTTTATAACAACTGGCATTGACTGTTCATAGCATGTTCACCCATCTTCATGACACTTCCACTAAAATTATTTTCTAGAAGGGCAAAATTAGGTTCTTGTAGTATTGTTGTATTGCCACATAAAGGTGAACAAAAATGTAAATCATGTAAGGATGGGTGAATGGGTAGTTAAAAATTTATCTTTTCTTTGACATGCTTTCTGTACATGATTCTCTTTTTTCAGTCATTTTGTTTTCTTTTCTTCTGTCTGTTGTGCTTGATTCCTTGTGAATAGCTCCTTAGCGTTCTTTTTTTTAAATCACAGTTTAAATTCCTTTCTGATTTTACTGCCTCATTCTGCCTGATCTAATAGACAGGGGAAAGTAGGCAGAAACAAATCTCATCAATGAAGAAAATCATGCTAAAGATGGAAATAGGTGCATCTAAAAGGAAGTACAGCATGAGTCTTTCTGAACAGGAAAAAAGCTTTAAGACACATGCAAGATGGAAATTGCAGAATAAACAGAAATGACATTAAAAGCCATGTAGCAGGCAAACAATACATGCAACTATGCAACAAAGCTTGAGTGTAAATTCAGTGTTTATGAAGAAAAGGAGAAATGCCTAATGGTATGTTGAGAAGTTGACCTGGATCCAATTGATAGAGGGTCATGAATTAGGCTATACAGAGTTATGATGGTTTTTAGTTTGTTTTGTACCATTACTGGGATGCTTGAACTCAGGGCCAGGGCTCCTGCCCTTAGCTTTTTTGTTCAATGCTAACGCTCTACTACTTGAACCACAGTCCCACTCTGACTCTTTGCTAGTTAATAGGAGATGAATCTCTTGAATTTGTCTGTCCATGCTGGCTTCAAACCACAATACTCAGATCTCAGCCTCTAGAGTAGCTAGAATTACAGGAGTGAGCCACCAGGGCCTATTTTACACAATTAGATTTTTGTAGGCAAGCAGCGTTATGCAAAGTTTCTCTCATTAACTGTCAGCACACCTCCATATAAAATATTTCTATATCTACTTTTCTTCTAGCTTCAAAAATTCCTCTCATCCATTCTAGTTTCCTTCACTTGTTAATTTATGACTGCATAAGTGATTTTTTTTTTTAGCAAATCCAACAAAAATGCTGCAAGAAAAAAAGACTGTCATCCCATTTGAACCCATCTTCCTGAAGCTCAAATATTCAGATCTGGCTTGAAACTCCCAAATCTATCTGACCAGTAGTTTCCTAAGCACATCTTTCCAATGCCAGTGTTCCTGTTACTAATTTTCTTCATTTTGAGAGGAACTTTGTCACCAGATTTTCTATTCCTGGAGTCATTTCTTTGTTTTTACAATCCTCTGTTTTGAGTCTTTTGAGACAATAACTTATGACTAAGCTTCTTTGGAACCTTGTTAGATTATGGAAAAGAATATCAAAGAGAGGCCATTGACCTCTTTTGCAATAATAAGCTTTAGATGCAATGTTGAATGAGGAAGGTCTGTAATAGTGTTCTACAAATGCTTAATGAATAAGTAGATAAATGAGTGGATATTGGATCATGTTAAAATGTATATTCTTCTCTATCAAGGTTGTATTTCTCTGTTTGATAACCTCAACCACTCTCAGTGGGATGTAGCCAAATAAATTCTGATTAAATAAGTCTGATTAAATAAGTATATTAGCTCCTCCAGAAAAAGGAGCTGCAGAAAAATCCCAAGGATATACAAAAGGAATTTTTTCTCACTTCAAAAAATACAGAGCATTTAATAAGGTATGTGGGAGCATATGTTCTCTGTTACTCATTTACAAATTCCTGGCATATTAGCTTTCAATACACTGCTACAATTGTTGATTTAAATAAAACCCTCAAACCAACAAACAAACCCAATTCAAAGATTTCCTATCTTTGAACTAAACAAGAGTTCTGGGCTTTTATGACTTACACAAATAAACAGAAGCTGAATATGGTTAGAGATATCCTTGTCTAATATTTTAATTCCATTGTTCAATAATTCCCATTCCCTTGCATTATTTTTTGCTTTATTATACTCTTATAACATTCTCAAATATATCTATAAAACTTTACAGCCCTTTTCCAATGGCATATGGTGTGTGTTCTGAAGAGAAACATGTTTATGAGCAGAAAGATGGGAAGAAAATGTAAAGTGCTCTAGCGGGATTTGGGGAGGGCTGGATAGCTGGGAGTGTGGCAGGAGCATTACAGTATATCAGGCCCTTGCTGTCTGATGTCAAACCCTTCTGTTTTAATGGCATAGGAGACTGGGAACTTGCTTTGCAACTTTGAAGGGACTAGAGTTCCTTTCTGGTTTTGTTTTCTTTTGTCTTGATTTTGATGGAGTCTGAAGTCAAAAGAGTTCTTGAATCAGTAGTATTTTAATTCTGAATATTTTTGGAGAGGAGAGTAAATTTAGAGTATAGAAGCACTATGCAAAAAGAATACTAGTTTCCTCTCCTCTAAGATCTTTTTACAGGACAGGGTAACTTGTAGTCCTTGGGGTAAGTGTTCATTCACAATTACTCTTGAGAAACCAAAGATACTGGTTCTGGGAGTGATTGTGTTACAATGATCAATTGTTAATACCAATTCCAGCTGCCTACTATATGCCTTCTTCGCAATTGTCAATCTAATCAACGCATGGACCAGGTATGTTAAATGCCTTATTTCTGGTTGGCCCCCATTTTGTCACCAAACATGGTCAACAGCTTTTTTTCTTTGTTCCTTTTCTAGCTCCTTTCCTCCTTTATCTTCATTAGTATCATCCAATTTGGTGAACTTACCTCATTCAATCTGTGTCAATGACATCTTGCACACTATCCCCCCCCCAACACATAGCACATCATTCTTGTGATGACTCTCTTTTCTAGGAAGCCAGGTAGAAGCTTCCTCCTTTCCCTCTCATCTAAGAGACTTAGGTTAACCTGCCCTCCTGATCTCGACCTAACTCACCCTTGCAGCCTTCTTCCACAGCCATCCCACCTGGCTTTTTGGTTGGTGGCATTATCTAATACAGTCTTCACACCTCATTCTTCAAGCTTCCCCATCCTTTGAAAAATGGCTGGCTGTTCAAGGTCTCTTGTAGGTATTTTTCTAGTAGAACATATCCTTTTTATTCCTGCTCCCTGAGTGTGACTAGTGGCATGGCATCTATTGTATAATAGGATTTCTAATTTTAATATCTCTTCCCCTAGTGACTGCTAATCATGTTCTCAGATCATATGTTCAGTATCCCCATTATCATCAGAAAGTGTGTTTTAAATAAACCCAGACTTGTCTTTGCACAGAGGGTTGTATGGGTCGATATCTTTGCATTCTAGTTTTTCTTATAGGTACTTATTAGAAGTTAAATTAGAAGACTAGGATCTGGCCTTTAGTCAGCAATTCAGAGGATGAATTTCAGTGTAGGTTAGGCAGGATATTCATGCTCTCTGCCAGCATAAATTGATCAGACATAGATTTGAAAATAAAATATTTAAGGATAATAATAGTCTGGGTGATTCCTTCTCTGAATTCTTTAAATTTTTTTCTAGGTACTCTAAATTGAAGCTAGGTCTTCCAAGATTTGCTTAGTGCTGGATGACTCTCTGTGGAATCCTTGCCATTAATTGTCAAACTGGAAAAAAATATACCTTACTCTAGGCAATTTGCTATTGTATTTGTATTAGAGATGTGTTTCTAGAATAAAGTATCATCTTTTTAAGATCATAGTAGGCATTTCTTGTGGAATTTCTATCAGAAGGAGCTGTTACTTTCTCTCTCTTGGGTCACTTCCGTGGGTCTTGTGAATATATATGGGATTGCTACCATATTAGTTGCTCACAGCTCTGAGTCTTATTTTTAACCTTATTTTGTTAACGATATAATCTGACCCCTGACACACATATACCTTACTATTGGTATGTGTTTACCTAAATCCATTACATCTTATTTTATTGTTTTCCCTTTAATTTCTTTTATCTATTTATCTATCTGTTACCCGTACATCTATCGATCTACTTTTTAACTATGTAAGTTCCAACTTATTTGCCCCCCAAAATAGTTAGTCTTGCAAAGAAACAGCGCTCAAGAATATATAGATGGATGAATACATCAGTAAATAAATACTGAAGTAGCTTCTATTTTCTAGAAGGTGCTAAAAAGAGAGCACTTAGTATACAGAAGGTAGTTGTATTTGTCATACTGGGGACTGGAGCTCATTTCTTTGGGCTTTCCTAGCCTGGTTGATACTACTGAGTCTGTGCCTGCAGTCCCTTTATATTTAAAAGAAAAGGAAAAAGGGTTTGTGGTGCACTGCATGCAATGGTACATTTTCCTTCTGTAGTCCTTGTTAGAGAATAGGTGGAGGAGAATGGTGGTTTTCATGCATGTAATAATATCTGGGTAACACTGTCTCAGCTAAATCTACTAGACAGCAGTCAGATAAAGGGCACCAATATCTCTCTTACCTCAACTCAAGAAAGGTTAGTGCTATGGGATATGCACAAGACGAAGGTCAAGAAGCACAGAGTGCTGGTCCCTGCAATATGTCAAAGCAAGACAACTGAAATGCATTGAGAAGGTCAAGAGTAGTGAAGGCCGGGGACCATGTCATTTGTGTGTGTGGCGGCTCATAGGATCTGAAGAAACCTGAGCACAAATGTCAGCCTTCCTGACCTGATCACACACAGCTTCATAGAGAAGTGACCTCCAGGTGTCCCTGCTGTGGAGTTCAAAGGACAGACTCTGGAGCAGTGAGATAGGAGCCAGTCTTGCAGGGGACATAAAGCAAATCCATGAACAAACGTGTCAGATCAGCAGTAAGGAAGGAAAGGCCATTTTGATCTGAATAATTTGAGTTTTTGTGCTTTTTTAGTGTGCATGTTTTATAGGATAAAAGGGTATGCTCCATATTTCCCTTTCCCAAATGATTTTTAAATGAAGATATATGGTTGCTAAGGTACCTGCAATTTGAAATGGGTTTAAAGAGATTTCTATGGCAGTCACAATTACTGAATTAAGAGTAAGCACAACTGAGAAACAAAGAACAAATGCTCATGAAGAACTGGATTTAAAAAAAGGAATAAACACCAATTACTAGGAAATATTTCTTTAAAAATTCACAAAAATATTACTATAAGTCTGTCTTACATCTCAGCATCCTTATATGAGCTAGTCAAATCACTGTTGACTCCTATCTGTCTATCTGATGAAAATTTTGAATGGTTTAGTATCAGGAGCAAAGTTGCAACTCTTAAGATAAACCTAGATGTATCTTGTCAGATTTGAAGAGCTGTGGTGACCATTATCTGTTTGGTACCAATACATTTAGAGCAATATATGGTACCCTCTTTTAGTAACATAATTGTAGTTGGCCTCCAGGCAAAGATTCTTTACTTATAAAGTTCCTTGATATGTTCTAAGTTTTACAGTTTACATTATCTTAATATTTTAAATCTATGAGCTACTTTAAAAATATATAAGGTGTATGTTTATCTCTGCACTATTCACAATAGCCAGGCTATGGAAACAATTCAGATGCCCTACTGCAGATGAATGGATACAGAAAATGTGGTATATATACACAATGGAATTCTACATAGCCAACAGACAAGATAAAATAATGGCATTTGCAGGGAAGTGGATGAATCTAGAGCGAATCATGTTGAGTGAGACCAGTCAAGACCTAAGGAACAAAAAGCGCATGGTATCCTTAATATGTGGCTATTAGATCCAAACAGTACAAGAGCGAGGACTCAATATTTGCATACCCAATGCTGTGGACATGGTACTGGAAATATAAACACAACTACCTAGACATAAAAACCTATGACTCTATAGACATAATATTTTATTACATAGATTAATATGTATCTATGACATATAAACCCTCAGCCTAATTTTGATTATGTTCTAAAATCTAAGTGCCAGTGATTGTATATAGAGATTCCTTTCTTGGATACTTGTTTGTTAAACATATCATTTGAAACATGATGTAAAAATCAATGTTAATAAATTCTTCAATAAAAAGAATATGAGGTAAACTAATATTATTAAAATAAAATACTTCTGCTCTAAATATATATATATATGGCATATGAATGAAATTCCGTTTGAGTTAATCATTTGAAAGTTACCAAGCACTAGTTTTTTTTTTAACATAATCACTTTATCTTTTAAATAGATTTGGCTGCACAGAAATACAGAATAACTTCTTTCATATCTTCTAAAACTTTTATATATTGACACTCAAGACTAGAGCTCACTTTTTGCCAGTCCTGGGCTTGAGCTCAGGGCCTGGGCACTGTCCTTGGACTTTCTCAAGGCTGGCGCTCTACTACTTGCGCCACATCACCACTTCTGGATTTTTTCTATGTATATGGTACTGAGGAATCGAACCTGGGTCTTCGTGCATGCTAGGCAAGCACTCTACTACTAGGCCATACTCCTGGCCCTAGAGCTCACTTTTAAAGGAGGGTCTTAGGCAAGTTTGAAGAGGAATATGGAAGGGGTGACACTGATTAAGATATACTTACAGACATGTCAAGCTGAAAAATGCATTGTACCATTACTTGAAGATTATGAAAATATAAATAAATAAGAATGAGTGGGTTCTTGAGAGAGGAATTTTAATGATGGGCTATTTCCCAGCAAGCAATAGAGTAATAGGAGAAATGTAGGTCTGAGATACTGTTTCTGTGATGAATTTCAAGTTCATCCGCAAGAGGTGAAATCTTTTCTATGTACAGGGTGATTAGATCCAAGATTAAAATTCTTTGAATTAGAAGGGGTTGTGTCAGCCTTCTGTTCCCCAATGTAAAGTTAGGAAATCAGACTCCATGGAATTGCTATCAGTTTCAGAAATAAAATGTTAAGTCATTATAAAGTGAAGACTGGAACTCAGGCCTGCATCTTGTCAGAGGCCAGGTCTTTTACCTCCCCTCCCCCTTCCATTTCCACGCAGTGAGAGTCTTCTGCATAATTTCTAAGTTTTGAAGTTCAGCACAATCACAAATAAAGATCTCCATTCATAAATCCCTAGGCTTTCAAATACACACACACACACACACACACACACACACACACACACAATCCAGAATACTCTCTATGCTCTGACTTGGCCTAACTATATTTCCTTTTGTCTATTACCTTCAGGGTTACCATCATTATTCTTGTGTCAGAGAAAGTAAGATGCAGGTACCATTTGCCAAAGCTGCAGGATAATGTGGATACATTCCCACACACCATATACATAAGCTCACAAATCCAAAGGAGGATACATATTTACATGATTTCCTTTTAGGCAAGTAATTAACATTTTTTCCAGGCTACTCTGGCCAAACGAATATCCATCTGTTTCATGGAATTCTTAGTTTCTATCTGCCTGGGTGTTTCTCCCAAAACTTCCAGTGATAATAGCTAGGATTCATATTTAGTGCTTCAAAATTTGGATTCACAAATAGTGCTGAAATCTGAAAGAATATCACATACTTAAACAATCTGGATTCCTCAAAAAGATTCTCTGTGAGGAGAAACTGATATCATTAAGGAATTTTTCTCAGAAGAATGTAGAAACAAAGCCTCTCCGGGGTTGGTACTAGGGGGAGGGAAGATGAATAATGAGAGAATGAAGCAGAGTGAATTTAGCCAAAATACTTAGTGTACTTGTATGAAGACAGAACTGTGAAGTTTACTGAAACTGATCTGTGAAAAGGGAGAGGGGAGGAGGAAGTGACTAGATGGGATTAGTCTAATTAAAGAACATTTTACACATCAGTGGAGATGTTAAAATATAACCCCCCATAAACCAATGGATGCTAATAAAAATGTAAAATAAAAATAAAGGAAGGTAGCAATATAAAATATTGAGGTGAAAGAAGTCAGAGCCAATAGCCCCAACATTCTGTCTCATTTTTAATACCATCTTCAACAATGGTGAAGGGTAAAATGCTAAGTATTCTTGAACCAGAGAGAATAGGTAAAATGGATAATCAGTGCTATGCTATTCAGAAGTAATACAAATATGAGAAAACGTGGGTCAAGAAAGCTATTCTCTAAGGGTGATAATTGCTTAAGATGATCACTCTCTGTGTGTGTGTGTGTGTGTGTGTGTGTGTGTGTGTGTGTGTGTGTTAAGGTTCCATGTCTGCTACAACTATAGCTTTTTCTTTTCTTTTGCAGTTACTAATTTTTCTGATGGAAGCTAAAGAATTATAAAGCATATGCCAAGGAAAAAGATCAATTTCATCCAGCTTTGCTATTCAGTAGCGTTGCAGCAGTTCTGAGTCTTTTACAGCTGGAGAATGGAGGGTCGTGCATGTACCCTGAGCAGTGTGTGTTTTCTCTGACCTCACTCCACTGGATGCCAAACCTACTGGCTCCTGCCCCGGATAACACTGGGCCATCTAACTACACAATGTGTCCAGCATATTCAGTCATCTGCCTTACAGAGACTCTGATCATTACTATTGATTTGGCTTGGTGTTTAATCTGGTTGTTAACTTTTACATCACTGTACAATGACCAATACTTTGGGTAGCAATGTAATTCTCCCAGGCTTATCCTCTCTCCTGAAGTTAACTACGCTCCTGTCTCAGAAAACTCCAGACAGGGGAATAGGTTTTAATAACACCAACACTTAATAAAATAACTTTTCCATCAGCCCTCTCATAATGGCATTAACGAGAAAAAAAGCAATTTCTCCTGGGCTTCTCTGTAGATATTCTGCTGGCTCTGTATCTCTATCTCAAGATGCATGGCAGGCAGGGAGGGATAAAGTGGTTTATATTGAGACTACAGAGGTAAAGTAGGTGGGGTTCATCTGCTGTATAAAATGAGCTTTGAGGAAATAACTTCATCTTGGGATGAATGTCGGCTGCTGTATTAAACAATGTTTTAGAAGGGGGGATAACCCACCTGGCCACATTCAGAGTTTGTAAAGGGGGTGCTCTTGGTGGATTCATGCTAAAACACACAGGAGGCAAAGCTTACTTCTGGCCTTTGTCACATGGTGACTTATACCATGGCCTAAGATATTCATGAACACTTCTCTTGTGAGCAGCAGAGCTTTCAAAGGGGTCTGATCTAGTATACATTCCTCCCATCTAGATAAAGGGGTCTGTCTATGCACAGATGCAGCCTGGATATTCAATCTGCCCTAAATGGTACTCACTGGGTACCCACAGAACCAGGCCCCACAGAAGCCTGTTCTTCTGTGTGGCATGTTGAAAGCAAGACAGATGGTGGGGGTCAGTAATAAGGAACGTGTTTGTTGTTGCCGATTGAAGGCCATGTCTCTTGCCAGCATGACTCCGCAGACTTCTCTTGGCATTGGTGACCAAGGGGAGACAAACAATGTTGTTCAACAAGCATTCTGAAAGATAGCATATGGCTAGAAAGAAGTCTCTAGAGGATAAACCAGGATGTGTTGTGTTGTGTTCCACTGTGGTAGCATTGCTTCTAAGCAGTAGGGGGCATGGTAAGTTCATCAGGCTGGAAGTATAAATAGAAGTTACTGGAAACAGCAGGAAATGTCTTCTGGAGAGCTTGTGATTGGAGAGCAATTGGGCTGTGTGCTACTTCTAAGAGGAATTTGCTTAATATACTACATTAGTTCATTCTTTTGTATTTTAGTGCCAGAAAGTATGCATACTGGTTGAGTTCTAGGTGACAAAGTGTTGATATATATATATATATATATACACACATATATATGCATATGTATAAATATATATGTTACATGGATATGTATGAACTAATAAGAGGCACGCATTAATGGAACTGGGCTAGAGGCTTAGTTAATTGGGAGTGTGTGGAGAAGTCTCTCATGTTGGTGTGTGCTAATTAAGGCTTGGTGTTCCCAGAGATTTCGAGAACTAAGAGCTTTTTAAATTTTTTTTGACGGTTTCTAGGTTATTGTGCAATAAAATGATGAGTTTTCACTGATTTTAGTCACACAGCTGGCATGGTTAGATGTGTGTCATTCTCATCACAAAAGTTTGTAGATAGCAAACATTAATTATCAAATAAAACACCAAGGTGATCCCATGTGAACGTTCTAGAAATAGTATAATTCTGCCATTGAGTTTTTAGACCTTTTGAAAAATGAGAAATCTGCCCAGAATAGGAGATTCTGAAGCATGTAAGGTTTGCAAAGTTTATTTGAAATGAAGATCAATTTCCCAAGATAGTTTCAAATTCAGAATGCCGACTACTGTCAATCCTATTTTGATCTATACAAGGTCAAGTTCATCACTGAAAAACAAGTCATGGCCCCTCGATTCTCTTGCTCTTTGCTCCTGAGAATGGACGAGTTTCTGCAATACTAGTGAACCAAAATCAAGAAACAGATTTTTAGAAAACTGCAATGAGCTCTCCTTTCTTCTGAAACTGGGTCATAAATAAACTGTGTACCATGAAATGGGCTAATCTTACAAATAAGTATACAAATTCTGAAATAAAATTAAAAAAACTAAGTATTATTTTAAAGACCAACTGATAGGACTCCCAGATATCAGTAAAACAGTAACTCAAAACTAGTCTATTTTTATTTATTTTTATTCAAAGATTTAAAATTTATAAGACTTCACATATTTAAAATTCCAGTCTTAGTCGAGTTGAATCAACTGAAGCATAAGTACTTTGCTGTTAATGTTAACTGCCACACACTCTGTTGTATTATTTCTTTGCCTGAACTTTTTTTAATGATCTTTATAAACAACAGAAAGCAGAGACAGAGAGGAAAATCTAACTTAAGAGCACTATATTAATAAGACGCCATTGTGTTTTTCCTTGTCTAGGCTGAGTCCCCAAAGATGAAAGGAAGGCTAGTAAAGAAACCTCTTTCTCAGGAAGAATGGGTTGGATTGAAGATATTAGAGATAACAAATTTACTGTCAGCCTAGGAATGAAAAACTGTGTTTTCTCTTCTTTCTGCTACAAACTCTTCATTTTCCCACCCTCAAGCTAGAACCCAAGTAGGATATTTATCCAAAAAGGAGAGCAATTTCTTTCACTATAGGCTATGCTTACTACATGCCAGAAGTTTTTGATGGCAGAATGGCTGGCTATAGGAAGAGCAGTCTTAGTAAGCTGATATGGACATGCCTCAGTGTATGGAAGAGAGGTGGCTGTCAGCCAATGGAGGATAAAAGTAATGAAGCTAATGTTTGCCTATTGTCTAGAAAGGTGTACATGGTAGCAGTTGCCTGTAAGATTTGTATGATTCTAGGGTTTGGAAGAGAAATTGTTTTCATCTCAATTCTACAAGGTTATTTGAAGGAGTATATGGAAAGTTGCTAAGGTAAACATATTTGCCAAGGAAAGGTGGTCCTGGCACACAGACTTGTAAGGGATACAACAGCATCATAATGAGAAATGGCAGAGAGTTTCTCCCAGTCTACAGGATGAGAGAAAAAAAACCCTTGAAAACCCCATGAATATGTCCTATAAGTGTGGTATCTCTGCCATATGAGTTGACTACAACATCAAAACATAAGACCATCAGAGAAGCCAGCTTGCTTTTTCCTCTACATCTTTCTTCCCAGCACACTGAAGGGCTGGAGTACACAGAGAAGAGGAAAATGGGGCTGGAAGAGAAAGGTGGGACACCAACAGGAGACCAGCACATCCATCTTTTCTTTACTTATGTTGTAGGGGTCTCCTGCTAATGAAAATGGCTGTCTGTAAACAGGACGACACATTTCAGGCAGGATGAGATTTTATTATCTGAGAATGTTCTACTGCTTGAGAAAGATAAAAAGAAAGCTCTAAGATTTTATACAAAGGCAAGATAAAGTACCTCATAGGTAGAAGAGAGAATTTAGATATTTCTGGCTTGTTCTGATAATAGGATTCATTCTATACACTGGAGAGTCATTTTTCATTATATCCAAGTAAATTTTTTGTGTCTGGAGCCACAAAACCAAAATTAAATTTGAAGTGAGGGTGAGTTGAAAGTCTATTAAGTTTTCATATATGTGGATGAAGGAGAAAGCTCACTTTTAAATACTTATTAGCCCTGTAAACCTGCTTCTTATAATCCCCAAATTGGTAGAATGAGACAGACTAAAGATACAGGGTGTTGTTGCTTCATGCAAAATAATTGCTTGCATTCTTGAGCATGACTCCTTCATGGAATCTATGCTTGGCAAAATGCTTACATACCCAACTTGAGTGTCTCTTGCTATGTGGCTAAACTAGTCGCATTTCAGAATAGCTTCAAAGTCAATGTCAGTTTAGGGCCCAGATCCAGATTCCTCTGCTAGAGTTAAATTAGATTTGGGACAATACAAGAGCTACATATTGAACTCTGTCCCACTATGATGCAGAAAAAGGACAGGAATTTAGATTCTCATGTAAATTAAAATAGATGGAAAAGAGAATCACTTATTATTTTTCTATAAATTAACATGTACTTGAAGAACACAGGACTCTTTTGGACACAGATTATCATACTGCCGAGTAAAGATGGCAACTGGTTGATTGCTGTCATTACATGTGAAAACTGAACTTGAGAATTCCATAAGCACAAACAAATCTTCATGTAACATTAAAGGGAAAAAGAGAAACTATCTTCAGTCATATGATATACAAAGTTGCCGATCTGTGTGGTTCTTTCTTCTTTTCTTTTTTATTGTATTTTATTGCCAGGGTAATGTACAGAAGGGTTACAGTCACATTTGTCAGGTAGTGAGCACATTACTTCTGGAACACTGATACCCATTTGCATATTTTCTGTACTCTTTTCCTTCCCGCCACCCCCTCCCAGTCATCTTGTTTTTCCCTTTCCCTTTCAAATAAATGAATAGACATATATACTATATACCATGTAACAAAGTCAGATACAATAACCATATGACATTAACCATTAACCATAAGGGGAAAGAAAGAGAGAAAAGAAATAAACCAAAGAAATGAAGACAATGAAGGGAAGGAAGAAAGGGATATAGAGAAGAAGGAAGGGAGGACAGCAGGAAGAGAAAAAGGAGGGGGGTATGGAGGAAGGAAGAAAGGAGGAAGGAGAGAAGAAGGGATAAAGAAAGGAAAAAATAGAGGGAGGGAAGAAGGAAGGGAGGAAGAGAAATAAGGGAGGGAGGGAGATTACAGATTACTGAGACTTTTCTCATTTATTCTCAAACTTGCTCTCAAGAAAGACTGTCACTGTCAAATTTAAATTCTACATACTGCTTTCATATTCCTTCCTCACTAGTAGATTTAAGAAACATAATTCTTTTACAAAATGGTATGTAATAATCTTTCTTTTTTAAAATGGACAGCAGCAATTTCTCTTTGCCTTTTTGTATTGGCTTAACTAAATAAATGCCACTTCTTTCTGTTCTTTCTGGCTTTGATTTTTTTTGGCAATCAAATAGGCCAATTCTTTTAAATTTGGCTCTTCTAAGACTATTTGATGGAAGCTTTGATCAAATTCTTTGAAGACTTCTATAAAACACATGAGAGTAACTGCTTTTGTTTTTACTTTCTTAGTCTAAAAGTACACATTCATAATAGAAGCTGAGGAAATATTAAAACAAAAACTAAATAAAAATTGTTCAGAATTCCTGCTTTCAGAATTTTCTTGTTTATGTGTGAACATTATCATGTCTACTTTCTGTCACATACATAATTCCTGAATAAAATTACAACTATATGTAAAGGCAGTTTTGTTTCTCAGTTTCTAAAACCTCATCACAAGATCATTTTCCAGGGATGATTTATATTACATTTTAAAGAAATATAAGAAGAAAGAAATTATATTGACCAGACTAGGGTTTTCCAGAAGGAAGAATCTTTTGGAAAGCCTACTTGGTGGGGTGTCTCAATGCCTGAGTCAAGCACATTCCACCAGTGAGAGAAAATTCTGTGAACTGCAAAGTGAATTAACCCAGAAAAGTGATTTGATGGCCACTAATGATTACTGATGGAGATGTCTGAACCACTTGTCCACAGCTGGAGAGCAGGGACCCGTGAATCTAGACAGTGGGATAAGAAACTTTAGTATTATCTGTGATTGTGCCAATTAGAGAAAGCCACTCTTGGTGACTCGATGTCAACCTCTATAAAACAGTAAATATAACCTCGTGTCTTTCCATACAGAGGGTCTTAGAATATCAGTTTCTCATACACACAAGGATGAAATACCTTTTTTGCATCACATATCAATGAATTACTTAACTATTCATTGACTTCACATTTTTAGTTTCTAAGCAGAGTAGAAACTGAAAGCAAGAAATACTTTGAAAATGAATTTTTACAGGCTTGCAATGTACCTCTAAAGGAATTATTCCTAGGAATGGTTTAGGCACTATTTGTATATTCAAAGTGTTGTTCAACAATATGGCCCAGGTGGTAGCAGTTTGTATGGAGGGCAAATGTCCACTGTTAATAGAAAACAGCTTTTATATGAAGCATAGTGATAGCGGAATTATCCTTGGTAAGTAGTAACTGATTCTTCTGGAGTGATTTTTTGTCCTCACACATTTCCCTGTCATGATTTCCAGTTTGGAACTCTACTATGCATTCCTATCCCCATGAAGCAAGAAAGAGTTTGAGGTTCATCTCGGAGCCAGCTCAAAATCCTTAGACTCTGGAAAGCATTATTGTCTGACTTTAAGGGATTTGTTACTTTAAATGATTTTTTTTAAAAAGCAGGACAACATGGAGACCACATGTTAACATGGAGGACCACATGTTTACATGGAGATGTGTAAGCAAATACTTTTAGCGCCACACAAAGATGAGATGAAGACTCTTGCATCCTGGGCAATCAACTGGAACTCTATTAACTGGTATATGAAGTAAATGAAGGAAGAAAAACTGTAAATTCCAGGTAAAATGGAAAATATACTCAATCAATGGAAGAAAAAGTTAAACAAACTAAAAGAATCAGAACTCACCTAGTCATTGTAACAGAGAAATTCACTTTGGTATTTCTATTGGATCAGTGATCTGCTCCTGCTTTGGCAATCTTGGAAGAATGAACAGCAAGCATATTCATCATCTCTGCTATGGGTTCTGACATTTATTTTTTTTTTCTGCAAAGGCAGGATCACTTTGGCTACTTACACTATTCCTTTTGTTAAAACCAGATGAGATCGGGCGTGTTCAGGGTGGTATGGCCATAGACAAGTTCCTGTGAGTGACCGGATTGTTGGAGGTTTCCTTGAGATTGTTGTGACTACTTCTTGATACGTGGGTCATGGTTGTCACAATGAAATTGCAACTGTACAAGCTCCCGCACTGGGTGTGGTACCTTCCTTAGATCAGAACAACAAAGCCCTTGTGCTCACTACTTTGATACCTCGAGGAGGAGCGACAAGTGAACCAGTGAATTTTCCTTAGGTGAGTGATCTTTTTTTTTTTTCTCTCACAAATTCTATTTTTATTCATGCCACAGAAGTGTGCCAAAGAGCTCCACTAAGTTTACCAAATACGACAGTATACCTTTCAACTGCCACCTTTGAAGGGATGATGTTGACAGAAGGGAAATATATATGGAGATGTCAGTATGGCACAGGGCGTTGGTGGTGATGGTGGTGATGGTGTACACCATTAATAGGAGAAGATGTCAAAAAATGAAGCATAATAATAGTGCAATTTATCCTTGCTAAATGTACTGCAGTGTGCTATAATTAAATATGAAAACCTAAATTTATCTCTATGTTCGCTTGTCATTAATTTAACAGGGAGTGCACATGTTCTAATCTAATGGCTGAATTTTTTTCTCTCCATGTGCAGCATATTAAAATGTATATTAGCCTCAAGGTGCATAAATACAAAATAATAGACCAAAGGTTTTGGCCTGTGGAGAGAAAAAAAAAAATCTATGCTCAAAGGCCGTCAAGTAGCTGTGATGCAGGGAGACGCTCACTTAGACTCATTAAGCCAAAGCTCTCTTTTGCTTGTCTTTTGTACTGCACGACAGAAGCCTCTTTGTTGTATAATAATTCATTCCAAGTTCGTTCCAAGCTACCGAAACTGGTGAACTGTGGCCATTTTAATGAGAAGTATTGGTGGCATGCATAATCTGGAAAGCCACGTGGGCCAGGCAATCACAGAGCACTGCAGCCAGCAAAATGAGATATTGTCGAAATCACAAATTTGTCAAGTTGTTTTTGGACAGGGTATTATAATAAGCACTAAAATATGCATCCTATTACTCTGTATCTGCCAGTCAAAGATCACTGTAATGAGTGTGTGCTGCCGGGTATAACCAGACCATTTTCCTAAGTAAAACAAACTACAGTGTACAGAGAAGAATTAGGTGGTTTCTTTTCTTTCCCTTTCTTTTATTGCATTGCTAGAATTTTTTGTTCTCAAATATATACATCCTTCTGTACCATCAGTCAAGTTCTTCTGCCACAGTGTCCAAGGCTGGAGGTAAGTACATGGAGCTTGCTGCTGCCAGGACACTCATGTGAAGACATTGTTTTTCTAATAGGGGTACTCACCAACTGCAAACAGAAAACCTCAAACTCAAGGCTCAGAATGAGTCTAATGAAGAATTCCTGAGTGACGAAAGAATAAAACAAAGGCAAAAATTCTTTCTCCCAATGATCCCAGGCTTTAAGTTTTATCAATTCTTACATCAAATCATTTAGCCTTTGAGGCTTCTATTGAGTTTATTTTTGTCTATGCCTTGGTTGGTTTGCTTTTGTATTTGCTTATTTATTAGTTGTGGGGCTAAAACTTTGGGCCTCGGAGCTGTCCCTGAGCTCTTCAGCTTAAGGCAAGCACTCTACCTCTTGAGTCACAGTCCACTTCTGGTTTTCTGGTGAGAACCTCAGATCTCAGTCACCTGAGTAGCTAGATTATTGGTGTGAGCCACTGGCACCTGGCTGTATTTATTTTTATTTGTATTTGTACTGTTGTTTGCCCTCAGTGCCAAGGTGCTCTCCCTAAGCTTTCTTACTCAAAGTCAGTGCTCTACCATTTGAATCACAGATCTACTTCTACATTTTTTTTTTCTGTTCGTGCTGACCCTGGGTACTATCCCTGAGCTTTTGTTCTCAAGGCGAATGCTCTACCACTTGAGCCACAGCTCCATTTTCAGCTTTTTTCTTACTTAGAGATAAGAGTCTCATAGACTTTCTTGTTGGGATTACTTTGAACCATGATCCTCAGGTCTCAGACTCTTGAGTAGCTTAGAGGCCTGAGACACTGAGGTTAGCTCTGCCCCCTTCCTTTTTGGGTGGCTCATTACAGAAAAGTATCTCATGGATTTTCCTTTCCAGGCAGGCTTTGAATCCATATCCTTAGATTTTAGCCTTCCCAGTATATAGAACTATAAGTGTGAGCCCTGATACTGTGGGGAAAATTAGAAGTGATGGTAGCCTATCCTGCCTGCTTTGATAAGTTTTTCAGAAAACTAAAACAAGATTGACAGTTGAGTCCACCTACTCAGTATGCACAGCATAGAAATGGTTCTTGGGGACCAGGAGTTTGGCCTAGTGGTAGATTGCTTGCCTAGCATGCATGAAGAATTGGGCTCGATTCCTTGGTACCACATACACAGAAAAAAGCCAGAAGTGGTGCTGTGGCTCAAGTGGTAAAGCTCTAGCCTTGAGAAAATCCAAGGACAAAGATCAGGCCCTGAGCCCAAGCTCAGGACTGTCAAAAAAAATGGTCCTTGAGAAGTATGAATGACCACTATATTTATTATGCAAACTGGAACTCTTCTGTGAATGAAAGGGGAAAGGGCCATTAATAAGTGTAGCCACAAAACAAACAAACAAAAAAAAACATTAGTGACTACGATAAACTGCTCCACAGCTCCATGAATTGGCAAATAAAATGGAAAACTGGCTATACCACACACTTCGCTATTTTAGGTAGTATATGTTAAATATTTTGAGCTTTTTGTTTTTGCATTCAGCCAATGGATTCATTCTTCACAAGGCCTACCTGGAAAGTTGATGATTATTAAATAAACTTAATTGAGTCAGTTTTTTGTGATCACTAAGCATGATTTGAATCAGACAAAAAAAGTATCAATCTTCATGGTATTTGTAAGTAGGGCCCCTAGGGGAAAAGTAGGTAAAACCATGTACAACAAATCCCCAAATAAGCTCAGTGCTAGTGCAATCTGCAGTCTAAGGATCTCCATTTGAAGCCAACAAAGGCAGGAAAGTCTTTTCAATTCTTAGTCCCAATTAATCAGCAAAAATGCCAGAATGGAATTGTGGCTCAAGTAGGAAATGTCATCCTGGAGCAGCTCTTGAATTTAAGAGTGCACACACACACACACACACACACACACACACACACACACACACATGCAATGCACCTAGTAAATATGAATATAAGAGTGGAATAGATAATTTTCACTTTAGAAAGGAGAAATACAATATCTTATAGGGAAAACAAAACAGAGCTTCGAGGAATAGGTCCTGAGCACATCCTGAAGAATTCATTAAATGGCAATAGACAGGGAGAACCCACAGTCAGTCAGAGCATTTTCATATTATGAGCCACAACATTGCAATTCCTACAGAAGGGAACATGTCATTTTTGGAGATTATTTGACTTGAAAATAATTTATGTATAAAACAACAACAAAAAGACAAAGAAACATTAGAAAAATAGGTTGTAGTAATATGAAAAATATCTTTGAGATGTATATGCATATATTTATTATATAGCCAAATAAGTTGCAGTAATATAAAAATATCTGAAATATATATGTATTTATATTATAATTAAATAGTAGTATTGAAAGCTTGGGAAATGAGCCAGGGGAAAGAAGAAAGTGGCAGTAATATATAAGAAATAGTTGGAGGAGAATCTGAGAGAAGAAAATGTAAAATTAATGAGAGACTCTCTAGCTGGGTACTGGGTGCCAAGTGGTTTGTAACTGTAATCCTGGATACTAAGGAGGTTGAGATCTGAGGATTGAGGTTCAAGGACATCCTTGGCAGAAAAGTCTGTGGAACTCTTTTCACCAATGAATAAGCCACCTGAGCCACAGTGGTAGAGATCATGTCTTGAATGAAAAAGCTGAAGGATAGTACCTATGCCTTGAATTAAACCTCAAGCTCCCAAACTAAAAAAAGGGGGGGGGAGAGAGAGAGAGAGAGAGAGAGAGAGAGAGAGAGAGAGAGAGAGAGAGAGAGAGAGAGAGAGACACAGAGAGACAGAGAGACAGAGAGAGAGACACAGAGAGACAGAGAGACAGAGAGAGAGGCACAGAGAGAGACAGAGACAGAGACAGAGAGAGAGACAGAGACAGAGAGACAGAGAGAGACAGAAACATAGACAGAGACTAAGAGAGAGACAGAGAGCTGGAGAGACAGACAAAGCAAATAAGAGACAGAGAAGGAGAGACAGAGAGAGAGAGAGAGAGAGAGAGAGAGAGAGAGAGAGAGAGAGAGAGAGAGAGAGAGAGAGGGAGGAATGGAGAGAGAGAGACTAACAAAGCAATAGGGAGGGGGAAAGACAGAGTCAATTTTTAGAATCTGAACTACAGAGCTGAGACTAACACATATGCCTCCTAAGTTGAAATGTATATCCTTATCATCTTCTATTTCCTTTGTGCACCAGTCCATCTCATTTTCACTGTCGAAGGCTCATTGATGCATGTGTGACAGTTTTCTTCAGTTCTACTTCGAGAATAGGCTGAGAGATAGCAATATGGGTTTACATGACTGAGAGACAGCCGAAGCGAATCAGCATTCTCTTGAATGCTTCAAGGTGTGAACACTTTGGGGATGTGACAACAATCAGTACAGGTTTGAAAAGAAAGACACATGCAAAGCAAATGGGAGCCCTGAGATGGTCTCAAGAGATGCCTATATCTGTAGTCACGGAAGCCTGAAAGAGTAACAAGTACCCTGGGATGAAATGTCTGGAGTCTTGGAGCTATGGTGCATGGAGAATGAATCTCCTTTGTGCCAGAAGTCTCTGTCCCTGGGGCACCAGAACATTCCTGCCTGTCCATGTGCTCTGACTGATGCACATAAGTATGTGTGTGTGTGTATGTGCATGTGTTCCTTCATGCATGTGGATCTATGTTGTGTATCTGTGTTTCTATTCCTTTGTGAGTACACATGTGTGTATGTCTGGTCCTTTGGCCTGATCTCTAGGCACTGTTCTGCCTTTTCCTCTATTTTATAGTATATGGAAAACATCCACATTTGTGTACAGTTTGTGAAACTACGGACACATCTGC
Organism: Megascapheus bottae; assembly: GCF_031878675.1. Classification (NCBI taxonomy): domain Eukaryota; kingdom Metazoa; phylum Chordata; class Mammalia; order Rodentia; family Geomyidae; genus Megascapheus; species Megascapheus bottae. Next base: position 10,120,610 of record NC_143514.1, read on the forward strand.
TATGAAGAAAATGAGATACTTCCACTTTTTTTTCTTTATCAATTTCCATCAGCTGATCACAATTCTTGCTTTATGTTTCAACTCTGATGATGAACACTGTTTCATTCGGTAATAAATAAGAAGAGGCATTTTGGTAATTTTTATTATTTTCCTATAAATACTTCAAGAATACAGATCTGCTAAATGGCCCCTTTACGGATAGCCTGATAGTCATATGGCTACATTTGAAGAGAAGATCACTCCAGAATATCAGGTAATATCTGGTAGCTATAAGTAAAACAAAACTCATAGCAATAACACCACACATCCTGTCAGGATAAACATCTTTGAACTTCTACTATTAAATATTAAGCCAATGAAGTTGGCTAATTAGCCATCTAAAGACAGAATATTTCTTTCAGTGCATTGTTATTTCTTTAGAAGAATATCCTTTAGTACATTATAGCCATTTAGTCTTAGGCTTCACCTGAGCTATACATTTATAAAAGAAAATACTTCTAACTTCATGGCACAGAAGTGCCATGTGTTAGACTTGGCAGATCTTAGAGGCCTGGTGATGTGGATAGAAAGTTTCATTCCCTTTGGAGTTCATCTTTGTTGTAAATAGATGGTATTCACAGGTACAAATAGAAGATGACCAAAATTATTAATCCTTTCGTGACTGATAGTGACTGATATCTATTAAATGGCAATCTAGTATTAGGTTTTACTTGTTGTTCACCTGAAAAATAACACTGGTGTCACTCTCATACAGTCCTATTCAATTATCATAGCCTATGGCAACATCATTTTAAAGCTGGATTTCTGAAATAGCCAGCACTAACTACAGAACTTGAGGGTCCAGTGCAAGCCTCTTGGTTTAAAATCAAGCTTTGCAAGATGGGATTGGCCAAGCATAAATCCAAGAGTGGGATGCATCTGTGAAAGATGCCTCATGCCACAGCAGAATGCCACAAAGCAATGGTAATAATAGCCTCCATGATGTCTCTGCATTCACTTCTATGCATTCTCTATGTATCTGCATATATCAAGGGGGTGGTGTATTTAAAATCATATTTGTATAATGCTCTTATCTGTGCAAAATCATTTATAAACTGTGTTCTTCATATTCAATAAAGTTTAAATTCCTTTTAACAGCCAAAAAACAGCTGCATGGTATGGCCATTGTCAATCTTTCACAACCCATGTAGAGTTACTTTCCATTTTTTTCCCTAAAAGTATGGCCATCTGTCCTCTTTCTGTTATTCCAGATGCTGTTTCCTCCAGGTACATGGTAACCCTGCTCCTTCTCTGCTTCAGGTCTGTTTTCCAGTGTCCTTCCCTCAAAGAGCTCCTTTCCGTAATCCAATGAAAGCAGGCACACATTTCCCTTTAGTAGGCATTAGAACCATGCTTTCTCTTCTTTAAGGTATTTAGCCCAAACTGTAATTTTTCAAACATTTTAAATTGATGTTTTTTGTCATTAGATTATAATCTATGAAACATCAATAATCCAATTGATTTTATTCACCAAAATGTAACAATGTTTAGCATAGAATCTCTCTCATAATGACTGGGTGTTTAGTAAGCATTTGTTGAGCGAATGACTAAAGGGATAAATCAAAGCACTATTCAGATGCTCAATGACATCTTTTCCATAATTTTTTTCATGTCAGTAAGATAGAAATTACAGCTAGTTGTATGATGTATGCCTATAATTTCAGTATTTAAGGGGCTTGGGGAAGAAGCTCATTACACTGAACTACACAACAAGATACTGTCCAATAACCAAAACCAAAACCAATCACAACCTTGTTTTAACTAACCACATTGTTCTTTTTTCTTTTTTACCATAAAATAGCATTAAGACTGTTTTTTTCTATATATTTTTATTGTAATTAATAGAAGGGTTACATTACATTATATTCACCAGATGGAAGGTGCATTACTTCAGATACATTGATACCCTTTCTCATGTCTTGATCCCCATTTCACTCCCACCACCACCACCCCTCATCTTGTTTCCCTCCCTTCCCTATCCGATTTCAAATAATCAAAAACACATATATACAATATATCAGATATCAAGGTGAAAGAAGCATTAAGACTGTTTTTAAGAAACAGTTTATAAATAAAATATTATATATTACACCATCCTAGGATTCTAGAATGTTATACATGGCAAGTCTTCTTTGAAATAGTCACTGTATTGTGTTTATCTGGTTCTGGTAGTGGTCTAGAAACAGGAGAAATATTACTACTCACTCTGGTAAAGTAATAACGTCAGTGGAATAAAATTGTGGTGGTATTATGGCCTTTGGTTATGAGATAAGCAGCAAAGACATATCAATGCACCTATAGAAAATCAATATGAATATCAAGGAGCTAATAGTGATCTCGAACTCAGAATAACAAATCATTTCATTGTCATAACATTTCTCTATAAAAATGTACTCCATGGGCCGGGAGTTTGGCTTAGTGGTAGAGTGCTTGCCTGGCATGCATGAAAACCCGGGTTCGATTCTTCGGTACCACATACATAGAAAAAAGCTGGAAGTTGTGTTGTGGCTCAGGTGGTAGAGCTCTGGCCTTGAGAAAAGTCCAAGGACAGTGCTCAGGCCCTGAGTTCAAGCCCCACAACTGGCACAATAAAATGCATTCCAGTAACACCATAGAGAACATTAACAGAACTATATATTCATATATATATATATATATTTCTATAACACCTCATTGTAAAAACATAAATACAATGTAGTCAGGAGCTGTAATCTCCAAAGAGATCATATATTACCCAAAATAATTCCATGAAATCATGAGAGAATAGTTAATTATCTTTGCTCACTGATGAGAAAATTAAAACTCAGAAAGATGATCTGGTCTCATATAATCAGATAATAGTACAATTAGAATTCAAAACCTCAGATTTATTTTCTTCCCATACAATTATTATAAATGAACAAATATTGGGCTAGAAGTGTATCCTCATGGAAGAGTGCTTTTCTAGCATGCACAATGCCCTGGGTTGGATTCCTCTGTACCACATGCACAAAAAAGCCGCAAGTGGTGCTGTAGCTCAAGTGGTAGAGCTCTAGCCTTGAGAAAGCTGAAGGACAGTGTCCAGACCCTGAGTTCAAGCTCTAGGACTGGCAAAATAGATAAATTAATTAACAAATACCAAAGACATAAAATAATTTTTTTTTTTGTTGGTCATGAGACTTGAATTCTGGGCCGGGGCGCTGTTCCTGAGTTCCTCAGCTCCAGGCTACCACCCTACCCCTTTGAGCCACAGCTCCACTTTCTGTTTTCTGGGGATTAATTTGGAGATAAGAGTCTCACAGACTTTAGTGCCTGGGCTGGCTTTGAACTGCGATCCTCAAATCTCAGCCTCTTGAGTCCCTAGGATTATAAGCGTGAGCCCCTGCACCCAGCATCAAGTACATTTTAATTAAAATTATACGAATGAACATACTGTACTATTCTATGGGAGATTTTAAAAGCAAAATATTATTTTACAGAAAGTTCTAGAACAGAAAAGCATTTGAACCTATTTCATATAATTCATTAATCCCTCTTTAGTCTTCCCAAATGAAAAATAATTATTAAATATAATCATTTAAGAACTAATTTTTCCTACCCTGAATTAATTTTATGGATAAAATTAATCATTGTGGTAATTATGCTTCCCAACAAAATGTTTCTGAGAATATTTGTTGTCTTATTTACAGAAAGTTTCATAAGAATCACTTCCAGAAAACTTCATAAATGATATTTCTGGTAGAAAAAAATGATACAATTTTAAACTGAATCTTTTGTGATGTTGCTAATTTATGTGCTGATCTACACAAACTCTATGATTCAACAGTTTAGGGGCTGAATGTAGGGGCTGAGTGTGAATGCATAGTTGGGTTGCATTATATTTAGAAGAGTTACAAAACCATTGCTGATACTGAAGTTTCAGTCCTGAACAGAAAGACTGAAGTTTGAATGATATTTCCATTCTGATGGTGACAATTGATACACACACACACACACACACACACACACACACACACACACACACCTTGCTTAAACCAGCATATCTACTAAATACTACTACTAACTAGACATCATATTTAAGATATCAAGAAACACATGCAAATATATTACTATATGTACATATATAACAATATATGTTATATACCTTGATATATTGAATATATGTTTCCATAATATTGTCAACTGCTTTTTAAATGTGTCCCCTTCTCAGTACTATGCCTGAAAAATAAATGCTTTTTCAAGATTATGTTTAGATATTTTTCATGGTTATATTTTCTCACTGATAGAGTAGAATTTTAAATATAACTCCTCTTATTTTCATCTGTCCTCCATTTGAGTGCATCCTAGTTCATTAAGTTTAGAAATCCCTTCCCATTGCCCTTCTGCCATGTAGTTAATGATCTGTGAAACACTTAGAAACACGAGAGGAGTTCATTTTTGAAAAGGAACCCTATGGAGAAGCCTCCTGAAATGTGACAAAAATTTCTTGTAATCAGCCATTTATTTATTTCTGCTTTAAGCACTAATTTTCTGATGGTAGAAGTAGTGTTTTTAGCAAGGCAAATTCTGAAGAAGGTTCTGTAGTTTAACCTGATTATAGCTAATAACATTTTATTTTACTATTACCACTACTACTACTACTTACTACAACTACAACAATTATTACTACTACTACTCCTACTGCACGAAAGTTTGTCTGGAGTCTAATGAACTGAACTGCTTTGCAGACACCACCCCCACCTCCACCCCAATCTTATTCTATCACTTCATGTTCATGAGCAATGTGGTAGCTCCACAGGCAAGGCTGCAGAACCAAATGTGTAGTAACTAACACCTCACTAAATTATGTGGCATATAGCCTAGCTCCAGTTAATGTATTTTGCCTATGTCATGACAAAAGTGGAGCAAGGTACACTTAGATTAATAATATGGGAGTCAGGCTGGGAGTTTGACCTAGTGGTGGAGTGCTTGCCTAGCATGCGTGAAGACTGGGGTTCAATTCCTTGGAACTACATATGTAGGAAAAAACAAGCAAGAAAGTCATGCTGCATCTCAAGTGGTAGAGCTCTATCCTTGAGAAAACACAAGGATAGTGTTCAGACCCTGAGTTCAAGGCCCAGCACTGGCAAAAAATAATAATATTGGAGTATACAGATGGTATAATGTATTTGACCAACTAATTCACAATCTTTAACAAAATGAGTGCCAGGAAGCTAGTGCTTTAGGTGTGTGTGTGAAGAGAGCAGATAAATACACATGAGTGTGGTGGGGTATGTAATCATATTATTCATTGTGTATTCTATGAAATTAGGAAAATTGAGGGGAGGGGTTGGGTTGGGAGAGATGGAGGAGAAGGATGAAACAAATGGTATCTACCAAGTTGCCTTGTATGCATAAAGAGACATGCTGAATGATTACCCTTTTGTACTATTGCTTCAAGATTATAATAATGCAATTAAAATATAGTGTGTCTGGTAGTAGGATAAAGAATAAGTAATAACTGGTTATTTTCTCTTTAGAGGAATGTGTATGTGATCTGGAATATTTAGCATCTGGACTTGGCCTGGATGCTATTTAACATGTGGCATGTGTATTAGTCTTCAGGGTGTATTTTTATCTAATTTCTCTATTTCAAATTTCTCCTAAAATTAAATGCATTTTACATTTGATATTTCCTTGCATTGTCATAAATCTAACCTTGGGATCATTATTTAAGCTACTTCGAGTCCTTTTCATTTACCAAATTTCATATCTTTTCTGCTTTTGTGTCCAAATATTTCTCTAAAATTTCACCAGAGTCATTAGGAAAAAGAGCCATTATCTGCTTCTTCCATGATTTGTCTCTGGGTAGGAGGGCCCAAATTGCATTAGTTGTTTTTATTATCCTAATACATTGAAAGGCTGATTTTAGTGTAATTTGTTCTTCACTTTCATCCCAGCTCTAGGTCTCCTGATAATACTGCCTTCTAAATTGTCTCTATTAAATGTCTTATTTGGTATTATTATTTCACAGATTCATATCTTATACTTACTCTGGATTCATTTCATTTCTTTCTCTTTATTTGCAACCTCTTTAGTTTCTTTTGTGAGTTATCTTTTTCTGAGAATTGAAAGTAGTTCCAAATTATAGCCATCTATAAATTTCCCTAATGTCCTTTTGACCTACATTTCCAATGATGTCACTAAATTAGACATAAGCGAGGCTTTTTACATTGAGATCTTATTTTATTGTGTTCTCTCTTCCAGTACTTCTTAAATTTTAACATATGTAACACTAGCCTGTTATCTTGTTAAGATGCAGGCTTTACATTCTGGAGGTCTATAATTTACAACTGCTGGTACCAATGTTTATGATTAGGGTACCTACCGCTCTTTAAGCAGCTTTCACCTAGACAATTCCAGTTGATGTGAATTGGCTTCTTTTCTAGCCCCTCTCAATAATAAGCACTCCTACCTGGTGTTTTTAAAACACATGTCACCTTTTCTTCACACAGCTTTACCGATTCTCTCTTTTTTTCAATGTATTTTCATCTTCTTGTCTTTTTCTTATTGGGAAGATTTATATACTTATGTGGGATTTCATTCCTCAAATAAGGTAGGTTTTATTACTGACCCTAAAGGAACACAGATGCCTGGTTATCCCTATCTGTGGTTTCCTATTATGAAGTCAGTGCTCTATCTAGGACAACAAAGTCCCTCTCATTTCCATGGTGACTGAATGAAGGAACAGTGCTTTCAAAGCATCAGCCAGAACATAGGAGACAGGAAAAAGGAGGCTAGAATTTTCTCCCTGACTCACAAAATAGGTATTCCACAGCACAGAATAGAGGATTACTTCTGAAAATCTCACTTTCTGTGAAAACTGTCCACACCTCTCGATGGATACATTTTCAGGTTGTTCAGGCACCCCTAGGCCTGTAATATGTGTAGAAGCTCTTCTTTACTTTTGACACTTTTAGTCACTCTTAATGGTACATAGAGCTGAAAGTGATGTGTTTTCTAGACATGGCTTGGTTTGAGATGATGTCTATATATAAATAAATAAGGTTGTTTACCAATGAGCAATATTAAATAGGTGTTTCTCTAATAACAGGGCATTACATTTTTGGATTTGCCTGCTCTGGGTAACATCTCTATTCAGATTTGTAATACTGGGTGCTTAAAAAGTGTTTTGCTTCATTCCTCAGTTAACAAAAATGACCCTGAAAAGTACACTGATAGCAAGCTCCAATTATAACCCTCAGTGCATTTGATTGTAGACTTTTCTCTTTATTAACTTAAAAGTGAGCAATACCAAGTCCAATTCCCCCGTGCCTTTTGTGCTTCCACAAATCCTGTCAAGCTGCTCACAACCAGTGCATTTATTACTCTGATGTAGAGAAAGATTGTAGGACATAGGAGAAGAATTTGAAAACAGCAATGGGATAGGGGTGGGCAATCCATTTTAGTATTTGATCTGTGCAAGTTAACACGTTGAAAAAGTTTTATGTCTAGGTGAATGCTCTCTGTTCAAGAATTTTTCATATTATCTTCCCACAAATTCTGGAGCATTTCATTTCTGGTTACAACAGCTTCTCCTGCTTGGCCCTGTCTGCAGGAAACTCACCAAGCCCATACAAGAGCCATTCAATGGCCCATAAGGTGCAGGAGAAGGTGGAAACTAGAGGGGAGATGGCTGTGGAAAGAATGGGATGCTATCATTCATTATCTCTGAGGACTGGCCTCAAGAGAACTAAGCCAGGGCCTTAAAATTCAAAGAGAAATGCACAATATTAATAGTAAAAAAGCATGAGTTTAGGGCCATCAAAGTTTGGGGAAATGAGAGGAACTTCCAGGAAAGGAGATGGTTACAATGAGGAAAAACTCAAGTACTGTGCTGATGAAATTGTAATTGATTTTTAAACCTTGCAAACTAAAGAACTCCTGATAGGCCTTACAATTTTTCCCCTTCTATTTAAAGAGTTAGTTTATCTCGCAGAATCAAACACGCTCTTACTTGGCCTACAAAATTCTACGGGCTTCTCTAATCTCACATTTGTCATGTGGTTTATTCAAAAGTCATACATTTTCAACTTTCTTATCAGTATTATAGCAAAGATACATTCCTCAACTGAGAAAGTAAAAGTAATATTCTCATAAAAGGAACATTCTATCTTGTATTTCAAATATAGCTTCCCAGTCATTTTTCTCTTAATATTTTTAAAGAATGTGGAAAGAAGTTGTTATTCCTTTTTGTTTTTTGCCAAATAACAGTTTGCTTTTTGATCATGCTGAAAATCCCAGAACTCTCCTCTATAGAAACTTTGAGAAAATTAGTTAAATGTACACCATATGAATATAAAACTATCATTTATCACAGCGACATAGTATTCAAATGGCAGGCTGCCATATCTTCTTTTAGTATAGTGAGATTGGTATGAAAAAAATTATATTCCATTTTTTGCCCAGATAAAAGTAGAGGAAGGAAAGTCTTGAAAAGCCATCTTGGAACTTATTTAATTGTCATCTCAAGTGAACTAACCATGTCTGTTCAGTTATCTAATACATAAAGTCATCCTTACAAATTTCCTATTTAACATTTAATAATATGTTTAAAAGGAACAGAATGTAATGCTATTTTATTGAAAGGCAGTACAGAGATTTGAACTCAGGGCCCCAGGCTTGCTTGTCTTGTTTGTTAGCATGTATCATACCTTCAGTTCTACATTTTACTGGCTACTCTGGAAATGGAGTCTAGCAAATTTTTCTGCCCAGGCTAGTCTCAAATCCCAGTGTTCTAGATTTCATCCTCTTGAGTAATTAGGACTACAGGTATCAGTCACCAGCTCCTGACCTTAGTTATTTTTATGGTCCCTTCCTCCACCTCATATTCTTTTTGATATAAAAAATTCAGAGTCTTCTACACAGTATCACATAATATGCATTCCATATTATAATGTAAAAATATAGAAAATCTCCAAAATCTATAAAACTTAACAAGTATAAGCTTTCTCTGGGCCTGTTGGGCCTCTAAATTCATTTTCTATCAAATTTAGGGGATATCTGGTCACAACTTTTTAAATAGATTTTTGTCATCATCTTTGTTATTTCCTGAGATTTTTATTAAATGAATGTTAGACCCTTTGACACTATTCCATAAAAACCTCATGGCTCCTTTTAATATATATATATATACATATATATAATATATATTATATATATACATATATATGTATATATATGCTTGTCCTGGGGCTTAATTCGAGACTGTCCATGAGCCTCTTTTTGCTCAAAGCTATTGTTCTACCATTTGAGCCCATAGTGCTACTTCCAGCCTTTTCTGAGTAGTTTATTGAAGAGTCCTACAGACTTTTCTCTTCAGGTTGGCTTTGAAGTGTGATCCTCAGATCTCAGACTCCTGAGTTTCTAGGATTACAACTACTTGGCCCTTTGAATTTTTTGTTGTTTGTCTGTTTCCCACCTATTTGATTTCCTCTTCTTTGAGCTTACTTTTGCTCATCTCTAATCAAGTTCCATGAATCATTCTTCTATCTCTCCACTATGCTGTTAAATTCACCCTGTGTGACCTTCTTTATTTCAAATAGCACATTTTCCGATCCTAGATTTTCTTTTGGCTTTGCTTTTATTTTTTTCCTCTGCAATACTTCTCATCACATCATTCATTATAGTGTATATTTTAATATCCTGAATGTACTTATCATGGTTGATATAAGATCTTTGACCCGTCAGATTCTAATGTTTTCAGGACTGATCTATATAGATTATTCTGTCTTATTTTATTTTATTCATGAGAATTTAAGAATTAATATGGACCTACGAATGGTATATTTTAGAGAGAGATTGTATACCCAAGGATACTGATCATTTTATTTTGTTGTAGCAGTCAAGTTCGTGTCTCTGAATGCAAAGCTACACATGCTGCTCTTTGGGCAGAGCAGACAACTAATGTATCTACAGCTATTTTATCTTTAGTTTATTTGCTTGGCCCTGCTATGGAGTGACACACCCAAATCAACCCTTCTGTCTTTGTATATCTAATTTGAATATCTAAATTTCAGAGAATGCCACAGCCCTACACCTGTAAGCAACCAGTTAGGAGCCAGGGAGATGCCATTCAAGTTGGTTACTTAATCCACCAGTCCTAGCCCTTGAATTCAATTATGTGCTATCAGAATAAAAGTCCACACTCATTTCTGTTTTCATATTTTTTAAAGCCTAATTCTTACCAAATTTGGAAAACAGAAACTCAGACCTGGCTACTGTTTGTTCTAAAGTTAATTTTTTTTCCAAGCAGCTTCAGGATAACCCTAATTAACTCAGCAAAATGTTCTCAAAAGTGAATTAGTATATTTACATTTTGGCCCATCTCTCCTCCCCCAACCCAGTGAAAGCCTGTTTATTTCTAAGCAGACATTTTAGCATGTCATGGTCTAAATTCTATCCTGTGTCTGTATCTTGAACTGTTTGCTGAAGCCAAGTAGACTTCCTCCTGTTTCACAACTAATTTAGAAACAGCAGCAGATTTAGGGGAAAATCGACTAAACAATTTTTGTGAATACTACTCTTCTTGAATATCTTTGTTTTAATGTTAGAAGCCTAGAAACTCTGGAGGTCATATGTCATTTGTACTATGCTGATATCAGTTAAAGGAAAAATTGGGTGATCCCTTGTCCTGGTCATTGGCTTAGCTTAACAAAATACCAAACACTAAGATATTTTTAAACACAAATAGACATTTCTAGGTATTTTAGATATGTAGATCTAAATTCTATTTCTTGCAGTTTTGGAGGCTGAGAATTCATCCCAAGATTAAAGCTCCAATAGCTTTGGGGTCTGGTGAAGACCACTACATTCATCACAAAATGGTACCTTGTTGCTACAATGGCCAGAGAGATTGGCAGAAGGGGTTGAGGTCAAGGTACTACTCCCTCCAAGCCTGAGCCCCTGTGTCAGAGAGTTCAGGCCATTCATGACACAATCGTCACACAACCATCTCATCTTTCCATACTGTTACATCAGAGATGACACTTGAACATTCATTTTGGAAAGTGCATCATCATCCACACTCTGCAAATATGTGCATTTAGTTGTCTTTTTTTAATAGTAATTAACAGGTTAGTTGTGCAAAAGAGATTCCATTGCCTTTTTTTCCATATATATACAGAACGTACACTGATCAAATTCTCCCACTCAATAATTCTTTTCATCCTTCCTCTCCCATCCTGAAGCATTTCCAGTGAGTTTCATTGTTCTCTTTTCATACCTATTTACCTGTTTCATAAATTTACTTGAGAAGATAATTATTTGATATTCACTTATTTTTGACCTAGAGTTGGATTCTGAAGGAAAAGTGATAAAAGTTAAATTCACAGAATAAAGTTGAAAATGGGAAATAATTCAGATTCCTTTCCAGATTTTCTTAAGATGACTGATGGTTAATCTTTATTTTCCTTTTAGTCCTTGGCAGGTGATAACTCAACTACTTACTCTTTCCAAACTTCCTCTTGTATGTGCCAGGAAATGTATTTTTTTGTTATAAAATCTGCAGCTTTAAGCAACAATCTCATAATTTCCTTTTTTAAATGTTTGTGCTTCAAACTTTTAAAAAAGCATAATTTAATTAGATCCATAAATATTTTCTATGTAGTCTATTATTTAGGGATTTTGGAAAGAAAATTTTATTTTCAATAGTTTTATTACCTTTATTTTTTTCAATTGCTTCAGAGAGTTCATAATGCTAACTTAAGAATGCTTTTGCAAGCAAGAAATATATTTATAAAACTACAATACTGGGCTAGAAATATGGTCTAGTGGTAGACCATGCTTGTGCTTGCCTAGCATGCACAAAGCCCTATATTCAATCCCTTGGTACCACATACACAGAAAAAGGTATTGGTACTGTGACTCAAGGGTAGAGTACTAGCTTTGAGAAAGATCAAGGATAGTGCCCAGGCCTTGATTTCAAGCCCCAGGTCTAGAACAAAAAATACAGTATTATACTTTACCTGGACCTTTCCAATGAAGAAATTTATATTCAAAAATTTTCTGATGAAAATTTTTTTTCTCTTCAAGAAGAAATCCCCTGGAAAGTTGATACTTTCCAAATCATTTTGATTATAGGAAGAATGCAAGACAAAAATCTGTGGACTGTCTCTCTCATATTGATATGCTCCCTGGACTTACTTAGTGTGCTAGTATTTGATTTAAAAAATTAAAGAACATATCATTCTACTTCCTGCAAGTTTCCTCTTCTTGACACTGTACAGTCCTTGGACATAATTACTTTGAGTCTCTTGAGTGAGATCAGTAAGCAACTAATGAAAGATTCCTGGTAGAAGCAGAGAGAATAAGACAATGGCTACATAACAGAGATTAGATTATATCCACTGGGAATATGCTACTCTCTGTTTTCTATAAAAGTCTACAGTAAAAGCACACTAATTTGGATGGATTGTGTGAAGAGTTCTTCTGAACTAGTGTAAAGCCTGAATTATAGATTATTGGGAAAGAAATGAATTTTCAGGTACATGGTAAGAAAGAAGTGCTAGCAAACACTCATTTACAACAGCGCATTTATTGTTGGTTTTCATGGGGATGTTGATAGCATACTTGAAAGCTGTTAATTATCTTAAGTAGGTTAAGTAGTTTCTTGAAATGTGTTTATATTAATAACTGGTTTAGTAAAGTAGTGCTTCTTATAGCATTAAGGTATAGTATAGTCTCAACTAAATATCCTACATTTTAAATCAGTTATGGCCAAAATGCATGCATTTGTAGTTCCTTATGAGTACTCTTTGAAACACTTTCAAATCTGCCTTTCACATATCCAGTTGTTCTAACTTAATATTCATAACTGCATTTCTTTAATAAAGTATTGGATCTGGATAAAGTGATGTCTTTAAGTTTAGATTCCTACAGTGCATGTTAAACATACAGCTATTCTTTTGGTAACAGAGTCACAGAATGTAATTGTAAATCTGAGGGACTGTTGAGTACACAAGTCTTTGATAGTCTCCAAACAAGCCAAGGATTTCTTAGGGAAATAAGAATATGATGAGGATTGCCTAATATCTCTTCAGCTTCAATAACCCCCGTCATACATCCCACAGCTAGCTTCTCTTGGCAACTGTCTACTACCTTTCAGGAAGCCAGGAATAATGCTACACATTGTTACTCACTCTACCAAAATGATACTGAATGCTAGCTGAGTTTGAGCTTGGGTTCCTCTGGTCTGTGTTCAAATCCCAGTTTGACTATTGGGTCATTTGTAAAGCAGGAATCTCAGGAAGGATCACTTCTATACTAGTTCTGAGAGTTAAGTGAGGTAATTAAAATAAAACATTCATTCAAATGCATGGCATTTAGAACTAGCTAGCTAAAAGTTAGAAGTGGTTATCTGTTGCCTAGAAATATCACAAGAGAAAATTATGTTAATTGAGCATTAATTATGTCCACTGACTCTTTGTAATTCTTTTATTTATTTTTTCATATATTTTTATTGTAATTAATAGATGGGTTACATTGTATTCACCAGATAGAAGGTGCATTACTTCACATACTTTGATACCCTTTCTCAAATCCCCGCCCCTCATCTTGTTTTCTCCCTTCCCTATCCCATTTGTCCATTGACTTTTCACCTCTAGTCATGATCCTCATTTTAGACAAATCCTGACTTCACAGAAGCCCTGTTAATTTCATTTTTCCCCAGATTAGTGATCTTTATCCAATGCATTTTATATTTTCCTGAAGAATAAACTGAATCCTAATATCTTGGAATTTTCCAAGTTCATGCTCTTCTCCCGTGTTTAGATTAGACATTTCCATTGTGTGTGTTGGTTACTCAGAGAAGACTAAAAGCTGTGTTTTCATCCTATTTTCAGGCTTTACATGCAGCAGTAATAAAGACAGTACCGTCTTTGACTGGTGTATCTGGGGGTGGGTTTCCTGCCACTAAGAGAAAAGCAGTGAGTGCCTGGTCTCCTGGGCAACAATGGGCACTAAAAGCCCATGGGAAGATGCTTTGCAAAAAGTCTGAATTCCATTCAAATACCCAATTACTGCCTAGAATGCTGATTCTGTATGGAAAGGAGGTGACTTAAGAAAAAGGGAAGGCAGCGTTCGTATCAACAGTTTAGCTGGGCACCCAGCCAAGCATCTGCCCACAACAAGGCAGGCATTGCAGCTGCCAAAAGGGAGATCGAACACCAAGAAGGACAAAGCCATAGGCAGGAAGCTGTTGTAGACCTCACGAGCAGGCTGCCTGACTTCATCTAAAGGTACTGTCTTCTCCTCCACTCTCCCAAGGAGGATCTTTATTGCCATCACTTTTGAAAGCATAAATAAACAGGCCAAAAGGACCAGGCTTATTAAGGTAATTGGTGGGGGAAAGAGATGCAGATAAATAGGTGAATTTGGAAATGTTGGAAAGGGGTTGGAAGTCAAAGGATTTAACACCAAGGGGCGGAACTACAGGAAGAAGAGATGGGCTCATGACCTTTGTGAGTAAACAGAGTCCATAGTGAGGACCAGGCCAATTGGCAGGACAGCAATGTGATTTATATCAGTGGTGAAGGACTTGAGAAATGCAGAGGACATATCTGCTCACTCCTGTAGAGTTTACTAGCACAGGTCATGGGAGGAAGTGGAAAAGCTCTCCAATCCTGTTCAAGAGTAAACTGAATCCTAATCTGCTTCCTGCCAAATGAGCATCAAATCATCAAGCAAAAGGAACAAGGACCCCTACTCTGCACACAATGACAAGAGCCAGGAAAGCAAAGGAGGCAAGTGCTAAGGTGTTTTAAGCTCACAGATGACGACCAAAATGTCACCCCTACTCCTATTGGTATAGAAGCTCAACTTGCTTCAACAGGAAAAAGTGATTAATGACTGATAACACAGTACATGTATTGCTATAAGGGTTAAAATGGAGCATATAAAAGGGTCTCAAAGTAAGGTTAAACAATGGCCCATCCCCTGAAAGGCACTTTTTCATTATCATCAGCAAGATCACTAATTTTACTTCTTCAGGTATTAATGAGCTGATACTAACAGCATTGTCTCCTTTTATTAAAGGAACACCTTTTATCACTGCATGGTAGGGGTAGAATTTTGCCAGCTGTGCATTCTGTGTGGCTTCCTATAATAGCACGACCTATTGTTAATGCCAAGACATGGGATAATGTGAGACACTGTGAGATAAAACCCACGAGAAGAAACAACCCCTTGAATACTTGTCAATATTTCTGATGTTGTTATTACATAAAAGCAGTCATGAAGTTTGTGACTATGATACAACACGGGGTTTAGAAAAACATATTTAGCATCACACACAGAATGTGAAATAGTCCTATTGTCATAAAGCTGGTAAAGAATGATGTCATATTTCTGCATAGACTTATGGTGCCTACTTAGGGGAGGAGGAGATTCAGATTTAACAGTCCCCAGACACATACATTAATGTGTTAAGTAATGTTTCTTAGGCTGCTTAACAGCTTATGTCGTCCTTTATGTGGTAAAATCACTGAAAATTTATCCTATTAGTTTCTAATAAGCCTGGAAACACTAAGAAAATGGAAATAGATGATTTGATAACATAGCATACATGTGATTTCTATATAGGAAAATTCATGTGTGTTTGTTTTTGTCATGCAGATTTTGATTACCTGCCATGAAGCTTTGTGTTAATACTAAGAGGAAAGACATAGCTAATACCATAAATTCACTTAGCTATCTCTGCCTTACATATTTTGGTAGGAAATTAAATTTATCACTTCATTATCCTTCCCTGGCACTTGGCAGTTGTAGATTTTAATGGAAGGTGCCAGGGAAGCTAATAGAATCTTCATGTCACACATGAAGGAAATGTGGAAGTAAAACTCACCAAGATTTGATGGGTTTTATGCTAAAAGACAATAGTACCACAAAGCTCAAAGGAAGACAAAGTCTGAGCTTTTCCAAGAGGTGGTGTTCATGATCTCACAGATTTATAACTCTTTCTGAACTATAAATAAAAATGTGATAATCATCATAAATGATCGCATACCTTACAGAACAAGCTTATGTATGGAAATCCATCCCAGAGGATTGGTTTCATCATCTGTCCCTTTCAAATTCTTCCCGGCACCCTAAGTTGGGATGAATGCTTGTTCCTTTCTGCTTTTATAACTCTGACAGCAAAATTCTAGTAGTGTTTAGACGAGCTGTAGTCATGTGGCTGAAAGCACAGGGATTTGCCTGTCTTGCACTACTAGTTAAAACTTTATGATTTGTTTCACCTTTGAACGTATGTACCTATTTGTCTACATCTAGGTCTGCATACATGGATGTGTATAAACAATTATGTAAAGCATGTAACAAATTCAGTGAAATTATTTTTATCTTTTGCAATTGACATACTACAAAAAAGAGGGATTGATTTTGTTATTTGATCTTAACTATCAATGTGCCTAGCACATTGCACATACTCAATATTTATTGAATGAAACAGAAGTGTGTGAAAAGAATCAAACTCCAAATTCAAGCTTTACAAACCTTCATAAGGTAGGCAGAAATATATGAAAATGAATTGTAATGAGTTTCAAAGCTCCAATCGGCCTTGAGAAGTATGTGGGTTTTGAAAAGATGTGGTATATTCTAGAAGATGCATCTTCAATACCAGAAAGCACAAGGGTAGAGACTTGAATACCAAATCACAGTTCTCTTAACTTCCCAACTTTGCAATAATGTATGAAATGCACAAAACCTACCTGGAAATTGAGTGGAAATGCCACCTCAACTGTTTTGTCTTCAGGTCTGCAAATGCTGTAATTTTCTTATTCATTAATAATAAGGCCATTACAAGACAGGATGTCAATACATACCTATATTATCCCATTAGAAATGTATCTGGTTTAAAAATTTCCAGACAAATTCCCCACTGGGTTTGTTTGTGTACGAGTGGGCAGAATGGAAGGGCAAAGGAGCCCAGCCCAGCATGTAACTCTCTATCAGCAATCAATTGAAGGTTCTGTTCTAGACGCTTTGGCCTCAGGCAAGGCCAGCTTTTGTTAAACAGAGGCTGCAGGCGCTGGCTGATCCAACAAAGCAAAGCAAGCTGAAGGCCTACCAAAGTATCTAATCAAATTTTCTATCTTTAAACCTTAGCTTCTCTTCTGAATTGTGATGACCACCCACTGCCTGCATGCTTCCTCCAGGGGCCAGATCTGCCCCTTCTTAGTTTGTAAGCTCTGGTCAGTATCTCCCCACATCCCCTTTGCTAAAGGCCTAAAGTATTTCTGTTACACACCCAGCTGTGGACAAGCTGGCAGAGGCAAGGGCGTTTGTTTATGCCCCCAGCTTTCTACTTTCTTTAAGCTAGTTCCCAGCCAAGATTTTTTTTTATCAAGGAATTATGCTCTTCCACTGGTTTGTAGTTCCCAAGGTTACCTGGTTAGAAGAAATTTGGACATACATGATGTCTTTAGTAGTTCTTATACGATTTGGCACACTTTGTCCCCAGAAAGATTACAAGTATTTGAAAGGAAGTTGATAGCTTTTCTTTAAAATTTTTTAACATAATACATATATGTATATTTCGACACACAGTAAAATGTACAGATTGAAAACATGCATTGAGAAGAATTAAGGCAAATATATACAGTGATGAAACTATCACCATCTTGATCAAGGAAGAGGATAAAAATAACACTCCAGAAAATTCTCTCTGTTCTGTCTCTACTTATCCCTGATTTGATTTCTAAGAACACAGACTTGCTTCCTTTGCTCTTAAAATCCACATCAAAATAAATTACTTATTAATTATTTATTAATTTTCTCTTGGGTCTAACATTTCCCCTTAATGTGGTTTTTGGGGGCTTGAACTAGGGGCCTGAGCACTGTCCTTGGGCTTTCTCAGGGCTAGAGGTCTACCACTTGAGCTACAGCACCATTTCACCATTTCTGGCTTTTTTTTTGTATGTGGCATTGAGGAACTGAACCTGGGTCTTCACGCATGCTAGGCAAGCACTCTACCAGTAGGCCAAACTCCCAGTCCCCTTAAAACACTCCTGTCTTTTAAAACTTCATGGGTGTTCATTTTTATTTTTTCTTGAACAAAATCTTAGCATTGAATTGTTTTCTTTGTAGAAATTGGTAAGAGATTTTCATAGCAAGTGTAACATTTTTATAGATCCCTTAGCAAGCTATGGGATTTCTACTTGCTCACTATCCTTGCTGACACTTGATATTGCCATTCTTTTAGATTTAGTCTTTCTAGGACATATGGCATGGTGCCTTATTGTGGTATTCTTCTATACTTTATAATCTCTCCTAAGCCTCCTTCTGTCTGTTCCTCTCTCTCTCTCTTTCTCCCTCTGTTACCCTCTGTCTTTTGTCACTCCTTACTCAGTGCTGCCTTGTCTTTGCAATATTACTCCTGTCATAGGCCAGGCTACCCAGTTATAGTGATGGGATGATTCTGAATGAGGAAACTTAAGTTGGGTTGACCAAGCCTGCACAGCTTCCTTTTGAGTTCTAGGAGGGGAAGAGCAAACTAATGAACACAATATCATAGTTGGTTCAGTTCTGGTGAATTAATTCAATAATGATTTGCTCCATTTTGGGTACAGAAAGGATAATGGAACCAAAAAGCAAAGGAGTGTCTATAAAATATCTGACTTCATTCTATTACATATTCCTTATTAAACTGCCACTTTTAGGTTTAAACTTCAGTTAGGGTATTCCTTTTGCCTAGGGAAATGGTCCTCAAAGCTCACTAAAATCAAATCCTACTTTTATTACTTGATTTATATTGGAAAATGAACTCCCACTCCATGTGATTCAAGATTTTTTGATGCTAGTAATTGGGGTGTAAGCTCAAGGCCTGGGCATTTTACCTTAGCTTTATGACTTAAGGCTGCTATTCTACCATTTGTGCCACAGCTCTAATTACAGGGTTTTTTTTGTTTTTTTGTTTTTTTGTATTTCAATGATGTGAAACTACTTTATTTTATCATTTTATATAGAAAAAGGGTTTTCCCCCTTTCCTATTCAATTTCAAATAACCAAATACGCATAATTCCAGTTTTTTGATGAAGAATCTCAGGACATTGTTCTGCTCAGGTTGGCTTTGAATGTGAACCTCAGCTCTCAGCCTTCTGGAATAGCTAGGGTTATAAATGTGAGCCAAACCTACTAGGTTTAAACTAGATAAAAATTTAAACACAGTGCCTATCAATGAAATTGTTCCCTATTGTGTCTTGAAGCAGCTGAATACTCTACATGGCATTTCACAGAAATGTGCTTTGATTTGAGAACATCTGCAGCAGTCTGGAACACATTTTCTCCTGCACTCGACTTCTAGCTCGTTACAGCTCTCAGATGTTCTGGAAATCCTGTGACATTATGGAGTGTTACTGAACAAACATCAGCGGGGCCTGTGTCTTGAGTAGTGTCAATCTCCCTTGAAGATGTTTCAGTTTTCTTAGTATCAACACTAGAGGAATTAATTAACCCACGGAAACCTTCAAAATGATGGCTCACGTATGGGAGAAATGAGAGAGACAAGAATGGAGTGGAGAAGAGTCTAACCTCCCACAAGCTGATGTATGCAGCCCTCAGCTTGGGCTAAGGCAGACCAGAAGAAATCAACCTACTCTAAGTAGCCACCCACATTCAGCCATGAACCCTCTGTCTTGCTCTCTGGCTCCTATGGAGATGGAGAAGGTGGAGGTGGCAACTCATGCTGTCATCACCCACCCCTGGTCCCCCACACAAGGTCAGCTTCCAGCCTCTAATCAGCTCTTACCCTGCTGTTCTCAGGCTTTCAGTAGTTGAGGCTGGCAGACCAAGGTCAGAGAAGAGCTGTTGGCAGTGACACAGTTTTTTTTTTATGTTTTTTTTTTTATAAACTCACTGCTGCTATTACATTAAAGAAGCAGCTGGTGAGATAATGTATGCCAAAGTGCTTTGTAAATTATAAAGGGCTTATATATTGTCATGGATAATCACTACTGTTGTTCGATTCCCAGGATGCAGAAAGAGCAGTGAACTGGGCTTTAGGGTGCTGAAATCCACTGGAGAGCTGAACATATGGGAATGCAGGGTTCAGAGGGAGATCTCCCCAGAGAGCTCAGATTTGGGTGATAACAACTGGGGCAATACAAATTGGCTTCCTGATTTACATGAGCACACACAATCCTAGATGGGACAGGAAAAATAAGGTGGGGGAAAGGATGTCATCTGAGAGAGATCCTAATTGATTAACTCCATGAAGATTTCTTCCAATATTATTTATCTCCAGGCATTTGCTATGCTTTTTTTGTTTTAAACCATAGCCTGCAATGTGTTTTCCTGTGTTTACTAGAATTTAAGTTTCATATTATTTTCGAAAACATTCTCCTTTACTCATCATAAGCATGACCACTGTGTCACTGAAATAGTCACATTATATCATACATAACTCTTATTCTTCTCCTTTCCAGGCTAGCATACAAACCTTGGATGAAGTTATATTATGCAACAGTTTCATGAGACTATATGGGGTGCTAATTCTGTTCTTGAAAGAAGGGAAAAGAGAAAGCAGGAGAAAATTGTGGCTAAATATCAAAGAAGAAATTTCAACCATGCAAGAGTGGTCAGTTGTTGGAATCTAACACCCAACTAGTTTCATAGGGACAGGAATATGTCTCCTAGATTGAGTAATCACATAGATTTCTCTAGCAAGACCAGCCTAAACAGTTGGGAGCAGAGCAGAGTTGGGTATAAATCTACTACTGATTGGTTGAAGTTAGGAAAGCAAATATGAAAGCAGAGGCCATGAGTGGAGGTCAAGTGGATCCAGAGGTGAAAAGAAATAAAGCCCTCTGATCCTCTGAGATATATGGGATTTTAATCCCACTTTTTTGGGGATCAGGAAATCAGAGAAGAGCCCAGGTCAACAAAGAAGTGGGCAGAAATAAAGCACACACCTGCCTTCTTTCTGCCATTAGATTATACCAGTTGTTGTATATCTTCTGAGCTTTATTTAAAAATAGCTTCAGTTAGTCCGTACCAGAGGCTGTGACAAACTACTATAAACAATTCACATTTATTTCACCCCATGCTGACGGATCAAGATGGAAGTGCTAGCAGATCTGGTATCTGGTGAAGACTTACTTGGTTGTAAAAAAACATTTTCTTTTGTGTCTTCACATAGTCTTGGGCCCCAGTGGAATCACTTTCATAAGGGCACTAATCCTTTATGACCAATTTCCCCTTAAAAGTATGGCCTTCTAAGAGAATCATTCTATGGATGAGGGTTTTTCACATGGAAATTTAGAGGGGGAGGAACATGGCATTCAGACTAGAGTCTAGGGGTGGATACATATTTTAGCCATGTGGTAAGGAATGAAAGGCTATGTGGCAGTTTCGGGGACTTTGCCAAGAGATCAGGTCACAGGCTGAGTGAGACAAGGGAAAGCAGTTGCTAGTAGGTAGATGCGGTGTCAAAAGGGAAGGGACGATGTGAAGAACATCAAAGAGGACTTCCTCTTGGACAGTTCTTTTTAAATTTATTCTTCCTTCCCCAGGCCTGCAGAGCTATCCATCACTCCAGCAAACAGCTATCTGCAATTCTACATTCAATCTCTCAGTGGCTCACTGGGAGAACATCTCTCATTCACATAGTGTCTGTAGTATCATTGGTTATCCTATGTGTGATGTCTTGGCAATATAGGTCCTCATTTCATGTGGCCACCATGTCAACAGGAAACATCACTGTTGGCCATTGCAGAGAAAGGAAGCAAGGGGAACTTAGTGCTAGCTCTAAAATGCTTCTGCCCAAAGGGTTATTCACCACACTTTTCTTATATTTCCTTAACTAAGGCAAGCCACTTGTGTAAAACAACCAAGAGGTAAAAATATGAACTAGAAAGCATCACAAAACAAATATGATTGAGTATGCATAATGTATGTTACAAACATCAGAGTCACCAACAAATTGGACACACTGATCCTACATCCATCCCGGTGAAGATGGCATGTAGAAGTATTGGAATAATTTTATTTTCCTAGAACAGCTGCTTTATCTCAAATATGTTTACTTTTTTGTTGCCAGTCCTGAGGCTTGAATTCAGGGTCTGGGCATTGTCCTTGAGTTTTCTCAAGGCTAATGCTCTACAACTTCCAGATTTTTCTGTGTATGTGGAACCAAGGAATCGAACCCAGGATTTTGTGCATGCTAGGCAAGCATTCTACCACAGGCCAAACTCTCCCTCACTGTGTTTACTTTTGCTAGCTTCACATAGGACA